>NC_138972.1:98005000-98540000 GCF_055761805.1 Camellia sinensis
CCGAGCTAACACTTCAGTTTAATTTATACATAATTTAAACCCACATGGGAAAGTATAGGTTCTTAGTAAACTCACCAGGTGCTATGGCCGAGTTCCGAAAGGACTACCATATCCCTGATGATGTCCATCTTACCTTAGCCGAACTAAATACCACACCCTAGGGAAATCCTGGCTTCGTTCCCTTTACCATTCTTTCCATTGTAGAAACCGGACTTAGATTCCCTGTACAACCTCTTCTTTGTGAGTTTCTTAGACAAACAAATCTCTACCCTACCCAGCTTAGCACCAATTCATATAGGATAATAAACGGCATCGCCGAGCTAAACCGCCGACTTGACATTAATCTCGGTTTAGCCGAGCTATTTCACCAGTATTCACTTGCCAGAACGAAGATGGCTGAGTCTATTATTTAAGAATAAGAACACGTCGAGAAAAGATAATAAAAAACACCCCTGACAAAAATGTAAACGATGACGACTTCTTCTGGGTCTCTGGTAACTTCGAGGATCACGAAGCCTAAATACCAGGAGACCGGATTAACTGGAACAAATGAGTAGCCAGTATAATTACCTCGGCTCACTTTTTTCCTTCTTACTCCGTTTGTTAGTTTTGAACCGCACTAATCCTTGCAATTTTCCTATATGCAGATTTAAACTTTCTAAAGTCGCAGTACAGCTACCCCAACCTTGGCGCACTCCATGCAGCATTAAGACATCCTGATCGAGGTTGGGCCGAGCTGCTCAACTTCGAACTGACATACCGATACAGTAGCAGGAGGAAGACCAGAGTGACAGACTTCTTGTTGGAGCCTTCACCTGAGCTTGATCCTTTCCTTCCACAAATCAACCTCATTCCATTAACAGCAGAGCAAGAGATGGCAAAAAAAAGAGCTGTTAGAGCCCTCATCACCAAGACGAACCAGCCCGAGGTACCACAAGCTGGTCAAACTCAGGAAACCAAGGTAGCCCTACCATCCCATCAGTCTTCATCATCCCGCCCAAGCAAGCGTGCTCGGACTTCCACAACCGAGCCACTCCTTGTCGACGAAGATGAAACCATCCTTCTCCAATCTACACCACCAAGCCCATAACCGGAGCGTTCTGACCGAGATAGCTCCTCCAAGTGGGTGCCTAAGGTCACATTCAAGAACCGCACTATCATTGACTCCGACTCAGTGGTCGCGGAAAAGGACCATTTGCTGGTCTTTAATCTGGCCAAGAGCGTCTGCCTTCCAACCGATATGGATCACCACGATCATCTTACCGAGCTGAAGGCCATTCGCTCAGCTTCAAAATCAATGGTGTTGGTAAGTTCTCCTTTTCCTCCTCCAAATTTCAACATCTTTTCGCTCGGTTCATCTCAAAATTGTTTCTCTCTTCTTGCAGGCCTTACAGAAGAACCACGTTGCTCACAAGCGCATGTTGGAGCTTCGAAAAACCACAAGGGAGGCCATGGCAGAGGCCAACCGAGCTAAAGGAGGCCAAGAATAAAATGGCCGAGCTACAAACCGAGGTGGCCCGCCTGACCGGTCTTGTCAGTTCGGCTGAGGCGGACAAGCAGAAGGCTGCGGCCGTGATAAAAGATAAATATCTGCGTGAGCTGGTCAAGCTTGAGGACAAGAAAAACGCCGAGATAAAAGAGTTGGAAAAGAAGGTGGAAGACGCGGAAGACCGCGGCTACAAAGAAGGTAAAGCCACCTACATCCTGCAGTGCGAAGCTGCTAAGGATATATTGTTCAAGTGTGGGTGGAAAGCGGTCGTGGCACAGCTCGGTCACGGTCCTAAAACCGAGGTCTTCCTGAACCCTCCTTCACACTTCATACCGAGCTACATGGCGGAGTACGCTCAAGCCATTCAACAAAAATTTCTTCAAGAAGGGGAGGACGACGAGGATCAAGCTCCTGAAGCCAACACCCAGCTCGGTCGCCAATCTATCTCTCCCACTCCAGTAGACTCCATTCCACCTTCAACTGTCGTGACTGCTGCGATGCCTTCGACCAATCTCAACCAAGGTGTGCTTGTCTCCACCGAGCTACCTCTGGGTGAAGATCGGGTTGATTTGGACGCCGACTTAGAAGACCTTTTCTTCTGATTTTTCTATTTTTCTTCTTTTGCTGCTAATGAAGTTTGTGACCGCGCTGAGGCCCCACTTTTGTACCTTTGACTTGAATTTGGAATGAAATCTTCAGTTGTTTCAACTGTTAGTTCGGTTAGCTTCTATGCTTGTATTTACTTTTCAATTGTAATCTTTAATGCAGTATAACATTTTCTTGTCGAGATGCCTATCTCGGTCTTAACCTTGAAATCTCCAATAATACCTACCAACCTCTTCAGCCTAGGTTTTTACCTCGGTTGAAGATTACCAAAAGTTGTTTACTCCAGCCAACCACTCTTCAGCCTTGATCCTTATCTCAGCTGAGGAGTACTAAGTGTTGGTTTTTCTGGCCAACCACTCGTCAGCCTAGATCCTTATCTCGGCTGAAGAGTACTAAGAGTTGGTTTTTCCAGCCAACCACTCATCAGCCTAGATCCTTATCTCGGCTGAAGAGTACTAAGTGTTGGTTTTTCCAACCAACCACTCTTCTGCCTAGATCCTTATCTCGACTGAAGAGTACTAAGAGTTGGTTTTTTCAGCCAACCACTCGTCAGCCTAGATCTTTATCTCGGCTGAAGAGTATTAAGGGTTGGTTATTCCAGCCAACCACTCTTCAGCCTAGATCCTTATCTCGGCTGAAGAGTACTAAGAGTTGGTTATTCCAGCCAACCACTCTTCAGCCTAGATCCTTATCTTGGTTGAAAAGTACTGAGTGTTGGTTTTTCTAGCCAACCTTTTCAGGCCAGATCCTTATCTTAGCTGAAGAGAGCTCAAGGTTGGTTATTCTGGCCAACGTAGAGCGAAGTGTTTGGTTTTTCCAACCAAATGTGCTGCAACCTGAATCCTTATCCTCAGCTTAGGAGAGGTGTTGGTTTTTTCAGCCAACTTCTTCAGCCCAGATCTTTATCTTAGCTGAAGAGAGCTCAAGGTTGGTTATTCCGGCCAACGTAGAGCGAAGTGTTTGATTTTTCCAGCCAAACCTCCTGCAGCCTGGATCCTTATCCTCAGCTTAGGAGAGGTGTTGGTTTTTCCAGCCAACCTCTTCAGTCCAGATCCTAATCTGAGCTGAAGAGAACGCTAAGTTGGTTATTCCGGCCAACTCTGCATATAATACCCCTAGCTCACTAAAACAACTTTTACAGCAGAAAACAATTGCGCTGAAAAGAAACTACTTGTTTTATTGAAAAAAAGGGAAAATTACATGTACTTAAAAGAAAAACTAAAAATAAAATTGTTTGAGATTGGCAGTGTTCCATGGCCTGGGAATGGTCTTGTCATCTCCATCCTCTAAGTGGTATGCCCCTTTGCCAGCTAATCCAACCACTTTGTAAGGTCCTTCCCAATTGGGCCCTAACTTGCCATCTCTGGGTACCAGGGTGTTTCCCATTACTTTGCGCAGCACCCAATCTCCGATCTTGAATTACCTTGGATGTACTGTCTTGTTATATTTTCTGGATAACTCTAGCTAGTATGAGGCAATGTGAACCAATGCTTTTTATCTTCTTTCTCATGCAAGGTCGAGCTCCAATGCTATGGCTTCTCCGTTTAACTCTGGGTCAAAATTTTCACTTCTGATGGTGGGGAGGCCAATTTCCAGTGGGATTACAGCTTCCATGCCGTAGGCTAAAGAGAATGGTGTTTCGCCAGTTGATCGCCGAGGTGTGGTGCGGTAAGCCCATAAAACATGAGGAAGCTCCTCAGCCCACTTTCTTTTTGCTTTCTCTAATTTTTTCTTCAATCCATCCAAGACGACTTTGTTTGATGCTTCCGCCTGGCCGTTTGTTTGGGGGTATGCTGGTGTAGAGTTGTAGAATTCTATCTTGTACTCCTCACAAAAGCCTCTGAAGATTTTGCCATCGAACTAAGTGTCGTTGTCAGATATTAGAGCCTTGGGTATGCCGAATCGAGTGATGATATTTTTCCAGACGAACTTCTTCACATCTTTCTCCTTTATTGATGCGAGTGTTTCTGCCTCCACCCACTTTGTGAAGTAATCTGTTGCTGCAAGAAAGAACTTTCTGCTGCCGGGTGCCGTTGGAAGTGGCCCTACTATGTCTAAGCCCCACATTGCGAAGGGCCATGGGCTAGTTAAAGATAGAAGCTCTTTGGCTGGCTGATGTATTTGGTGTGCGAACTTCTGACATTTCTCGCACTTCTTGACATACTTCTCTGAATCTGCTTGCATGTAAGGCCACCAATATCCCTGTGAAATTGCTCTGTAGGCCAACAATCTTCCTCCTTGGTGGCTTCCGCATATGCCTTCGTGTATCTCGAACAAGAATGCCTCAACCTTCCTGGGATGGACGCATTTCAGGTAGGGCTCTGTGAAGGATTTCTTGTACAAGGCCATTGATGGAGAGAGCCAAAATCGCTGTGACTTTGCTCTTATTTTGTTGGCGTTTTTCTTCTCTTCGGGTAAAATGCCGTCCTTTAAGAACACTATAATGGGATCCATCCATGAAGGGCCTAGTTCGGCACAACATACTTCGACTTCTTCGGGTTCTTCAATGCTTGGTCTTGGTAGGAAGTCGATCAACAATGGATGTGGGATGGATGTGTCTGCCATCGAAGCAAAGCCTGCTAATTCATCTGCTCTGTTATTTTTTTCTCTGCCAATCTGCTCTATCCGCACTACTTCGAACTTCATGATCTCCCTTCTTACTAACTCTTGGTACTTAGCCATCCTTTTATCCTTTGCCTCGTAGTCACCTGAAATTTGGTTTATAACTAGCTGGGAGTCACTGTAAACCATTAGCTCGGTTGCCTTCATATTGAGTGTTGATTTTAGTCCTGCCAGAAGCGCTTCATACTCCCCTTCGTTGTTTGATGCTGGGAAGCCAAGGTTGACTGCCTGTTCCACTAATAGGCCATCTGGTGAGATGAGGACTATGCCAAGTCATGCACCGTGCCTGTTAGATGCTCCATCCACAAAGAGCTTCCACATCTCTCCAACGAATAGCTTCCAGCAAGTTGAGGGGTCGGATGATGTCTTTGGGTCGTGAGTATTGCTGATGTTTTCTTCCAAGTCCACACCTGCTGTTTGCCCCTCACTATCTGATTGAACCAAGTTTTTGTTTGCTGATGAGTCTTTGCCTGGTGCAGTATGGTTCGCCTCTTCCTGCTCGTCATTAGTCTGATCTGTTTTGGGGTGTGGCTGGGCATCCTGATTCAGGGGTTGCGCGCTTCCTGCGGCGCTTTCCATCCCCATTTCGGTTGCACCAGTCAAGTCAACTGGGCAGATGTGATGGCTTTTTGGGGTGAATTCTGCCACAAAGTCTGCCAATGCTTGGGCTTTTATTGTGGTTCTGGGTTGAAACTTGATATCGTACTGTCCCAATTCCACTGCCCACTTTAAGATTCGCCCAGAAAAGTTCACCCTCTCAAACAAAGCTTTTAATGGGAAAGCTGTGAGGATGATTATGGTGTGGCCGTAAAAGTAATCCGACAACTTCCTTGATGCCATCATCAAGGCTAAGGCCAGTTTTTCCAATGGCAAGTACCTGGTTTCTGCGCCCAGCAAGGTCTTGCTGACATAAAAGATGGGCAGGTGTTGGATTCCTTCCGCTCGGACCAACACTGCACTAACTGCGTGCTGTGAAACTTCTAGGTACAAAAAGAGCTCTTCTCCAGGTATTGGGGTTACTAGCAATGGTGGAGAAGACATGTATTCTTTCAAACTCGCTAGGGCGCGGTCGCATTCTTCATCCCACTCAAACTTGGCCTTTAGTGCTTGTTAGAATGGTCAACATTTGTCTGACGACCGACTTATCAATCGGTTAAGTGCAGCTGCCATGCCAGTCAGATGCTGCACTTCTTTTACTAAGTTGGGCCTCTCTAGATCCTGAATTGCTTTGATCTGAGAGGGGTCTGCTTCTATACCTCGGTTGGTCACCAGGAAGCCTAGGAATTTGCCAGATCCTACGCCGAACGTACACTCGGATGCATTAAGGTGCAACTTGATCTTCTTTAGGATCTGGAACATCTCATCTAGGTCCCTGAGATGGTCCTTCTCATCCTTGTTCTTGACCACCATGTCGTTGATGTAAGCCTCCATTGCTCTGCCTAACAATGGTTCAAACATCTTGGTGACCATCCATTGGAATGTTGCCCCTGCGTTCTTTAGGCCAAAGGACATGACTTTGTAACAATACAGCCCTCTAGGAGTTGTAAAAGATGTGACCTCCTGGTCTAGCTTATACATAGCGATCTGATGGTACCTCTATACGTATCAAGAAAGCTAAGCCGGTTGTGTGCTGCTGTAAGATCTACCAATCGGTCTATCCTAGGTAAGGGAAAGCTATCTTTTAGGCATGCCTTGTTGACTGTTTTGTAGTCCACGCAAACGCTCCATTTTCCATTCTTCTTTGGCACCACCACTATATTGGATATCCATTTAGGATAGTGCACTTCTCTGATAGCTCCTGCCTCTAGAAGGTTTCCCACTTCCTCCGCCACTATCTCGGCATGGTGGAGTACCAATCTATGAGTGCACTGTATAACTGGTCTGGCAGATGGATGGACATTTAATTGGTGACAGATGAAGTTTGGGTCAATGCCTGTCATATCATACGGCGTCCAGGCGAACATTTCGATGTTAGAGGTCAAGAATTCCATGACCTCTATTTTTTCAATGCTGGACATAGATGAACCGAGCAAGAAGAACTTTTCTGGGTTCTTTTCATCTATCCTTACCTGTACCAAGTCTTCCACTGCCTTCTGTTCAGCAGCTTTGCCAACATCCGCGAACAACTCATTGCTCTCAGGTTCTTCCACCATCTGTGCATATCCCTTGGCAGCACGACTGCCATTTACTGTGCCGAAGCATTGTTTGGACATAATTTGGTCTCCAAAGACCTCTTTAATTACTTCGGCTTCGTTGGGGAACAACATTACTTGATGGTAGGTTGACGCTACCAATCGCATGGCATGCAGCCATGTCCTTCCCAAGATTATGTTGTAAGTGGAATGGACTTTCAATACCCAGAATTCCACCTGTTTCGTCATGCTTTCTGCTCTGACTGGGAGGATTATCTTGCCAACTGGCCACTCTGGCATTGAATTGAATCCGATCAGGGGGGATACGGCAGGTGCCAAGTCTTTATCCTCTAGTTTCAGTTGTTTGAAGGTTTCGCAATTCATTATCTCACATGAGCTCCCTTGGTCAATCAAAATCCGTTTGATGTCGAAATCCTTGACGCGGAGAGTGACAACTAGTGCATCGTTGTGAGGGCAATATATCCTTGCCAAGTCTCTGTCTGAAAAAGATATGACATTCGTGGCGTCTGTTCTCCCATTTTTGGTGACAGGTTGTGCACTTAGTACCTCCCTTAATTGCTCAGCCTTCTTGATCATTCCCCTGAGCTCACATACTTGCTCAGGTTCGAATACCCCATGTATTATGTTAATCACGCCTGGAGGTGGGGTGTTGATCGGCATTCCGTTTGGGTCGTCGTGGTTCTGGGGGGCTGGTTATGTCCCTCCTTCTATGTACTGGTTCAGGTGCCCAGCTGCCACTAACTCCTCCAAGTGTTGTCTCCACGGCGTGCAATTTTCAGTGCGGTGCCCCTTTTCATCATGGAAGGTGCACCGGGACCTTTCATCATAGTCCTTCTGTGCTTCTTCCAACTTAGCTAGCCATCTAACGAAAGGTTCATCGCTTATCTCACTGAGAATCCAGTAGATCTGTTTTTTAAACATCGTTGTGATGGCAGTGCGGACTCTTAACCATCTTTTGTCTGAGTCCTCTCTGTTGGCCCGCCTGCCTCGCCTATTCCTGCTGGGGCGTTCTACCGTATTGACTTTTGCCGTAGTCTTTTTATCTGGTATCGCTGCTGTGCTAGATTTTGTTTTAGTATGGGCGCCATCCTCCTCCACCCGAATATGCTGGTGCAGCCTCCATTGTGAGGGGTGGCGCCATAGTTATTGAATCCCTCAACTTGTTTCCGACTGGTAGCCCCCTTTTGTACTGCCCGATGGCAAGATTGGTGGAGCAATCTCCTATCTGGTTAAAAGTCTCCTAGTAACGACTGTTGTAGGATCTCAGCGTCTCCTTGTCGCCCATGTCAATGGAGAGTAGCTGATCGATCTCCACTGGTGTTTTGGTGTTCGTTCTGAACCTAGTCACGAATGCCTCGGCCAATTGCGCCCAGGAGGTGATGCTGCCTTCTGGTAGCCTTTCGAACCAGGTTAAGCCTAGGTCGCCAAGGCTGGATGGGAATAGAATGCACATCAAAGCCTCATTCCGCCGGTATGCTGCCATAACCTGGCGAAAGTGGCTTAGGTGCATGTAGGGATCTGTCTTCCCTTCGTAAGTCGTAAACTTAGGCTGGAGGAAGCCGGAAGGTAACGGTGCGTTCTCAATTGTTTGAACGAACGGCGAGCTATACAACCTTGCTAATGCTTTGTCCATTGGTTCGTAGGCAAGGCGCGGTATTGGCATTCCTACCTCGACGCTTCCGTGCGTCCGAGGAGCCAACCGCTGAAGGGTTGAAACTCTGCACGGGTCACGTGCCCTGACATCCTCCTTCCACCGTGCCCTTTCTTCAAGCACAGTTCGTAAATCAGACGATCTGGGCAACTTCGTCTGTCTGGATGACGTCTGGTGCGTGCGCGAGGGCCGATAGGTGCTTCCTTCAGTATATGACCTCTCAGTTCTCGTTCTCTCAGACCTGGAGTAACGAGTCCTGGACGTCCTTATTTGAGTGTCACCTGTTCTAAGGTTCCTACTCTTTGTTTGTGATGGCGTGGTGTGTCTATTGCGACCTTCCGAGTGGCGAGGGGGCATACTGCCTTTGCGCCCCTCTCCTATCACCACCCCTTCGCCTTTTATCTGGCGCTTCATCAACCCCATGTCCGCCGCCATCCTTCGTATCAACTAATCATGTTCCTTCACGCGATCCTCCAGAACCTGAGGGTCAATCCTCCGCCTCTGCCTTTCGGGGCTTTGAGAGTGACGGGGGCTGTTACCCCGCCTTCCCCTTGCATCCCTCCGGGGGTTCTGTCGCTGGGGCTCTGAATCCTCTATGGGAGGGATAGAAGGCAAACCTTCGCACCTCCCACCCCCCTCTGGGGTTTGTCCGTCAATAGTGGACTGCGGTAAGTCTTCATTATGCGCCATTGATCTCAACTAGAGAGGAAAGCTTGATCAAGAGATTTTGTTCTTTGTGGAATTCCCACAGACAGCGCCAATTGTACGAGCACGAAATAATTCTTCTCGTATGATCCTGTTGATCAAGCTTGCACTCCTCCAAGCGTCGTCACTTTTCCACTTGAAAACACAAACGTGAGCTAATCGGCGGGTGTGTGCCGAAAACCCCTCCGATGCCTAAGTCAGCATAATAGACAATAGACACCAAAGCTCTCTGTGAATTCAGGAATCAAAGTTATGTTACTTCTCCATAGGTGATGTTATGAGCTTTTATAGGTTCTGTGTGGCACAATCCTAGTAGGACTCTTATTCCTCTATGTAGAGTCCTCTTAGGAATCACACTCCTGAAAGATAATGCTTATCCTTCAACACCCCCCTCACTGCTTAAACCAAGTGAGATGGTTTTACCTCGGTAGTATGACAAAACGACCGAGCTATCATAGCCATGCTAAACGGGCTGAAATGACCCAGCTTTAACTGGCTCGGTTCTTCCCCTCATTGCGTGTACCTCGGTTTCTCCTGCTGAGACCGTGCTAACCATAACGAGCTTGGACCAAGCTAATCCGTAGCAAGGTCCTGAGGAAAGCTCAAAATACCTTGGCTTAGAAGGGTATGACCGAGCTAACTGCTATCACTCTGACCGCAGTGACCGAGTTAACTACAAGGATCTTTTGGACCGGGCTAACTTACAAGGCCCTTTTACTCAGCCATTCTCACTGTGGCCCATACAACGGCCCATTACCCAGCCCGGCCCAATTTACTTGTAAATTACCCTCTCAATAATAATAATAAGAAATGGTGTCAAATGATTTTCGTGTAGTGTTTTTCTGTTGGACTTGTTCTAACTGACCTACCATATTGAAGTTTTACTTTTCAAAGTAGTGTTTTGAAAAGGGCAACAGTTTTGGTCCTCCAGACAGAGTAGTAGTAATTGGCTTTCTATATAACATAGGGGAGATTGTAGTGTTTTCTACATCTTCTTCCATTTAAAAAATAATAATAATTGAAGTGTGGTTTTAGTTGTTCCTTTCCACTTTTAAAAATGGAACTTTTTCTGGTTTCTGTATTGCTACTTGTTTTGTTTTCATCTACCATTTATATGATAGGTCTCTCTCTCTCTCTCTCTCTCTCTCTCTCTCTCTCTCTCTCGTACATACGAGCATAAGCATAGTAATGCTAACATTTTTCTATATGAACTATGAAGTGCATAATAAAAATGCTAACTTCATGCACACATATATTATCTTCTGTAGGAAAATATATTATTCTTTCAAAATTTTCATATAAAAACATTCACTAAAATGATATGTTAGTAATGGTTCTAATGGATTTGGCCAAACGGTAAGGACTGAAGAATAAGATTTAACATCAAACTCAAAGGGGCCACTGAAAGGTTACTTGACCGTTAACTTCAGAGTCCGGATACCTAGTTATTAATAAGCATCTTAATAGATTTTTTTGTTTTTATTTT
Source organism: Camellia sinensis (assembly GCF_055761805.1). Classification (NCBI taxonomy): domain Eukaryota; kingdom Viridiplantae; phylum Streptophyta; class Magnoliopsida; order Ericales; family Theaceae; genus Camellia; species Camellia sinensis. The sequence continues at coordinate 98,015,713 of NC_138972.1, forward strand.
AAAGAGTTAAATTTATAATTCTACCACATCGTTCTATATACAATTTGTATATAATATTTTTATTTGTATATCATTACTCTCTTATATATTTTCGTTTAATGATCCATCTTTTAGATTTGTTTGTTTAAGGGCATGTTTGTATGCCTTCTTGATCTTGAATATTCGATCCATTTAGTCCCTCCACATTGGAGCCTTTTCTTCTTCTTCTTCTTCTTCTTCTTCTTCAAATGGGATGCTATCGGGATGGTTATCTTAAATTCAGGTGTCAACATTTTTGTTAAATATAATTTTTTTCAAAGTGGATTTATTCAGTATCATAGATATGTATATATTGAAATAATCTGTAAAAAGTGAATGGCACAAATTATATAATAAGCTTATGCTATTTTAGTGAATGAGAAATAGAGTCTAAGTCAATAACACCTGAGATAACCTGTTTTTATTCATTCATTAAAACTCAAAATGCCTAACATTATATTTCATAATTCTCCAAAAAATCACTGCCACATCATTTTTTATGATTTTTTTGTACAATTTTTTTTGTGGTATATTTAACGTTTTTCTCACAAAAATGTCACCATTGCAGATGCACAATCCATAGGAGTGTGTAATGGACAACAGGGCGACAACTTACCATTGGATCAAGAAGTTGTACAACTCTACCAATCCAACGGCATTGGAAGGATGTGAATGTACGGTCCAAAGTCATCGACCCTTGAAGCCCTGAGGGGCTCCAACATTGAATTAGTCCTCGATGCCCCAACTCAAGCTCTCAGGTCTAATCCTTCGGCCGTATCACAATGGGTCCAAAACAATGTTGGAAACTATTTCTCGGGCGTCAAGTTCCGGTACATCGCTGTGGGAAACGAAGTGGATCCCAACAAAGCCAACACTGCTTTAATGTTCAATCCGTCCTCCCTACCATGAAAAGCGTCTACAATGCAATAGCAGCCTTGGGTTTACAGGCAAGCATTTATTTCTAAACTAAAATGCTAGAGGCATGCGAGTGATTTGGTAGAAATTTTGGTAAATCATTTGCGATTCCTAGCATAATAACATTACTCATTTCAAAATTATGTAGTCTCAATCATGTAGGGTTTTTCTTTTTTTAAATAAAGAAGTTTCCTTGGACTAAAGGGTCAATTTATGTGATGTGGGCCCACTCCGGGCCTAATTCGGTAATCTGAATCACTTATCTTTTAGTGTCTTGCAAGTTACTTACTACTATAAAAAAAATTTAACTTGATCAATAGTCACATAATTGAATTGCATTGGTTTTAAAAAAATGGATGGTATATTTTGAAATTATATGGAGAGTTTAGTTTTTTAAAATAAATTTGATTCAATTACATAACTATCGATATTTGCTCAACTAATATGAATCATCTACTTAGAGAGTATTAGAAGATGGATAGTTGAGGTTCTATTGGGCCTTGTAGTCCAATACGAGGAGTTGATTCATTTTCTAAAAAATTAAAGTAGTGGTCCTCTTTATATCTATAAAACATATTAAAAAAATTTAAATTATATACAAAAAGGAAATTAGTTTTTCATAACTAGTATGATCAAATTACAGAGAATAAGATACAATTAAAGAAGAAGTAACTAAGTTATAAGTAAATTGGACCGAGCTAAGGAAGGGCCTTCCTTGTAAGTTGGGCCGCACAATGGGCTGAGGTAAGGGTTGATATAGCTCGGTCTTAGAGCTAACAAGTTGGGCCCAGGTGAAGTTCAGACCGAGCTAAGCATCACGCATAATAGCGCCGAGCTAAGGTCGCCATTGGGCATAGTTAGCTCGGTCTTATGTAAATAGCCCAATTGGAGTCTGCCTAACCGAGGTACAGGCAATGAAGGGAAGATCCGAGCTAGGTAAAGCTCGGTCAAATCTATCGCTTGAACATGGCAATATTAGCTCGGTTGTTTTATCATACTACCAAGCTAAAACAATTTCACTTGGTTAAAGCAGTGATAAGGGTGTTAAGGGATAAACATTATCTTTTACAAGTGTGATTCCTACGAAGACTCTACATTGAGAAGTAAGAGTTCTACTAGCATTGTGCTAGGAAAAAACTATAAAAGCTCTCAATAGAACCTATGTAGAGGTAACACAACTTTGATTTTCAGAATACACAGAACTTTTGTCTATTTGTCTGTTTTGCTGACTTAGGCAACGGAGAGGTATCTGGCACACACCCGCCGGCTAGTTCACGTTTGTGTTTGCAGGGAATAAAGCGACGACGTTTGAAGGAGCGCAAACTTGACCAACAGGATTATACGAGAACATTATTTCATGCTCGTACAATTGGCGCCTTCTGTGGGAATTCCAGAAAGAACAAAACCTCTTGATTGAGTTTTTCTCTCTAGTTGGAAGCAATGGCGCACAATGAAGACTTGATGCAATCAGCTATTGATGGGCAAACCCTGGAGGGGGGTGGGAGGCGTGAAGGTTTGCCTTCTATCCCTCCCATGGTGGATTTAGAACCCCAGCGACAGAACCCCCAGAGGGATGCAAGGGGGAGCCGTGTTAGCAGCTCCCGTCACTCTCAAAGTCCTGAAAGACAGAGGCGGAGGATGGACCCTCAAGTTCTGGAGCATCGCGTGAAGGAGCAGGATGAGTTAAGAAGGAGGATGGCGACAGACATGGAGTCATGAAGCGCCAGATAAAAGGAAAAGGGGTGGCGACAAGAGAAGGGCGCAAAGGCAACACGTCCCCTCGCCACTCAGAGGATCGTGATAGGCGTACCACACCATCGCAAGCAGAAAGTAGGAGCCTTAGAACAGGCGACACTCAATCAAAGACTTCCAGGACTCATTACTCTAGGTCTGAGAGAACGAAAACTGAGAGGTTATATACTGAGGGAAGCACCTATCGGCCCTCACACACACACACCAGACGTCATCTAGGCATACGGAGTTGCCTAGATCATCTGACTTGCGAACTGTGCTTGAAGAAAGGGACCGATGGAAGGAGGATACTAGGGCACGTGACCTGCGCAGAGTTTCAGTCCTTCAGCGGTTGGCCCCTCGGACGCATGGGAATGTTGAGGTAGGAATGCCAATGTCGCGTCTTGCTTACGAACCAACAGACAAAGTATTAGCAAGGTTACAGAGCTCGCCGTTCGTTCCGGCAATTGAGAACGCACCACTACCTTCAAGCTTCCACCAGCCCAAATTCACCACTTATGAGGGGAAGATAGACCTCTACATGCACTTAAGCCACTTTCGCCAGGTTATGGCAGTATACCGGCGAAACGAGGCTTTAATGTGCATCATATTTCCATCCAGCCTTGGCGACCTAGGTTTAACCTGGTTCGAAAGGCTACCAGAAAGCAGCATTGCCTTCTGGGCACAATTAGCAGAGGCGTTCGTGACTAGGTTCAGAACGAACACCAAGACACTAATGGAGATCGATCAGCTACTCTTCATTGACATGGGCGACATGGTGACGTTGTGATCCTACAGCAGTCGCTACTGGGAAACCTTCAACCAGATTGGGGATTGCCCTACAAACCTTGCCATTGCACAATACAAATGGGGCCTGCCAGTCAGTAACAAACTAAGGGACTCAATCACAATGACGCCACCCCTCACGATGGAGGCCTTAATGGAGAGAGTGCATCAACATATTCGCGTGGAGGAAGATAATATCCATGCTAAAATGAAATCTGGCACAACAGCAATGCCAGATAAAAAGACTACAGCAAAAGTCAACACAGTAGAACAACCAAGCAGGAATGGGTGAGGTAGGTGGGCCAACAGAGAAGACCCAAACAAAAGGAGGTTAAGAGTTCGCACTTCCATTACCATAGTGTTCAAAAAACCAATCTACCGGATTCTCAGTGAGATACATAATGAACCTTTCATCCGATGGCCAGCTAAGTTGGGAGAAGCACAAAAAGACTATGACAAGAGGTCTCGGTGCACCTTCCATGATGAAAAGGGGCACCGCACTGAAAATTGCACGCCGTTGAGACAACATTTGGAGGAGTTAGTGGCAGCTGGGCACCTGGACCAGTACATAGAATGAGGGACACAACCAGTCCCCCAGAACCACAACAACCCAAATGGGATGCCGGTCGACGCTCCATATCAAGGCATAATTAACGTAATACATGGGATATTCGAACCTGAGCGGGTATGTGAGCTCAAGGGGATGATAAAAAAGGTTGAGCACTTAAGGGAGGTATTAAGTGCACAACCTACCATCAAAAGGGGGAGAATAGAGGCCACAAATGTCATATATTTTTCAGACAAAGATTTAGCAAGGATATACTGCCCTCACAATGATGCACTGGTTGTCACTCTACGCGTTAAGAATTTCGACATCAGGCGGATTTTGATTGACCAAGGAAGCTGATGTGAGATAATGCATTACGAAACCTTCAAACAACTGAAATTGGAGGACAAAGACCTAGCACCTGCAACATCTCCCCTAATTGGATTCAACTCAATGCTAGAGTGGCCAGTGGGCAAGATAATCCTCCCAGTCAAGGCAGGAACCATGACGAAACAGGTGGAACTCTGGGTATTGAAAGTCCTTTCCACTTACAACATAATCTTAGAAGGACATGGTTGCACACCATGCGATCGGTAGCATCAACCTACCATCAAGTGTTGTGGTTCCCCAACAAAGTAGAAGTAATTAAAGAGGTCTTTGGAGACCAAATTATGTCAAAACAGTGCTTCATCACAGTAAATGGCAGCCGCTGCAAAAGGGTATGTACAGATGGTCGAAGAGCCAAAAAGCAATGAACTATTTGCAGATGTCGGCAAGGCAGCTGATCAGAAGGCAGTGGAAGACTTGGTAGAGGTAAGGATAGATGAAAAGAACAAAAAGAAGTTCTTTTTGCTCGGCTCGTCTTTGTCCAGCACTGAGAGAATAGAGGTCATGGAATTCTTAACCTCTAACATCGAAGTGTTTGCCTGGATGCCGTATGACATGCCTGTCATTGACCCAAACTTCATCTGTCACCAACTGAACGTCCACCCAACTGCCAGACTAATTATACAGCGTACTCGCAGATCAGCACTCCACCATGCCGAGATAGTGGCGGAAGAAATGAGAAACTTGCTGAAGGCAGGAGCTATCAGAGAAGTGCACTATCCCAGGTGGATCTCCAATACCGTAGTAGTGCCAAAGAAGAACGAAAAATGGTATGTCTGCGTGGACTACAAAATAGTCAACAAGGCATGCCCAAAGGACAGTTTTCCCCTACCACGGATAGACCAACTGGTAGACCTGACGGCAGGCAACAATCGACTTAGCTTCCTTGATGCGTATAGAGGTTACCATCAGATCGCTATGTATGAACCAGACCAGGAGGTCACATCCTTTACAACTCCTACAGGATTATATTGTTACAAGGTCATGCCCTTTGGCCTAAAAAATGCAGGGGCAACATTCCAACGAATGGTCACCAAGATGTTTGAACCATTGTTAGGCAGAACGATAGAGGCTTACATAGATGACATGGTGGTCAAAAGCAAGGATGAGAAGGACCATCTCAAGGACCTTGGTGAAATGTTCCAGATCCTGAAGAAGAACAAGTTGAGCCTAAATGCATCCAAGTGTGCGTTCGGTGTAGGATTAGGCAAATTCCTAGGCTTCCTGGTGACCAACCGAGGTATAGAAGTACACCCTCCCAGATCAAAGCAATCCAGGATCTAGAAAGGCCCAACACAGTAAAAGAGGTGCATCATCTCACTGGCCTAGCTGCTGCACTCAACCGGTTCATAAGTCGGTCGTCGGATGTCGACCATTCTTCCAAGCATTAAAGGCCAAGTTTGAGTGGGATGAAGAATGCAACCGCGCCCTAGAAAGCTTAAAAGAGTACATGTCTTCTCCACTGTTGCTAGTAACCTCAATACCTGGAGAAGAGCTCTTTTTGTACTTAACAGTTTCACAGCACGCAGTCAGCGCAGTGTTGGTTAGAGCGAAAGGAATCCAACACCTGCCTATCTTTTATGTTAGCAAAACCTTGCTGGGCGCAAAAACCAAGTACCTACCATTGGAAAAACTGGCCTTAGCCTTGATGATGGCCTCAAGGAAGCTGTCGCATTACTTCCATGCCCACACCATAATCGTCCTAACAGCTTTTCCATTAAAAGCTTTGTTTGAGAGGGCAAACTTTTCTGGGCGAATCTTGAAATGGTTGGTGGAATTAGGACAATTTGATATCAAGTTTCAACCTAGAACCGCAATAAAAGCCCAAGCTTTGGCAGACTTTGTGGCAGAGTTCACACCAGGAAGTCATCATATCTGCCCTGTTGACTTGACTGGTACAACAGAAAAGAGGATGGAAAGTGCCGCAAGAATTGCGCAACCCCCAAAACAAGATGCCCAGCCACATCCCAAGGCATACCAGATTAAAGAAAGGGAGGAAGAGGCAAGCCGTGCTATACCCAGCAAAGACTCATCAACAAGTAAAAACTTGGTATAGTTAGATAGTGAAGAGCAAACCCCAACAGTAAGCATGGACTTGGAAGAAAACATAATCAACACTCATGACCCCAAGACATCATCCGACCCCTCCACTTGCTGGAAGCTATTTGTTGGAGAGATATGGAAGCTCTTCATGGATGGAGCATCCAATAGGCACGGTGCATGACTTGGCATAGTGCTCATCTCACCAAATGGCCTAATAGTGGAACAAGCAGTCAACCTGGGCTTCCCAGCATCAAACAATGAGGTGGAGTTTGAAGCACTCTTAGCAGGCCTAAAATCAGCACTTTTCATGCAGGCCACTGAGTTAATGGTTTACAGTTACTCTCAGCTAGTAGTAAACCAGATTTCAAGCGACTACAAGGCAAAAGATGAAAGGATGGCCAAGTACCAAGAGTTAGTCAGGAAGGAAATCATGCAATTCGATGTAGTGCGAATAGAACAGATCGGCCGAGAAGAAAACAGTAGAGCAGACGAACTAGCAGGCTTTGCTTCGATGGTAGATACATTCATCCCACATCCATTACTGATCGACTTCCTACCAAGACCAAGCATTGAAGAACCCAAAGTAGCTGAGGTATGTTGCGCCGAACTAGGCCCTTCATGGATGGATCCCATTATAGTATTCTTAAAAGACAGCGTCTTACCCGTAGAGAAGAAAGAGGCCAACAAAATAAGAGCAAAGTCACAGCGATTTTGGCTCTCCCCATCAATGGCCTTGTACAAAAAATCCTTCACAGGACCTTACTTAAAATATGTCCATCCTAGCAAGGTCGAGACATTCTTGTTCGAGATACACGAAGGCGTATACGGAAGCCACCAAGGGGGAAGATCTTTGGCCTACAGAGCAAATTCACAAGGATATTGGTGGCCTTACATGCAAGTAGATTCAGAGAAGTATGTCAAGAAGTGCGAGAAATGTCAGAAGTTCGTACACCAAATACATCAACCAGCCAGAGAGCTTCTACCACTAACTAGCCCATGGCCCTTTGCGATGTGGGGCTTGGACATAGTAGGACCACTTCCAATGGGACCCGATAACAGAAAGTTCTTTCTTGCAGCAACAGACTACTTTACAAAGTGGGTGGAGGCAGAAGTCCTCGCATCAATAAAGGAGAAAGATGTGAAGAAGTTCGTCTGGCAGAATATCATCACTCGGTTCGGCATACCTAAGGCTCAAATATCTGACAACGACACTCAGTTCGACGGCAAAATTTTTAAAGGCTTTTGTGAGGAGTACAAGATAGAATTCTACAATTCTACACCATCATACCCCCAAGCAAATGGTCAGGTGGAAGTATCAAACAAAGTTGTCTTAGATGGATTGAAGAAACGGCTGGAGAAAGCAAAAGGCAAGTGGGCTGAGTAGCTTTCTCATGTTCTATGGGCTTACCGCACCACACCTCAACGGTCAACTGGAGAAACGCCATTTTCCTTAGCCTACGGCATAGAGGCAATAATCCCACTGGAAGTTGGTCTCCCCATAATTAGAAGTGAAAATTTTGACCTAGACTTGAATGGAGATGCCATAACCTTAGAACTTGACCTAGCAAAAAAGAGAAAAGAAAAAGCTCTAGTTCACATTGCCTCATACCAGCAGGAGTTATCCAAAAAATATAACAAAACGGTACATCCAAGGCAATTCAAGATTGGAGATTGGGTGCTGCGCAAAATAATGGGAAACACTTTGGTACTCGGAGATGGCAAGTTGGGACCCAACTGGGAAGGACCATACAAAGTGATTGGATTAGCAGGAAATGGGGCATATCAGTTGGAAGATGGAGACAGCAAGGCCATTCCCAGGCCATGGAACACTGTCAATCTCAAACTATTTTATTTTTAGCTTTTCTTTAAAATACTTGTAATTTTTCTTTTTTCAAATAAAACAAGTAGTTTCCTTTTTAGCATAATTGTTTTTCTCTGTAAAAGTTGTTTTAGTGAGCTAGGGGTAAAGAAAGCAGAGTTAGCCAGAATAACCAACACTTCGCTCTAGGTTGGCAGGAATAACCAACGTTGAGCTCTCTTCAGCCAAGATCAGGATCTAGGCTGAAGAAGTTTGGCAGGAATAACCAAACACTTGGCTTTAGGTTGGCCGGAATAACCAACACTGAGCTCTCTTCAGTTGAGATCAGGATCTAGGCTGAAGAGGTTGGCTGAAAAAACCAACACTTATCTCTCTTCAGCCGAGATCAGGATCTAGGCTGAAGATGTTGGCTGGAAAAACCAACACTTATTTCTCTTCAGCCGAGAGCAGGATCTAGGCTGAAGCGGTTGGCAGGGATAACCAACATTTATTTCTCTTCAGCCGAGATCAGGATCTAGGCTGAAGAAGTTGGCAGAAATAACCAACGTTAAGCTCTCTTTAGCCAAGATCAGGATCTAGGCTGAAGAAGGTTAGCAGGAATAACAAACGTTGAGCTCTCTTCAGCCAAGATCAAGATCTAGGCTGAGGAAGTTTGGTAGGAATAACCAAACACTTGGCTCTAGGTTGGCCGGAATAACCAACACTGAGCTCTCTTCAGCCTAGGCTGAAGAGGTTGGCTGGAAAAACCAACACTTATCTCTCTTCAGCCGAGATCAGGATCTAGGCTGAAGAGGTTGGCTGGAAAAACCAACACTTATCTATCTTCAGCCGAGATCAGGATCTAGGCTGAAGAGGTTGGCTAGAAAAACCAACACTTATCTCTCTTCAGCCGAGATCACGATCTAGGTTGAAGAGGTTGGCTGGAAAAACCAACACTTATTTCTCTTTAGCCGAGATCAAGATCTAGGCTGAAGAGGTTGGCAGGGATAACCAACATTTATTTCTCTTCAGCCGAGATCAGAATCTAGGCTGAAGAGGTTGGTAGGGATAACCAACATTTACTTCTTTTCAGCAGAGATAAGGATCTAGGCTGAAGAGTTTGGCAGGAATACCTTACATTTATCTCTCTTCAGCCGAGATAAGGATCTAGGCTATAGAGAGTTGGCAGGTATGACCAAACAGATTATAAGGTTCCAAGACCGAGATAAGTATCTCAGCCAGAAATGAGAATGCTAAACTTTATGCAAATCATAGTTGAAAAATAAATGCTGGTATGGAATAAACCGAGCAAAAAGAAGAAGATTTCATTTAAAGATTCAAAACAAAGTTACAAGAAGTGGGACTTTAGCCCAGTTACAAATTCTTGGCAGTAAAAGAAAAAATTAAACAAAGAGGTCATCCAGATCTGCATCCAGAACAACTCGAGTCTCGCCACTCTGTAGCCCGATTTCAGCAGGTACGTCGGTCAGAGGCGCATCGTCAACCGTTCTGGGAACTAGTGGCTCCACTTAGGCAGTCTGTCCGGTTTGACCGCGATCTTTGTTGACAGATAAAGCATTGTCTAGCTCAGGCGGCCCTTCTTCCTCCTCCCCCTTCTGGAGAAACTTTTGTTGGATGGCGTTGGCATATGCCGCCATATAAGCCGGGATAAAGTGAGGAGGAGGGTGTTGAAAGACCTCAGTTTCTGGACCTAGGCCGAGCTGTGCAATAGCAGCCTTCCAGCTGTATTTAAAGAAGATGTCTTTCGTAGCTTCGCACTGCTTGACATATGTGGCTTCGCCTTCTTTATAACCACGATCCTCAGCATCATCCGCGCTCTTCTTCAGCTCGGCGATCTCTACATCCTTCTTTTTCTCAAGCTTGACTAGCTCGCGCAGATATTTGTCTTTCCGCTCGGCCAGGGCCTTTTGCTTATCTGCTTCAGCCGAGCTAACCAGCCCGGTGAGTCGTTCTATTTCAGATTCAAGTTCGGTCATTTTTTTCTTGGCCTCATTCAGCTCGGCCATTTTGGTATTGGCGTCTGCAACAGCCAGCCGTGCTGTCTTACGGAGCTCAAGCACGCGCTGATGAGCAATGTGATTCTTCTGCATAGCCTGCAAAAGGAGAGAGCTATTATGACTAAAACCATGCAAACAGATGTGTAAACTAGAAAGACTAGCAAAGGGAGAACTTACCAACACCATCGACTTTGTTGCCGAGCGGATGGCCTTTAGCTCGGTGAGGTATTTGTGATGCTCCATGTCGGCGGGCAGACACACACTTTTTGCAAGATTGAAAGCAAGCGAGTGGTCCTTGTCTGCTACCACCGAATCGGTGCTGGAAATAGGCCGGTTCTTGTATGTTATCTTTGGTGCCCATTTAGAAGGGCTATCCCGGTCAGAACCCACGGGCTCTGGGCTCGGTCGCGTAGATTGCGAGAGCAAGGTGTCGTCGTCATCCACAAGGTGTTGTGGCTCAGTTGAGGGAGTGTGAGCATGCTTCCTCAACTGGGATGACGAAGCTTGAGCTGTTGGGAGGGCCACCACTGTATCAATTGTTTGACCAGCTGGAGTTGTCTCAGTCTGAACTCCGCCGTCTGGAATTGAAGTTGTCTCGGTGATTAGGGCTCACACAGCTCGGCGCTTCGCCATCTCTTGTTCTTCGGTTAGTGGAATAAGGTTGATTTGTGGAAGGGTTGGATCTAGTTCTGGTGAAGGTTCCAAAAGGAAATCTGTCACCCTGGTCTTCCTCTTACTGCTGTATCTGTACGTTGGTTCAAAATTAAGTAGCTCGGCCCAACCTCGGTCAGGATGTCGAAGTGCGACGCGGAGAGCTTCTAGGTTGGGGTCTTGGTACTGTAACTTTAGCTGGTTCAAATCTGCATAAAGAAAAAGGCAACGGTTAGCACGGTGCAAAATTTTTAAACCGAGTAAAGAAAGCACAAAACTGAGCTACTCTATACATACCGACTACTCCTTTATTCCAGTTAATACGGTATCCCGGTATTTGGGCTTTCTGGTCCTCGAAGTTACCAGAAACCCAGAAAAAGTCGTCATCGTTTAAGTCTTTATCCAGCGTGTTTTTTATTATTTTCTCTCGACGGCGTCTTATTCTTAAATAGTATACCCATCCGTCGTCATTCTGGCCAAGTGAGTATTGGTGAAATAGCTCGGCTAAACCGAGGTTGAGGCCAAGCCGGCGATTTAGCTCGGCGACACCATTTATTATTCTGTAAGAATTGGTGCTAAGTTGGGTTGGGCATAGTCTAGTCTGCCTAAGAAATTCACATAAAAGTGGCTGAACAAGGAATCAGAGTCTGGCCTCTAAGATAGAAAGGACGGTGAAGGGAACGAAGCCCTGTTTTCCCCATGGAGTTGTATCTAGCTCGGCTAGAGAAAGGTGGACGTCATCAGGGATGTTGTAGTCCTTGTGGAATTCGGCAATAGCCGTTGGTGAGTTTACTAGGAATCGGTATTTCCCCATGATTAACTTAAAGCTGTGAATAAATTAAGCCTAGCTCGGTGTGACTGGGGCTTTGATTGGTTCGGTTGAGCAGAGCTGCCTAGGGGCAGGGTGCAAAGGCGTGCCTGGCCAGCCTAGACAAGTCTGCAAAGTGGAAATAACAAGTGTTATGCCTAGATCACTGGACCGGGCTAAAAAAAAAAGAAAAATCAACGCAAAAAAACCTAGTTCAGCTGGGGAGGGTGCATCCCCTTCTTAGTTCGGTTTTGACTAAGTTAGAGAGCCGGATTGGCCCCAAGTTATAGCTCGGTCATTGGTTAAAGCTTTCTAGTTCAGTAGTGTGCACACCTAATACAAACGGGTTCCTAGTTCGGTCGTAGCACAAGAAGAGGCTCCTAGTTTTTTGCTCGGTTATTGGTATGATGGTTTTTTAGTTCAGTCATAGTGCAAGGGATGGTTCCAAGTTTAAACTCAGTCGATGGGTGAGGCTTCTAATTCGGTCTAAAATGCACCTATGGCAAGCCAGCTCCTATCACGGTCGGAGTAATATTTTGGATCAAAGGGATTTCATAAACAGATTGATTGCAATATCCAGATAAAGTGTGATTAAGAAGTCTGGGTATGTGGGTTTTGAAGATTTGTATTCAAACTACAAGAATGTGTTTCAGAAAACATGTGTATAAACTGCTATACTATGCGTGCTCGTGAAATGAACAAAGAAAAAAGAAAAGATTTGAGCCACGTACCAGTTCAAAATGGAGAGACCGAAGATTGAAACAGTACCAGCAGAAACACGAGCTTGGCGGGTGCTAGGGTTGTAAGAATGAAGATTCAGAGGGCAAGAGAGAGAAGATGAATAGTAGAAGTGATTGGTTCAAAATGTAGGGTTTTTGTATAAAGCGTGTGAAAAAGGCGGGACTGTTCAAATTTTTCGGAGTACAAAAACGGTGGTGATAGCTATGCTAGGCCAATGAGAGCCAGCCACGTGCCCATGGAATAGAAAGCGATTCAGATGTGCAGAAGCAATTGAAAGGACGTTTATAGACCGGACTATTTGATAGCCCGGTAGAATATGAGTTTGGTTGGATTGAATGTTCTTAGCTCGACTGGAGGAAAATAATCCCAATCGTGCTGCTCAGATGGGATTAAGGGGCAATTGAGAGGGTAATTTATAAGTAAATTGGGCCGAGCTAAGGAAGGGCCTTCCTTGTAAGTTGGGCCACACAATGGGCCAGGGTAAGGGTTGATATAGCTCGATCTTAGAGCTAATGAGTTGGGCCAAGGTGTAGTTCAGACCGAGCTAAGCATCACGCGTAATAGCACTGAGCTAAGGTCGCCATTGGGCATAGTTAGCTCGGTCTTAAGTAAATAGCCCAGTTGGAGTATGCCTAACCGAGGTACAGGCAATGAAGGGAAGATATGAGCTAGGTAAAGCTCGGTCAATTCTACCACTTGAACATGGCAATATTAGCTTGGTCGTTTTGTCATACTACTAAGCTAAAACCATTTCACTTGGTTAAAGCAGTGATAAGGGTGTTAAGGGATAAGCATTATCTTTTACAAGTGTGATTCCTACGAAGACTCTACATTGAGGAGCAAGAGTCCTACTAGGATTGTGCCAGGCAAAAACTATAAAAGCTCTCAACAGAACCTATGTAGAGGTAACACAACTTTGATTTTCAGAATGCACAGAGCTTTTGTCTATTTGTCTGTTTTGCTGACTTAGGCATCGGAAAGGTATCCGGCACACACCCGCCGGCTAGCTCATGTTTGTGTTTTCAGGGAATAAATCGACGACGTTTGGAGGAACACAAACTTGATCAACAGGATTATACGAGAACATTATTTCGTGCTCGTACAAAGTAACTAAGTTATTTGATCATATTTATTGAGAAAAATATTATTTAGAATTTTAATGTCAATTATATTAATCGATAGATTATTAATATAGTTTTATTGTTCACATTTTTTGTTGAATAAAACAGGACCAAATCAAGGTCTCAACTGCAACATACTCGACACTAGTCAGCAACCCATACCCACCATCGCAAGGTCCTTTCGATGGTGGTGTGAAGTTGTTCATGGTACCGATCATTCAATTCCTAGCCGCCTATAAGTCTCCACTGCTAGCAAACATATACCCTTATTTTGCATACACTGGTGATCCACAACACAATACTCTTCCATATGCCCTGTTCACTGGCTCAGGTGATCCGTCTGGTTACCAGAACCTTTTTGATGCCTTATTGGCTGCTATGTACTCGGCCATCCAGAAGGCAGGCAGACCCGGGGTGGAGATCGTGGTATCAGAGACCAGGTGGCCGTCTCAAGGCCATGAGGGAGCTACAAAGCAGAATGCAGAGACTTACTATCAGAATATGATTAAGCATGTGAAGGTAGGGAGTGGAACTCCAAAGAGGCCTGGAAAGGCTATAGTGGTTTACTTGTTTGCTATGTTTGATGAGAACAACAAAACTGGAGAAGAAACAGAGAGGAATTTTGGGCTTTTCTACCCCAACAAACAGCCTAAGTACCATATTACTTTTAATTAAGATGTGGGTTAATTAATCAGTAAAGCTATTTACCTAGAAAAATTGTTAAGAATTTCTGAGTATGTACTTGTCAGAAATTTTTAAGAATTTTGAAATGATAGAATAAAGGAAGGAGGCCTAGTTTTATGTGTTGGAATATGAATTCCTAGCTAGCTAGGCTTGTATGAATGGATGTATCTGTCTACCCAAATAAATTTTAATTCTTATTTCCCTATTTAAAAATAGATTTTTTATTATTATTATTTTAATTCCTACATGAAAGATGTGATCAGACATATAGTTACATAATCAGATTATATTTATCAAAAAAAAAAGGATAATCTTATATTTTTTTAAAGATTAGAATATTTGCTTTGACAAATTATGACGGTAGTCCATATACTTTGATCCTTATGTTATTTTAGTCACTCTAATTTCAATTGGTTCGATTTTAATCATGAATTTTCGACTTTGTCTTAATTTGGTTCAATTGATTATAACTCTTAGATTATTTTTTTTTTTGTGTGTGAAAAATATACACGTAAGTGTCATGTGCCATATTTTTAAGAACAAAATTATAAATTTACTTAACTCAGTGGGTTAACCTTAATCAAATTTTTCTTAAAAAGTTGAACTAAATTGAGGCAAAAATCTAAAATTAAATCAATTAAAAATATAAACCACTGACGGCGAAAGAGATGAGTTTTTGACAAAGAAGATATGTAGATCTACTCAAATCTACGTTAGATTCGGCTAGATCTAAACCAAAAAATAGTTGTCGAAGTGCAAGCATCTTTCTATATCTGTCTTTTTCCTTCGATCTCTTAGTTTTCATACTTTTTTTGTACTATACACTTCTATCTTCATATTATAATGGGAAAAATTTTAAATTCTGAATAAGTTGTTTTCGAGTTTTAATTACAAGCGGTAAAAACTATAAAATTTACAATTTTAGTTTTTTTGGTGCTAAATTGAATCATTCTGTAGAACTGTAAAATTTTGCAGTTTCATAACTTTTCTTTAGAACTATAAAATTTTGCGGTTTCATAACATATTTCTCAGTTTGATTAATAAGGATAAATACTTAATAAAATCATACTTTGAAACTGTAACATTTTACAGTTTCAAAACTTGCTTTTCAGTTTGATCAATATTAAAAATTATTTGCTTAAACCCTACAAAAATTGAGAATAACATATATTTTTTTTTCATTGTTGCTGTTTGTTGTTCTTAGATTGTTTTTCCCCCTTCTTTTAGCAGTATTTAGCACATTTTGCTATGTTTTTTCACTTTAATTTCTTAGTTTATTCTTTTTTTCCCCCGACAATATTCTAGACATTCTGGTGAGCCTCCAGTGACATTCTTGACGTCCAACGAATATTCTAGACATTCCGATGACTTCCAGTGACATTTAGAATATTTCGACAATCCTTCGGTGAATTTTCAGTGATATTCCACTGACTTTTCTAGTGATGTTGAATATTCTGGCCAGTCTCTGATGGTTGTCTGACAGAAGTCCGACGGTGGTGGGATGTAAGAGTATCTTTATTTTATTTATTTTTTTAAAAAATAAGATTTTTTTTGATAACAATTAAAAATATATATGACTAATTGGTACAAGTATTTTGTTTTGAGACTAGATAGATTTTGAATTTTGTGTCTGGACTTATCAATAACTTCCCCTTGAAAATAACACATGCATGAAAACCAAAACCAAAACTATTAGTGTTTCATATAATCGCCGTGATTCGTGAACACCACGAGTCAAAGTTATAAATGGCCTACTTTGATGGTAGGTGACGTTTCACATTTGGTGTTGAAAGAAATCACAAACTGACTGTATCAAACAGATTTGATAACACACAGTACATGACAAATTAATTGAATTATAAAATAAAAGTTTTTTAAAAAAAAAATCAAACCAGAAAATATAGTCTATATAAAAATTGAAACAAGATTTTAACCAAATAACTTGAAATCTGTAAAAATATAATACCGAATTTGTCTTAAGTTGTAAGAAAAAACTCCTTATGTGTACGGTGTAAAACACGTAATCATTGCACCAAATATATTACCAAATTATATTAAAAAAAAATATAAGTTGAATATAATATAAATTGGTTGGGTAAAACCAAACCAAAAAGAACCATAAATACTTACAGAGAAGTAGAAAACTTACAAAACAAATTGTAAAAATCTGGAAACAAAACCAAATGTGATCGAGGCTTGTGTTAGACACAATTTCCTTAAGACAAATTCGTCTCCTGCTGTGGTGCTCACGAGTTTTTATTGGACGTTCGTCTCCCAAGATACAACGATCGAACCTTACAAAAGAAGCACCACCACGGCAAGTGTGGAAAACCTTACTGTGCAGAATTCTCCTACAGAAAAGACAGAGTGCAGAAGAAAAGAAACACAAGATGAATCCAATTTTATGAATGAATGCAATGGAGGTCTATGCATATAGGTGAATTAGTGACTCTTTGAAAAGTTATGATGACTTTTCATTGAAGAGACAAATCTATGAAGAGACACAACTTTTCCATAGAATAGGTGCAGAAAAGAGACATAACTCTTCCATGGAATAGGTGCAAAGAACCGACATGATTGTTCTTTCAAACAAATTCGAATTTTGTATCCAATTCGGTTCAATCACTACAACAATTTACACTTTTGGCGACCAAAATTGGCGACTAAAAAGAATTTAGTCACCAAAGGTTAACTTTTTGGCGACTAAAAAATGTATTAGTCGGTGTTTGTTTAGGCTATAACTACTAAATTTTTTTAGCCGAGATATATTACTTATTGGCAACTAAAATAAAATTTAGTAGTTGAATATGCCACCTTTTGGCAACTAAAAAAATATTAGTCTGCGTAAGTCAAGATTTTAGGCTACTAAATGGGGTTTTAGTCGTTGTATATTAATTATTGTCGGCAAAAAAAAGTTTAGTCGCCAAATAAACAGCCATATTTTTACGTTACTCTTTGGCTACCAAAAAATTAGTCGGCAAATGTCCACTTTTGGTGACAAAAACATATTTAGTCGTGGTTTACTCAATTTTTTTTGACAAAAAAAAAAAAAAAAATTAGTCGCCAAATTACAAGTTTCAGCGACTAATATTTTAGTAGCTAAACATGAAGAGTGGCTACAAAATTTTTAGTCATTATATATTAGTTTTTGGCGACAAATAGCTAGTTTAGTTGCTAAAGGCATAATTCATTTTAAAGGGAACTGAATTTTAATATTGGCACCCTGTTCTATGTTTAGACATCTGATTCTTCTCTTTCTCACACACAAATTCTCTATGACCACCAAACCATACCCCACATCACCTCAGCGTAGACCACCGTCTCTCGCCACTACCACCACCACCACCACCATCACAGCAAATCACCACCAGCACTGCTGCATCCTCACATGTTCTCTCTCTCTTTCTCTCTGTCTGTCTCTCCCTTTCTCTATTTCTCGTTCTCTCTCTCTCTCTCGCTCTCTTTCTTTCTCTCTCTCTCTCTCTCTCCCCCCTCTTTCTCTATTTCCTCATTTCTGAATCTTACTCTAGGGTTTTTATGATTTCTTTAGTTTAATTTCGTGATGATTTCGAAAAATGGGTTTGGTTGAAGTGGTTTGATTTCTAAAGTTTTATGGGTTTAATGTCCAAAATGGGTTTGATTTTAGTGGTTTGATACATTTTCCCCTTTTTTTTCCCTTATCTCTCATTAGTTTCAAAGCCCTAATCCATTGTAGGGATTTTAGATTTTATCTGTTTTTTAGATGCTCATGGTTTCATGGTTCAACATTTTCTCCACTGAAAACTTTGAAGTTAGCTTGATTATCAGGAAAATAAATATTTTATTTATATGCAAGGGGGTTGAATCGAATTTCTTTGCAGACCATTAACTGGGAATGTGTTTGCATGTATATCAAATGCTTTCAGCTTAGGGATTTTCGAGTCTCTGCAATTTGTATTATTTTTTATCACTTGATTGGTTTCTTCTTTGGTTCTGCTATGCCTTTTTCTTTTTTTGTTCAATTTTGATTTTTTATTGTTTGTTTGTTTTGGCTGTTATGTGAGATAATGTTAAAAGTCTGGTATTTCTACTTGTTTATTGATTAGAGTCAGTGGTGGACATTTTCTTAGACTTTTGAGGCCTAAATAGTGTTCTACCTCAAAGATATCTGACCAAATATGTATTTTTCCTTTTCTTGAAATAATTGGAAAACTGATAATGGACCTGAGGCTGTGATTTATGTTGTAGCTTCCCAAATTGCTAATCCTGGTGAAAGTGTGACAGGTGCTTCCCTTCAAGAGAAAGAAGGATTCCGATGGGTAGGTGACCAACACAAATTATTATTTCAATTCTTTATTTTTACCAGGTATCCATTTTTCTTTGGTATGACTGAGAAGTGAAGTTAGTTCTTTATGCCATGTGGCCTGGTATAACACTGGGAAGATTGCTGTTTAACAACTTAACTCTCTCTCTCTCTCTCTCTCTCTCTCTCTCTCTCTCTCTCTCTCTCTCTACTGTTGTTTTGTTTGGGATTTTAATTCACCGTTGCTGACATCTATTGCTGGTTTGATTTTGCAGCTGAACAATGATGTTGTTAATGTCATCAACATATCTATCAGAAGTATTTTGGCAGTCTTGATGCAGCAAATTGTACTCCAAAATAGCTATACATAGTTTTACAAGATCACCCATTTAGTTTTAGATCATCTTGCAAGGAAAGGTGCATGGTTCAGGCCCATCTTTGCTTATAGAATCTATGAATATTGATTAAAAACAGAAAAACAATGCATGACTGTGAAACTCTTAACCGTTTTTGGGTACCCAAAATTTTTTAATGAATCAAAGGTTTAATCCATTTGCCTTGTATCTTTGTTCCCATCATAATTAATTACATCAAGGAAAAAAAAAACACTGGGTCTAATTTTTGTGCCTGAATATCAATACTCTTCTTATATTGAATTTTATTCATAATGTTTTCTCCTCAATCTATACATAGAGACAAACAGTGACACTCTTCAAGCTGGACAAAATGTATCAACTAGTTTATGTTGGACATGTTGAAGTCCTAATTGATATTTTGAATCATTTGAATTTGAGTTGTTGAATTTTTACAGACAATGCCTTGATGGTACTTTCTCACCGGAGCTTGTGAAAGGAAAAATTATTTTGTGTCTAAGTGGGTATTCATATAATATTGAGAAAGGCTTAGAGGTCAAAAGAGTCCAAGGAATTGGGTTGATTCTACAGAACCTTGTGAATGGAGAACTTTGACTCTAGAACTTTCATGGCTTGCCCTCATGTGGCTGTTATAGCTGCACTCATCAAAGCCATACACCCTGATTGGAGCAATGCTATGATAGGATCTGCCCTCATAACAACTGGTAAACTTGCACGTTTTAACTTATCACATGTTCTTTATTTTCTAGCTTTCAAGACATCTTTTATGTCCTGATTGTTATAGGTTTTTCTTCTTCTTTTGGCACAGCTGGGCTAAATAATAACCAAATGACACTTCTCTTTCTCTCTATGATTATTAGAGCCGAAAACGCCTTAAACTTAACCGAAAAAGGGCGTTAAGGATGCAAAAAAGCGAAACAGCCCTAGAACCATCGTGTGGATGTCACGACTAGCTTCCTCGTGACATATAGGACCTGTGACAACAGTCGAAATGTCATTAGCACACATAGTGTTGAGACTTTTCAAGGAATTCATGTGTTAGATTTCAAAAAAATTTTTATGTTTGTTCTTAATGCATTAAAGAGTTATTATGAGGGTAAGACTTGGGGGTTGAGAGAAGTTAATAAATGCTAAGGGTTTTTTTTTTTTTTTTAAATAAAAAAAATCAGAAAATTTAAATTGAGAGATTGGAGCTCCCACATGGCTTGAGGTTAAAAACCTCATTTTGCTTAATATATAGGATGGATAGGTAGATAGATAGATAGATAGATAGATAGATAGCTATAGACATATTAGAACCAATTAGAACAGAGATTGAAACCCTTCCCTCTCTACGTTCCCTTTCCAAATTAACTCTAATTTCAGATACACAAGAGAGATCGATTCGGTCTTACAGAGATTGAAACCCTTCCCTCTCTACGTTCCCTTTCCAAATTAGAACCAATTAGAAGCCAAAGAGATTCTTGGGGGAAAAAGCGTATAAGAGAATTTATTTTGCCGCATTTTTTTTTTTGGAGAAAATTTATATTTTCGCGCTTATTTTTTTTATCTTATTATTAACGACTTAGACTATGCGTCATAAAAAGTTTAATATTTTTAACGGTTGACTTTTTGTGCGTCGTGAAAAATTTAATATTTTTAACGACTGACTTTTTGTGCGCTGTGAAAAGTGTAATATTTTTTACGGTTATCGTATGTGCGTCGTGTGTAATTGATGTATTAACGGCACGCCATATACACGTCATACAAACTTTTATTATTAATTGGAAAAAAATCATAAAAAAAAAATATTAATTGGAAAAAAATTAATTGAAAAAATAATTTTGTTAGAAAAATTTGTAAATTTTTGTTTAAAAACCAACGAAAATTCATTTTTTGAATTTACGTTTTTTTTCTCAAGGTTACAAACTAAGACAATCATTTATAAACTAAAAAAATTATCAAACAAGCTTTTATGACAGTTTTTAAAATTTTTGTAAATATAAATTGAAAACTGAAAACAAAATGGTTACCAAACAGGTCTCAAATGGTAAAAATATCGTAAAATTAACAAATGATTAAATAAGTTACCAACGTAAAAAATGACTTATCAAAAGATTCTTAGGCTAGGTATGGTTTGATTTTTAGATTTTTTTTTAAATTAAAAATTAATTTGGTTAAGAAATAAGAAATAAAAAAATTATTTTTTAAACAAAATGAAAATAATTTTTTTATTTTTTTATTTCTTAACCAAATTAATTTTTAATTTTTTAAAAAAATTTCGAAAAATCAAACCATACATAGCCTAAGAATATTTTGATAAGTCATTTCTTATGTTGATAACTAATTTAATTATTTGTTAATTTTATGACATTTTTACCATCTAAAACCTGTTTGGTAACCATTTCGTTTTCAATTTTCAATTTATATTTATAAAAATTTTAAAAACTGTCATAAAAACTTGTTTGATAATTTTTTTGGTTTATAAATGGTTGTCTCAGTTTGTAAATTTGAGAAAAAAACGTAAATTCAAAAAATGAGTTTACGTTGGTTTTAAACAAAAATTTAAAAATTTTACTAACAAATTTTTTTTTTCAATTAATTTTTTCCCAATTAATTTTTTTTTCAATGAATTTTTTTTTCAACTAATACTAACCAAGGGGCAATTGGTAATATTACTTTAAACCTTAAGGAGGGCATTATAATTTCTAAAATGTGAGGGGTGTCAATGTAATTTACCCAATGAGGGTAAAATTGGTATTTAAAAAAATTGAAAGGGCTGAGGGGGAATCTGCAATGAAACTTTAAACCTCAGGGGGGAGATGTAATTTTCAAAAGGTGAGGGGAAGAAGTGTAATAAATATAAACCTCAGGGGGTGTCAATGCAATTTACCCCCTTTTTTTAACCTTTTGAAAGGTATAGACATTCTTCTGACCAATCTACATTTAAAAAAAATAACCATTGAACTAACTACAATCACATTTTTCTCTTTGTGAGTGTTTATATTTATCTAACTTCAATCATATTAAAAAATCAAACTACAATTTTATTTTATTTTTTGGCTAGACCAAATACAAATAAAAAAAGGAGATAACTTCAATCATACAAATCACAAATATTTTTATGCTGTCTAACTACAATCATATTTTTTTCATAATAAAAAAAATTAATTATAAAGAAGAATCGTTAAAATGATTAAATCACATTAAAAAAAAATCATTGAACAAACTACAATCACATCATATTTTTCTCACAATAAAAAAATAAATGAAAAAAAAAACCATTGAACTAACTACTATACAATCACATTAAAAAAAAGAATCATTGAACAAACTACAATCATATCACATTTTTCCCATAATAAAAAAAATAAATGAAAAAAAAAGAACCATTAAACTAATTATAATACAATCACATTAAAAAAAAAAAAAAGAACCATTGAACTAACTATAATCACATTAAAAAAAAAGAACTGTTGAACTAACTACAAACACATTTTTCTCTTTGTGAGTGTTTATATTTATCTAACTTCAATCATATTAAAAAATCAAATTATAATTTTTTTTGGCTAAACCAAATACAAATAAAAAAAGGAGATAACTTCAATCAAAAGAACCATTAAAATAGTACACAAAAGAAGAAATTGCTAAACCAAATACAAATTATAATTTTTTTTTTTTTTTTTGCTAGACCAAATACATCAAAAAATGAGATAACTTCAATCATACAAATCACAAATATTTTTATGCTATCTAATTACAATAATATTTTTTTCATAATAAAAAAAAATTGTAAAGAAGAACCATTAAAATAGTAAATAAAACGATTAAATAATTATGAGGGGGGGTTTTGACCAAATCTCCCAAAAGACATGGGGATTTGGAGAAATTAATAAATGCTGAGGTTTTTTTTTTAAATCAAAAAATTAAAAAATTATGATTGAGATATTAGACCTCCCACAAGGCTTGTGGCTTAAAAACCTCTTTTTGCTTAATATATAGTATAGACTAGCATATCACCCGTGCTATGAACGGATTGTGTTTACAATTATCTATATATGTGAATTGTGATTTTTAAATGTTTTATTTTTTTATTTTAAATGTCTTGTTTTTTTCCTTTTTTTTATATTATATTAAAGTTTAATATTTTGATAATAATCATGTGTGTTGGACTTTTCAAGGAATTAAATGTCTTTTCTTTTTTATTATATTATATTAAAGTTTAATATTTTGATAATAATCATATGTGTTGGACTTTTCAAGAAAATTTTTTTATACTTGTTTTTAATGCATTAAAGTATTGTTATAAGGAATAATAATCATATGTGTTGAGACTTTTCAAGAAATTCATATGTGTTGGATTTCAAAAAAATTTTTTTATACTTGTTCTTAATGAATTAAAGTGTTATTATGAGGGTAAGGCTTGGGGTTGGGAGAAGTTAATAAATGTTAAGATTTTTTTTTTTAAATCAAAAAATCAGGAAATTTAGATTGGGAGATTAGAACTCCCACAAGGCTTAGGGGTTAGAAACCCCCTTTTCCTTAATATATAGATATAGATAGATAGATTTAATAAGAATTTATGTTTGTTTTAGATATTTTTTTAATATACAAATTATTTTTTTAAAGATTTTTTTATAAAAATAATTTAACAATCTCGTCACTAGCCATAGTGTATGAGAGAAGTTGAAAAGGACGTAGGAGTAGATATAGGAGAAGTCAAAAAGTGGGTTGGGAGAAGTCAACAAATGCTGAGCTTTTTTTTTTAAATAAATAAATCAGGAAATTTAGATTGGGATATTGAAGCTCCCACAGGGCTTGGGGTTAGAAACCCCATTTTCCTTAATATATAGAAGATATAGATAGATAGATAGATAGATAGATAGATAGATAGATAGATAGATTTAATAAAAATTTATGTCTATTTTAGATATTTTGGATGAGATCTTATAAAAAAAAGTGTAGACATGAATGCCCTCTTATTTTATTGTGTTTATAATTATCTATATATGTGAATTGTGATTTTTAAATGTTTTTTTTATATGTCTTCTTTTTTTCCTTTTTTATATTATATTAAAGTTTAATATTTTGATAACAATCATATGTGTTGGACTTTTCAAGGAATTAAATGTCTTTTTTTTATTATATTATATTAAAGTTTAATATTTTGATAATAATTATATGTGTTGAACTTTTCAAGAAATTTTTTTATGTTTGTTCTTAATGCTTTAAAGTGTTATTATGAGGGATAATAATCATATGTGTTGGAACTTTTCAAGGAATTCATATGTGTTGGATTTTAAAGAAGTTTTTTTTTATGTTTGTTCTTAATGCATTAAAGTGTTATTATGAGGGTAAAACTTGGGAGTTGGGAGATGTTAATAAATGCTAAGATTTTTATTTTTTTTAAATCAAAAAATCAAGAAATTTAGATTGGGAGATTGGAGCTCCCACAAGGCTTGGGATTAAAAACCCCATTTTGCTTAATATATAGTATAGATAGATAGATATATATATCTTCTTCTTTTTTTATTTTTATTTTTGTGTGGTTTCTATTCGGGTATTTTTTTTTAATTTATTTAAGATGGAGTTGTGGGTATCTTTTTTTTTAAATTTAATTTATCTGTGATTTTCATTTGTTTTTAATTATTATTATTTAGGTAAGTTATGATGTGAGTTAGATATGTGATAGACATGTAAGTTTTATTGATTTAAAGTTTATTTAGATAAACTTTAAAGATTTTTTTTTTTAGTTTTTTAGTTTTTTTGGTTATGTTATAATGTAATATATAAAATATAGGTAGATATCTACAACTTTAAAAGAAAATATTATCTGATTTTTTGGGGAAGAGAAAATGAATGCAAGTTTTAATATTTTTTTTTTTGAAAATTTGTGAGAGAGATTAGGAGGGAGAGATTATGAAATATTTTTGTTATTAAATAAATAAATTAGTCAATAGTTTTTTTTAATCTATTTTGTAAATTAAAAATCAATAATTTTGGAAAATTGATTAATTTGTCCTATTAAGTGATTTAAAATTTTGATAGATATACATAAAAAAAAATACATAATTATATTATTAAATCATAATTCAAATTTAGATGTTATATCTTTTTGAGATCTATAGCTAAATTCTTATCTTTTTATTTTTTATTTTTGTGTGTAACCATAGTATATGGGAGAAATTGAAAAGGGTGTTGCAATAATTATGAGAGAAGTCAAAAGGGATTGTGGGTTGGGAGAAGTCAATAAATGCGGAGGTTGGGTTGGGAGAAGTCAATAAATGTTGAGGTTTTTTTTTTTTAAATCAAAAAATTAGAAAATTAGGATTAGGAGATTGAAACTCCCACAGGCCTTGGGGTTAAAAACCCCCTTTTGCTTAATATATAGTATAGATAGATATATATATATATATATATAGATAAATAAATAGATATAGATAGATAGATAGATAGATAGATAGATAGATAGATAGATAGATAGATAGATATAGATCGATAGATAGATAGATAGATATAGATATGGCACATACCATTTATATGACACAATGACTAAAGTACCGGGACAACTGCTGCAATTTGCTCTCATCTAAATTAAAGGGATTTAAAAAGTTAAAAAAAAAAGAACAAAAAATTATAATATTAAAAAATGTTCACTAAAAACATATAGATTAAAAATAAAAAATTAATTATTGTAAACTCCATACTAAACAAGGTAATGTTTTCTATTAATTTGAAAATTAAAAAAATATTGTTAATTTTTCCTCTGTTTTCTTTTTCTCACAAAAAAAAATAGCTACATTAATTATTTTCTTTTCTTTTTTTTTTTTTTTTGTGGAGAGGGGTTTTGACCTGCGATTTTTCTAAAATGGGTGTTCTAGACGGAAAGGGTAGAGTTGGTTCAGACAATAAGAAAAAGTGCTTATGCAAGAGGCGCCTTCACTATGAGCAAGAATAGTCAGTTTTGCATAGGGTGCCTTCTTGTATAATAGCTTCAATATTGGTATGCATGAAGGGCTTAAGTGTGAGACGTATAAGAGGGGCTTTAGTGCGAAAATAGAAGAAATAGTTTACAGAGTGTCTTCTTGCTTCACGACTTCAATACTTGTGAGAGAGGAGTAGGCTCAAGTGCGAGAGAGAAATGAGGGTTTGTAGGAAGTGTCTTCTTGGGTCACGACTTGAGTGTCCGTGCACATGAAAATGAGTGATAAGGGTCAGAGTGTGTCTCTTGGGGTCACGGTTTTAATGCTCCGAAACACAAAACCATAGCATATTAATAAAGAGAAATAATTAGTGAAAAAATGTTTTTGTCTTCTTAAATACAAGAACAGAGAATTTATTATTGGTGATGAAATATTTTTGTCTTCCACAACATAACCTTATGAGACGAAAAATATATTCATTGTGCAATCAATCAGAATTTATTAGTGACTAAATATTTTCATCTCCCACAACTTATTCTTCCAAGACAAAAATATATTTGTCGCTCATTTAATAGAAAGATGAAGCAGCATCGTTTGCATGATGGAGTGTTTATTGGTGACGAAACATATTCGTCTTCCATAACTTCTCATTCCTAGACAAAAATATATTTGTCGCCTAATAAATGGAAATATGCAACGACATCGTTTAATAGATAAGGAATTTATTGGTGACAAATTACGTTCGTCACAAAAAAAATATATATTTTGTGACAAAAATGTTCGTCTCCAATGAGCTAAAATAATTCGCGCCAAAGCAAATAAAATTGGCGCCTAAATTTTGCAGATGAAAATTTTTTTCGTCTCCTATACGTTTGAGAAAAAATAAAACAAACGACAAAATTAATATTTTATCATCTTTGGGTTAAATTTTAAGACAAAAAAAATTTCGGCACCAAATTTTGTCACAATAGCCTAGATTTCTTGTATTTTGTTTCCTTGTTTGATTATTATTATTATTATTTTCATATTGTGGTGAGGGGTTTACTATGAGAAAGAATAATAGCTTTGCACAAAATGTCTTCTTGGATAATAATGTTTGCATGCACAAACGGCGAGAATAGAGGAGCTTTAGTGCGAAATAGAAGAGATGGTTTATAGAGATTATTTTCTTGAGTCACAGCTTCAATACTTGTGAGAGAGGAGACTCAAGTGCGAGATAGAAACGAGGGTTTGTAGACGTGTCTTTTCGGGTCACGACTTTAGTATTTGTGTGTGTGTGAAAGTAAGTGATTAAGGTGAGAGTGATCTCTTAGTTTCTGACGACATTTTAATAAAGAGAAATAATTAGGGATAAAATATTTTCATCTCAAACTCATATGTTCGTTGCCTAATCAACAAAAATACAAAAACAATGTTGTGTAGGGATGGAGAATTTATTGGTGATGAAATATTTTCGTCTCCTTCAACTTAACCTTATGAGACGAAAATATATTCGTCGCACAATCACTCAAAATGCAACACGACACATGGAGAATTTATTAACGACGAAATATTTTCGTCTCCCAAAACATATCCTTCCGAGACAAAAATATATTTGTCACCTAATTAACAGAAAGATAAAATGAGCATGAAGAGTTTATTGGTGACGAAATATTTTTGTCTCTCATAACTTATCCTTCCCAGCCAAAAAATATATTTGTCACCAAATAAATAAGAAAATGAAACGACATCGTCTAATAAGTTTCGAATTTATTGGTGACGAATTCCTTTTGTCGCAAAAAACTTTAAAATTTGTGACAAAAATGTTCGTCTCCAATGAGCTAAAATAATTGGCGCCAACAAGAAAAAAAATTGGAGCCTCTTTTTTTTTCTGATGAATTTATTTTTTCGTCTCCTACAGTTTTGAGAAGAATTAAAAGAAACGACAAAAGTAATATTTGGTCATGTTTGGGTTACATTCTAAAACGAAAATAAATTTTATCACCAAATTTTAAAAATTAATTATTGAAAACTCCATACTAAATAAGATAATGTTTTCTATTAATTTTGAAAATTAAAAATTTTTTATTATTTGTTTCTCTGTATTTTTTCTCACAAAAAAATAGCTACATTAATTATCTTTTTTTTTTTTTTTTTTTGTGGAGAGAGGTTTTGACCTTTGATTTTTCTGAAATAGGTGTTCTAGACGGAAAGGGTAGAGTTGGTTCAGACAATGAGAAAAAGTGCTTGCGTACATAGGGTGCCTTATTGGATAATAGCTTCAATGTTGGCATGCACGAAGGGCTTAAGTGTGAGACAGAAGAGAGGGGCTTTTGCGCGAAATAGAAGAAATGGTTTATAGAGTGTCTTCTTGAGTCACGACTTCAATACTTGTGAGAGAGGAGTAGACTCAAGTGCGAGAGAGAAATGAGGGTTTGTAGAAAGTGTCTTCTTGGGTCACGACTTCAAGGTCCGTGTACATGAAAATGAGTGATAAGCGTTAGAGTGTATCTCTTGGGGTCACAGTTTCAATGCTTCGAAACACAAAACCATGGCATTTTAATAAAGAGAAATGATTAGTGATAAAATATTTTTGTATCCTTCAATACCAGAACAAAGAATTTATTATTGGTGATGAAATATTTTTGTCTTCCACAACTTAACTTTATGAGATGAAAAATGTATTCGTCACGCAATCAATTAGAATTTATTAGTGACGAAATATTTTCGTCTCCCACAACTTATTCTTCTGAAACAAAAATATATTTGTCGCCTATTTAATAGAAAGATGAAATGACATTGTCTGCATGATGGAGTGTTTATTGATGACGAAATATTTTCGTCTTCCATAACTTATCCTTCCCAGACAAAAATATATTTGTCGCCTAATAAATGGAAATATGCAACGACATCGTTTAATAGGTATGGAATTTATTGGCGACGAATTACATTCGTCACAAAAAAAAATATATTTTGTGACAAAAAATGTTCGTCTCCAATGAGCTAAAATAATTCGCGCCAATGCAAATGAAATTGGCGCCTCATTTTTGCACACAAAATTTTATTTTCGTCACCTATACTTTTGAGAAAAATTAAAACAAACGACAAAATTAATATTTCGTCATCTTTGGCTTAAATTTTAAGACATAAAAAAATTCGTCACCAAATTTTGTCACAATAGCTTAGATTTCTTGTATTTTTTATTGATTTTAACCATTTGGTGACGAAATTTGGTTTTCCTCTCTAAAAATAATACATTTGGAGACGAAATTATTTCCTCTCTAAATTTTTTTACAATGGTGACGACAAATTTCATCTCCAAAATGGCGCCAAATTTTCCACCAAATTTTCCAAGGGCGGGAAATTATTTTGTGACGAAAAATAAAATTTAGAGACGAATAAAATTTTCGTCACCTATTGTTTTATTTGATTTTAAGCATTTGGTGACGAAATTTGGTTTTCGTCTCTAAAAATAGTACAATTGGAGGCGAAATCTTATTTTCATCACTAAAACATGTATATTTGGAGACGAACTATTTTTTCGTCACGCGTTTTTGTCACCATAGACCTTTTTTGTTGTAGTGTAGGTTAGGAATTAGAGTCGAAAACGCCTAAAACTTAATCGAAAAAGGGCGTTAAGGAGGCAAAAATGCAAAACAGCCCCAGAACCACCGTAGAAATGTCATGGCCTGCTTCCTCGTGACAAATAGGACCTTTGACAACAGAAGAAATGTAATTAGCATGCGTAGGTTGGGAGTTACTGCCGTAAATGCCATAAACTTATTCGAAAAAGGGAGAGTTTGACATCTAATAATTGTTCAACATTTTGATTTTAAATGATGCCATTGTTTCATCATATAAGGTGGTCATTTGGGTGGTAAATGTGTTAAGAAAATGGGAATGGAGAAGAGTTAAAATAAATTTACAGCCAAAACATTTTAGCAATAAGCATTTATTTTATGAAGAGGTATGCTCCTAAAAATTGTATTTCTTGTAAATCGAAATCAAGTTTGGAATAAATCTTTCATGAAAAAGGCTTTTATGGATTGTTCTACTTTAAATGCATGTTATTACAACCTTTTTCCTATGTGTGAATCAATTGATATTTTGTAATGGGTGCAATTATTTTATTTTATTTTTTGTAGATGGCTGGCGTAGACTTGTGGATAGCCTATATTTTTATTTATGAAGGACACTTGACACTTTTGTATAATCCTGCTAACTATGTCGTCCTCTGCTTTTGTGTAGATTAGTATTATTGATACATATAACTTTTGTAATCCAACTGATAGTTGTTCGCATGGCATATAGATCACCTTTTGTCATGGTACAGATTACGATGGTAATTTGTACCACGCCAAATGGCCATATCGCATGGTAGTAAATATATTTTTTGTATATGGAGGGGTTGGGTTTTTGTATGGAAATATAATTTTAGTTTGGACAATAGTTGATTTGTATAGAATATATACATTTAAAGTTATTCATTTTTGGGTGGTTGGAAGTAATATGGATTGTGGAATGATTGATAATTTTACATTGTGGAATGATTGATAAAATATATATTGTTTTGTTTATATACATACTATAGGTGCACGAAATATAGACATCTCGTGGAGAAATTAGAATTTTGCGATAAAACATAAGAGCATTTTTTGGCAACTAAACAATTTGTAGTAAAAAAGGAAATACATATTTCAGTGTTAGTAGCTAAAACCAAACAAAAAGATTTCGGGAAACAATTATGGTGACTACAAAGCTTTGTGCCAACAAAAGGCAGACATTAAAACTTAAAAAATAATCATACATTTGGCAACTAAAATATTTTGTAGCCAAAAAATTAAAAAACATTTGCTGACTACAAGTTTAGTAGCGAAAAATGTGAGACTTTTGCCGACTAAATGTTTAGTAGGCAAAACACAATATATTTGTCTACTAAAAGCTTAGTAGCCAAAAAAGTCAGAGTTTTAGTGACTAAAAATTAGTAGCCAAAAAGAAAACCAGACTTTAGGCAAGTAAAACCTTAGTAGCCAAAAACAATCTGACATTTGGCGACTAAAATGTAACGCCCCAAAATAATCCAAATACACAATACATCAACCCACATCCACTAAATAATAATGGCAAAACTCTAACCCTTACATCATAAATCAAAAAAGTTATTACAAAAGTTCCACATGTGATTTATACATTCAATGGTATGAAAACACATGAATCTATAGCATGTGAAGTATCAAATCTCAAAAGTAAATAAAATGCCTCCATAGGCTTACAACTTCCAAGGCTTAAGCCTGGTTACACAAAAGTGGCCTCTCGGGCCTATACATGTATAGCCCCTGGCTAGCAAAATATATACAACAAAATAGAGTCATCTACCCTTCACAAAAATATGCCCACGCCATCAAGTTGGGGAGATCACCATATCTTTACCTGTACCAAATCCCATAGGGGTGAGCATAAAGCCCAGTAGAGAAATCCTTACAAAGTATATACAGTTATGCAAATTTTCCAACATTTAATGCAAATGCAAATGCCATGCAATGCCATTTCAAAGATGATCTCATTTCATGCTCTTTTTGAAAACCACCATGTTTTCATTAACATTTTGCAATCTCATCAAATTCAAACTTCCAATTTTTTTAATCCTTAGGAGCGGTAAATACGACTCAGGTAATCCCTAAGTTGGTGTCTGCAAGTAGGCTCAACAAGTATTACCAATAACCCACTTTACCGATTGCTAACCGGAAGGGAAGTGGTACCTCCTCCGCACGTGTTTTTGGTCTTTCACCCGGACACTCAGGCCAACTTATCAACTCATCTACACCTCCTAACCGGACTTACCAACGTATTTACCCCATACACATTTCCATAGTTCTTATTACAATGTATTTTCTTTTCTTGAAGTAAATGTTTCCAATCTAAATTCACAATGCATAATAATTAATTTCATGCGAATGCAATGCAGTGATCTTCCTTGCCTCGTAGCATTTCTCCATTTTCAAGTATCTTGATAACAATATCAAAACAAATACATTTCCCATTTCCTCTCTTCAATGTTATTTCGCAAAATAACCATATGCCATCAACACGCAACAACAATTTCTCATCATGCACAATTCTTAGCAATTTGGTATCTTCAAGACTTCATGTGATGTTTTCAAACATTAATCTCCAACATTTTACAATTCTCACAATCCATCGTACACAACCATTTCCCATCTCATAACAATACATGTTCAAGTATTTAGCAATAATGTTAAAATAATTTCTCATTTTTCATATATCAAGAAGATTGCTATTTAGCAAAACATATTATGAAACCTACTCTCATTCATTCTCTTATCACAAGAAAAGAAATAAATCCATAAACTTTTTCATATTTTTCGAAAACCCCAAATTTCTACGGGTTTTCATTAAAAACCAAACATTTCCCCATTTCTTTAGTGAAAACCCACCCAAAACATCTTCCTTAAATTAATGAAAGTGAAACCCTTAAGGATCAACTTTGAAACATTTTTAAACCCTCTTTTGAAAAATCTCTGCACTCTTGAGCCAAAAACCAAACTTTCAAAATAACTTCAAGAGAATTTTAAAATCAACATCAATCTAGCAAAACATGTATATATAACTCAAGGAAGTCCCTACCTCAATGTTTGATGATGAAAGAGATGAAACCCTAGAGTCAAGATGGAAGATTCTTCAATTTCCACTACACCAAGAGGAGCCCTAGCTTTGATCTTCAAGATTAGTGAGCAATGATGACTCTAGGCTCAAAGCATCACAAGAAATCAAAGATTTTGAGTGCTAGATGAGGGTTTTTGGAGAGAAGGAAGAGTAAAAATGTTTTTAGAGAGAGAGAGAGGTGTTGAAAACAATGAGATACATTCAGCCCTAAAAGATAAAAAAAAATAAGGTTTTCGGACGGCACGTGCCCCGCACGTGCGGCCTTCCCTTGCCGCATCTCCTCCAGCACCTGCATATATTGCAGTGTGTAGCCCCAAACCTCTCCTGGATCTGCATGTGCGGCCTCACTTCCCGCATGTATGGCCCCTCTCCCGCACGTGCGGGCCAAGGCCTCGCACGTGCGGCCCCTGGTTTCCAGCCCAGAATTTTCCTCACTCAATTCTAGGCACCTTGGACCGGACCTCGCACCCTCCGAAACAAGTAGGAATCAACACTAAAGAAACAAGAACAAGAATTTCGAGAATAACTTTCGAGCGCAACAACCCAGATGATTAATAAGGCTTCAAGTAAGACCCGACACACTAACGTGACAAATCCGAGGTTAAACAAAGGAAAAGAGACAGATGGCATACTAGGTCGTCACATAAAATATTTTGTAGCCAAAAAAATTTGATGAACAACAACAAAACTTTTGCCGACTACAAGTTTAGGAGCGAAAAATTGAGACTTTTGGTGACTAAACTTTTAGTAGCTAAAACACAATCACACTTTAGGTGACTAATATATTTAGTAGCTAAAAAAATAATAGGAGGAACCGAAAAAAATTTGGCTACTAAATCTTTAGTAGCGAGATATAAGTAAGATTTTTCGCGACAAAATAATTTTAGTCGCTGAAAAGGTGAGATGTAATTTTTTTCAATACTTTTGGTGACTAAAAAATTAATCGGCATTCAGTACATTTGACAACTAAAATAATTTTAGTCGCCAATTATCTTTCCCGACAATCTTTCAGCGACTACTCTTGCGGCCAAAAAATTTAGTCGCTAAAAAGTTTCGGCGACTAAAAGATGACTTATGGCAACTAAAAATTTAGTCGTCAAAAGTGTAAATTCTTGTAGTGAATTTTGACCCAAATAAGTAACAAATAAATTTAATTTTAAATTAAATAAATTTCGTCTTTATATCATACTCAAATGGTGCACTTTGAAGTCAATTTCTCCTTCACCTATTAATGGTTTCCAAACTGCTTTTCCAACAGATTCAACTATAATCTGATCATGAATAGTCCAATTATCATGTGATTTTTTTTTTTGGGAAAGAATCTAACCTTTTTTTTAATATTGAAATAGTCTCAAATTGTTTGTCCAATACAAAAAATGAGAACTTAAAAATAATATAGGGAGATTGACTAATAAGTTCCATATTTTGAATTTATGACCCATAGAGTCCCATATTTTTTCTTGTGATCCATTTGATTCTTTTGAATCTGTAATGATTCATTTGTTCGCCACATTGGAGTGTCACATTTAGGGAAAAAAATATACTAAGGAGTTTTTTAGTATCATATCATCCTTGCCACGTTGGAGTGTCACATTTGAGAAAAGTACAGTAAGAAGTTTTTAATGTTGTTAGAGCATCTCATTATACCCACCACGTTGGAGTGTCACATGTTACATTTAAAAAAAGTATACTAAGGAGTTTTTAGCTTTTTTAGGGCGTCACATTATATCCGTCACGTTGTCACATTTAAGAAAATTACATACTAAGGAGCTTTTAGGTTTTTTAGAGTATCACATTATAATTTTTAGTGTTTTTGGAGTACCACATTATACCCATCGCGTTGGAGTATCACATGTTACATTTGAAAAAAGTACATTAAGGAATTTTTATTTTTTTAAAGTGTCACACCATATCCGCCATGTTATCACATTTGAGAAAAGTATACTAAGGAATTTTTATATTTTTGAAGTGTGTCACATCATACCCGTCACATTGGAGTGTCACATGTTACTTTTGGAAAAAATACAATAACGAGTCTTAATTTTTTTGAAGTTCCACATCATATACCTGCACATTGTCACATTTAGAAAAGATATACTAAGGAGTTTTTAATTTTTTTGGAGTGTTATATTATATCCGCCACGTTATTACATTTAGAAAAAGTATACTAAGGAATTTTTAATTTTTTTGGACTGTCACATCATACCCGCTAAGTTAGAGTGTCACATTAATACCTATCACATTGGAGTGTTACATCAAAAAAATGTATAATCGTCAATTAAAACATTTCCAAAATTGAAATAGGACCACACGAAAAGAAACTCTCTATTAATAGGATTTAACAGATTAATAGAAAAAATTTAGAACTAATTGAAATACTTGTTTGTGAGATAGAATTTATTTAGAAATATTCCAATAATTAATATATCCATAAATTGAAATTTTTAAAAATAATTAACAAGAAAATATATATTATTTTTAAGTTTTTATTTTAATACCGAACAAATAATTTGGGATGAAAGTGATATATGCATAATTTTTTATTCCACCCAGCCCTTCACCACCATCACCGGCACTGTCATCTTTCCCCCACCACCCCTCCCCATTCGTCCCGTCTCCGCTTGATGATGTGAATTAGGTGCGCGGGTGAAAATCAGACAAAATTTACCTTATAGTTCTGATCTGGTCAAGGTGGTAGACTCGCTAAGGTCATCAGTTAGTCAAGTCTTATTTTTTTATTATTATTATTATTTTTAGAGGGTTAAGTCAAGTCTAGAGGAAATGCAAGCTGTCGATTGATTCTCCATTCTTCATTTTATTTATTTATTATTTTTTAGAGTATAATTTTTTTAAAACATAATCCAATCAGTATAATTTTTTATTGTGATTGTTTTGGGACAGTGAAGGCAAATACTTAACAACAATTATGGACCTAAAGGGACAAGTGGGTTATCTTCTTATTTATTTATTTAAAAAAAATTAAAATGGTTGTCCCTTTTTATGTCTATAAAAGATGTAATCAAAGTATAAAATTAAAAATTTAAACCGAAAAATATATATATATATATATCTTGTAACTAGGATTGATCACAAGTTATACCTTGAAAGTAGAAATAAATTGTTAATTATCCATATTTACGGAGAAATAAATTGTTTTGGATTTTAATATTGATTATGTTATAGATATTTTTAATTACATAAAAAATATCAAACATAACTCAAATTGTTTCACTTTAATAAATAAATTATCTTACAATTATTATGTTTTGTAATTTAATGTGAATATAAAAAAAATATACGTATTTTTATACCTTATTTTTAAAACTTTTTATGTCCCTAAGATCTTGAGTTCCTTGCCATGCAATGAGTTTTGATTTGCTAAAATTGAACATCTCAACTTTACATGTGATGTTGGCTCATTATGGGCCAATTTGTACTCATTTCAATTATCTGAATCATTCATCTCAAATGATAAACTAAGAAAAATATACATGCAAAAAATTCGGTTGATCAGACATTAGCAATCAATTGTTCAAATAACATATATATTATAATAAATGGATGGTTTATTCTTAAAGGGTAAATTACACTTTGCACCCCGACATTTTGTACCAAAATCTCACTTTGGTCCCTACACATGAAATCATGACAGTCAACCTCCTGCACTTCTAGTCAAATTTCACTTTGGTCATTGCACATGAAATCATGATAGTCAACCCTTGCACTTTTACTCAAATCTCACTTTGATCCCTACACAAGTGTCAATGTCCCTCTTCTGTTACTTCATTTTAAAATCTTTAACAAAGTCCAGTCATGTGACAAAAATGTGACAACGAAATGAGGGTACGAGATAAAAATTATCTATATTTTCCACTAATACATTTTGTCCTATGTGATGAACACATGAAAGTTATAATATATATATATATATATATATTCATATGGCAAAAATTGGGATGAAAAGGCAAGAAAGTAGAACTTTTGAAATATAAAAAAAATGCAACAAAGAAATCAAAGAGCAAGAAAGATGAATAGGAAGAAAACTGTGTTACCATGTAAAGTAGAGTTTCATGATTCCAATTTATAGAATCTGCGTTCATCTTCTTAAATGTTCACAATCTGTGTTTTGTTTTAGCTTAATACAGTCATATTTAGATGTAAATTTTGAGATCAGGTGTGTATTGGTGAAAAAAGTAGATGATTTTTTCTTCTTACCGTCATGTCGTAGTCACATTCTTATCATATGATTAGATTCTGTTAATGATTTAAACAATTGAATAACAGAAAGGGGACATTGATTCTCATATGAGGACCAAAGTGAGATTTTACTAAAAGTACAGGAGGTTGACTGTCATAATTTCATGTGTAAGGACCAAAGTGAGATTTGACAAGAAATACGACAGGTTAACTTTCATGATTTCATGTGTAAGGGCTAAAGTGAGATTTGGTGCAAAGTGCAAGGGTACAAAGTGTAATTTACTCTTAAAAATATATGTGCCGTATGAATAACAATGATATGATGGTATGACAATCGATATTTGATCAATTTGATTTTTTGAATGGATACTTTTTTCAATTGATTGTATGAGATGAACGATTTAGATTACCAAAATAGGTTCAAGTCAGTCCCATAATAGATCAACTTCACCGTGAAGTTGAGATTTTCAACTTTAGCAAATCCAAACTCAAAATATAGTATAAAATTAAACAGTAAAAATATTTGTACAAAATTTAAAAATACATTTAAAAAGACTATAATGTGTAATTGAAACATACATCTTAAATGAATTTGAATTGTACGAGAGAGAAATATTTACCCTGCTCCGTAATTGTACGGAAGAGAAATATTCGCCCCGCTCCGTACCTCCTTGCTTACAAGCTCATCGCACTCCGTTGGAACTTCGTCGCATTGTAACAAAATCAAGGTGAGCTACCCAGTGGGTGGGTTTGCCAGAAAACCCCTCTGACGGTCAAATTAGCTTTCTAAGAGAAAAAAGAAGGTAGAGGGCACTGTAGAGAGAGAGAGAGAGTTACACAAAATTGCTTACCTCTAACGTCTGCATGTTTCTCCTTTTCAAGGCTAGCCATACAGCCTCAGAGATTGTGGGCGCACTACCTCTGTTGTCCTTCTCTAGACAAGCGGTTGTGCTCTCCTCTACACTTCTTACACGTGTAGAGGCCAAAACCTCCAAACAGTGTTTGTCGCACCACCAAATAATATCGACGCATACCAGGAGTGGATTTCTCTCTACTCTTTATTGGTTCACGTGGAATACCCAATTGGGCTATTGCTTGTGAACCACCAGCATTACGTCGACCTCTTTTATGTCGGGTTAAATCAGACCAGTCTATCAAAAGTAGTATGCTTAGCCAAAGCCTTAATCACCTGGCATCGACAGAAGGTAGGTGCGCTGCGCGACATCTCTACTACACACCGCGATCCCACAGACCGCCTACCTCAATAACAGTAGCCCGAAGAGTCTGCAGTTCAGTCGTCACGTGACTCTGCTACCTTGGGCCTTAATGCTGGGGTAGTTCTACCCATCGACTGAGCCAGCTTGGCCGGGTCTGGTCGACACCATATCCTGTATAGGTCTAGCTCGTCTCGACACCATATTCTGTACTGGTCCAGCTCGGCCAAACACATCTCGGATAACCTCAGTCCTGCACTAGCACCGTATTTAGCGCGGACCCAGTATGGCCCAATGATGTGTCCCAGGCTCTCCTCACCTGGCCCAATACCATATTCCGTGTTGGGCAAGCTTGGCCCACTGTTCGGCACAAATCTCCCTCTCAATTGCGCCTTAATCCCATCTGAGCTGAACGTGAGTGGGATTACTTTTTCTGATGGAGCTATCTATTTTGGCCGGTTGTTGAGACTTGTGCAGGTTGTCTTTTCATCAATTAATCAGCCGTACTGATAACCCATTGATCGTACTGACAACCAATCATCTCCTTGCCACGTGGTGTTTCCCCATTCGCTCCGTGCAACCTCATTGCTGTCATCATTATGCTGAAAATTCAAAAGGTTGTTGCCCTTTTGTTTTCCCCCTATATATATGCGCAAGAAGCCCAAAAACCCTCATCACTGTTCATCTTCTCTCTCAAGCGAAACCTTAATCCTCTGAGCTTCCGCTGCCATTGCCGTCACTGTTGCTCACGCTCCAAGCTGTTGTTCTTGCTTCATTGGATTCGACATCCTTTGTTGAAGCTCCTCATCTATACGGATCAAGGTTCCACACTGTGTTTGGTAAGTTTTTTGAATCCTCTTCACTTCCCTTATCCGTTGTTCTTCAAGTTCTTCATTTTTTCTTCATTGTGACTATTGATATACTGTCGACGCCCCTCTCATGGGGCAAAATTGATAGACACTCATAGAACCTAAGTAAAATCGGCGCCACAAACATGAATGGGGCCCCCATGCCCCTCATTCCCCTTGTTTCTAGTATATAAACTTCGTACTTAGGATGAACAACGTAATTCTTGGGCAAAACCAAGCAAAAATTCGGTTTTGGATCTTGAAAATGCTCCAAATTGAGCTAAGATGTGTTTGCGGTCCTTTCAAACGATTTGGACCGCGATAGAAACCAGTAGGGGTGTTAAATAGAGATAAGTGCCAACCGTTTCTGACGCAGGCCTAGAGCCGGCCTAACATCTTAAGCTTCATAACCGAGATAAAACGATAATTGAGATAAAACTGATAGCTTAGCTGAGATTTTTTAGTGAAGCTAGGCATATTTTGGTAGCTGCACACTTGATGCCGTGCTAACACTTGCACTTATTTTTTAGTAATGTAGAAATTAGGATAGACCAAGCACGCCTCAACATCAACATCAGTAAGGCTCAAAGATCAAGCAAATAATCACCTGAGCTGCTCAATTTTGACCGAGCTACTATCAAATTTACCATACGAAATAAAACCGGGATAAATGGGGAAATACTGCTTTATGGTTAGTTTGCTTGGGGCAATTACCGAGTTCCGTCGAGAATACAACATTCCAGATGATGTCCATTTCGAGCTGGCCAAGAAAGGAGACACTGCCTGTGGCAAATTAGATGCCTGCCCCTTCACGGTCATGTCCATTGTGGAAGGCGACCTTCCCGGTCCAACCCCTAATCTGCGAGTTTTTAAGGCAGACTAGGCTGTGTCCAACCCAAGTGTCCAACAATACTTATAAGATAATAAATGACATAGCCTTGCTGAATCGGATCCTCAGTTTGAACCTTGGCCTTGTCGAGATATTCCACCAGTATACACTTAGCAAAAATAAAGGTGGCTTTTGTTGGTACCTCAAAGTTAGGAAGGGCCAAGCAAAACTCATTGAGGGTAACCCAGACAAAGAAATAAATGACGACGACTTTCTATGGGTGTTCGACAATTATGAGGACACTGAGGCGAGCATACCGGGCTGGTACATACTCAAAAATTTCGGGAGCGCTGGTAAGCAGCCTAACACGGTTTGAATTTTTGTATTTGATCTTTTTTTCCGATCTAACACTTGGCATTTTGTGCAGATTACACAATCTTGGCGGAGGATTACTCTCGAGCTAACTAGGAGGCCATCCAAGTTGCTCTGTGGCATCTAGCCGAGGAGCAAGAACCCCAGAAGCTGCTTGGATATGAACCGAGCTATAGGCACACTGCACCACGCAAAAGCAGAGTCACCGATTTTCTTCGTGCCCTCCTCTCCAAAGCCGGATCCAAACCTTCCGCCAATTAGACTTGTACCTCTGATAACTGAGCAAGAAATAGCCAAAATCCGAGCAATAAAGTCCATGATCACAGGTGAGTCGAGCGATTCATAGCCGGTCGAAACAACTGGAGGCTAATCTTGTAAGCCGGCCATGCAAAAAGGAAGACCAGTGTTGGCTCTTGCCAGCAAGCAAGCTACTGGTCTGTCGAAGAAGAGGCCCAAGCGAACTTCGACCGAGCAATGTTTGGTCGATGAAGATTCAACTAAGCAACCGTGTCACGACCCGAACCCGCCCCCGTGGGTTAAGGACGTAACCGGCCAGTAATCATGAGATTACCTACGGCCTCAGACTGTTCTAAACGTATTTTAACAGAGTTAATGGGGGCCAAACGGAAGCAAAATTAAAAACTTTGTCCATAGAGCCGTGCTTATATGCACATCAAACAAACCATACTCAGATACGTTAATAACTCACATTAAAAGTACGATTCCACAAATTTCATTACAGACAGGATCGTCCAAAAAAAGTCAACCTATAACAGACTATGTACAGACATGCACTAAGTCCTTGCCAACAAGACAAAACATAGGTACATAGTAAAAGGGCAAGGATGGTCTCATGCACGAGGCACAAGGCTGACTCTCCCAAAACTCCTGTTGTTTCTAGCAGACTTCACTGGGGCTGGGTTTGGACTTCCCTTGGCTCACCTACAAATACATGAATGAGCGTGAGCGATAGCCCAGTGAATAATATCAAATATAACAGTTACATAACAATATGTAGAACAACATGCTCCAAACGGCCTTGGGCCCAATTCGTACTTCTGTTTAACAACAAAATATATATATATATAACTATACGAAATGCAAGTCCAGTAACTGTAGTTCCAAACATTCTGGCCTTTGGCCCATTCAGATTTCCATTCATGTCAAAACGGCCTTCGGCCCATTCATTCATGTCGAAACGGCCTTCGGCCCATTCATTCTTATCAAAACGGCCTTCGGCCCATTCGTTCTTATCAAAACGGCCTTCGGCCCATTCATTCTTATCAAAACGGCCTTCGGCCCATTCATTCATGTCAAAACGGCCTTTGGCCCATTCATTCATGTCAAAGCGGCCTTTGGCCCATTCATTCATGTCAAAACGGCCTTTGGCCCATTCATTCTTATCAAAACGGCCTTCGGCCCATTCATTCATGTCAAAGCGGCCTTTGGCCCATTCATTCTTATCAAAACGGCCTTCGGCCCATTCATTCATTTATTCTTGTCAGACTTTTGTCCACAATCCCGATTAACAACTCATAATATTTATAGGGGAATAACAATTGGACATTGACAAGTTTTCAAATATTGATATTACTCACAGTGATCGGCTTGTGGATGCGCCCTGGAGCTTGACCCTACACATTTCATGAATACAAAAGGGTCACTAACAGTTCAATCCGTTCTTTAATTCACATATACCTCTTTAGGCTTTGTTCTTATCTCATTAACTCATTTACAATGCTTAACATATGCCTAAGAGTGCTTACAAGTGAAAGGGAACGGAAAACGAATTACAGAATGCATGAACAAAATTCCAGGAAACAGGGTCCCCGCTCGAGCGTAAACTTCTCCGCTCGAGCGGACCCTTAAGGCCTGCAGAGGTACTGGTTGCACGAAAGATGAGCTCGAGCGTGGGATAGAGCGCTCAAGCTGAAGGCCTGTCTACGAAAATCCACGCTCGAGCGTGGAGTGTCCCCGCTCGAGCGGACATCCAACTCTGCAAAAATGCTGGGAGCACGATTTTCCCGCTCGAGCGGCCATTACCCCGCTCGAGCGGACCTCAAAAATCTGGGTTTCCCAGATCGTGTTCTTGAGCTCCAAATCGGTTTTCCATCCACATTTCTTGCATGCAATGGTTCAAATTACACATTTACACATTTACACATGCTAACATGCTACTAATGCAAGATTACAACATTAGGAAAGCTCAATTACATGGATTACATGCATGTCCCAAAATATCTCAAACCCACCATCAACATGCTCAAATTCAAACATTCAAGACTCATACTCCCATGATTTGTACATGCATGTGGGAGATGCTCATCATTCTCAACTTAGATGGTACAAATGGTGATTACAACGTGAGCTTTAACCAAAACTCTACATGAATCATGTGCTTCAAGCTCAAACATGCAAATTCAAAGTAATTTCTTACATGCATGAGTTCTAAGACTTCAAACTCAACAAAAATCAACTCATTACATG
Organism: Camellia sinensis; assembly: GCF_055761805.1. NCBI lineage: Eukaryota > Viridiplantae > Streptophyta > Magnoliopsida > Ericales > Theaceae > Camellia > Camellia sinensis. The sequence continues at coordinate 98,058,129 of NC_138972.1, forward strand.
TTCTTGATCACAAATAACCTTTGAACTTACAAATTACAAGTAAGAGCCCAGGAATTCACTTACCTAAGAGCTTCAACACTCAAGCTCTAGCCAAATCTTGAGCTAGATCTTCAAATTCCCAAGTCTTGAGCCCAAATTACACAAATCTCTCCCTTTTTCTCTCCATGGCCGGCCTCTCTCTCACTCTCAATTGTCTAACTCAGATTTTGAGTTTTAAGAGGGCTAAAGGAGAGTGCAATACAAATACACAACAAGCCCCACTAACAAATATTTTAATATAAAATAATGGGGTACTTAATTTATCAATTTAATCAGTTTAAATTGACCAGAATCAAATTCCAATTAAATTTCACCGTAGGCTCTAAAAATTATGCCAACCACAATGGCGTAATCAATTTCGGTTTCCGTGGCCGATAAGGCCCTCAATTGATTTTCCAAAGCAGACTACTCAAACAGATATTCCTACGATGAACAGATAAAATTTCAAACCACATATTTTCACATAGTAGAACACCAAATCATATCAAAACACATAATCACATTATGTTAAGGACCAATTAACATATTACGGAACAGGGGTATTACAGTCTTCCCCCCTTTAGGAAGTTTGGTCCTCCAAACTTAATTTACCTTCGTCGGGAAACAAATGTGGATAGCGTAGACGCATTTCCTCCTCTCTTTCCCATGTAGCATCTGTCCCATAGTGTTCCTTCCATTCCACTTTCACCATTGGCATGGATCTGTTTCTCAATTCTTTTACTTGTCGGTCAACAATTCTTTCCGGCCATTCAGCATATTCCATATTTTCATCGATAGCAATCCGGTGATAATCAATCACATGCAACGGGTCTCGGAGGTAACCCCTCAACATTGACACATGAAACACATTGTGGATTTGCTCAAATCCCGGTGGCAAAGCAACTCTATAAGCAACTGGACCAAGTTTCTCCAAAATTTGAAACGGCCCAATATAACGGGGCGTCAACTTGCCCTTTTTCCCAAACCTGACTTGGCCTTTCATTGGAGAAACACGGTTGAACACATGGTCGCCGACCTCATACTCAAGGGGTCTTCTCCGGACATCTGCATAACTCTTCTGTCGGTCTTGAGCTGTTTTGAGCCTTTGCCGAATAGTTTTGATCTTTTCAGAGGTGTCTTGTACAATTTCGGGCCCAAGCAAGGCTCTGTCTCCGACCTCTGTCCAACAAATAGGTGATCTACACCTCCTACCATACAAAGCCTCGTATGGTGCCATACCGATGCTGGAGTGGAAGCTATTATTATAGGCAAATTCTGCAAGTGGCAAGTAATCTTCCCAACTCCCCTGAAAATCCAAAGCACACATGCGAAGCATATCTTCCAAAGTCTGTATTGTTCGTTCTGACTGCCCATCTGTCTGTGGGTGGAATGCAGTGCTGAACCTTAGTTCTGTTCCCATAGCTTCCTGCAAACTCTTCCACAATCTAGATACAAACTTCGAATCTCTATCCGACACAATGGATACTGGAACTCCGTGTAAACGGACAATTTCATCAACATAAATAGTAGCCAACCTATAAGCGGTAAACGTAGTTTTGACAGGCAGAAAATGTGCAGATTTAGTCAGTCTATCAACTACAACCCAAACAGAATCCATACCTCGGGAAGTCCGAGGTAGGCCAACAACGAAATCCATAGTCACATGTTCCCACTTCCACTCAGGAATAGGGAGAGGTTGAAGTAGACCGCCTGGTTTCTGATGTTCCGCCTTAACCTGCTGACACTGAAGGCACTTGGACACATATTCTGCAATCTCTTTCTTCATTTTAGGCCACCAATAGGTTTGTTTCAAATCCCGATACATTTTATTGTTACCCGGATGCATAGTAAATACGGATCTGTGGGCTTCATCTAAGACCCTCTTCTTTAGTTCCGTGATATCTGGGACACATATTCGGTTTCGAAATTTCAACATTCCATTCTCGACACCGAACTCCGCTTTTGGGCTTACTTCAAATTCATCAATTACCTTTCTGAGGATCTCATCCTCTTTCTGTTTTTGCTTGATTTCATCAACAATTGCCGGCTCGGCTGTAATAGCGGCTATCAATCCGCCCTGTTCACACACTACCACTTCAATTTCAGACCTTTCAAAGTCTTGCAAGATCTCCCTTTGTTCAGTAAGCAAACAAGCCATACTCCCTGTTGATTTCCTGCTCAAGGCATCAGCCACTGTATTAGCTTTTCCGGGGTGATACTGAATTTCTAGGTCGTAATCTTTTATCAATTCCAGCCATCTTCTCTGACGCATATTCAACTCTTTCTGCGTGAAGAAGTATTTTAGGCTTTTATGATCTGTGTAGACTTCACACTTTGCCCCATACAAATAATGCCGCCAGATTTTCAAAGCGAAAACAACTGCGGCCAATTCTAGGTCATGTGTTGGATAATTCTTCTCATGTGGCCTCAACTGTCGGGAGGCATAAGCAATAACCTTTCCGTTCTGCATTAACACACAACCCAAACCCTTATAAGATGCGTCACTGAAAATCACAAAATTTTCCGTACCTGAAGGTAGTGTCAAAATTGGTGCAGTGGTCAATCTTGTCTTCAATTCATGAAAGGCTGATTCTCTTTCACTATTCCACTCAAATGGTTGTCCTTTACGTGTCAATTGGGTAAGAGGCACAGCTAATTTCGAAAAGTCCTTTACAAACCTTCTGTAGTACCCAGCTAAGCCCATGAAACTGCGAACTTCTGTCACATTAGTTGGTGTAGGCCAATTCACAATTGCTTCTATTTTCTGCGGGTCCACTGAAATTCCTTCCTTGTTGACCACGTGCCCTAAGAAAATAACCTCATCCAACCAAAACTCACATTTCTTTAACTTAGCAAATAGTTTTCTTTCCCGAAGTATTTGTAAAACAATCCTCAAATGATGTTCATGTTCAAGTTTATCTTTAGAGTAAATCAAAATATCATCGATGAAGACTACAACAAACTCATCAAGGTAGGTTTTAAAAATTCTATTCATTAGGTCCATAAACGCTGCCGGAGCATTAGTCACTCCAAATGGCATAACAAGAAATTCAAAATGACCATACCTCGTTCTGAACGCGGTTTTCTCAACATCCTCTGCTTTAACCTTCAGCTGATGATACCCAGATCTCAAATCAATCTTAGAAAACACCCGTGATCCCTGCAACTGATCAAATAAGTCATCAATACGGGGTAAGGGATATTTGTTCTTTATCGTTACCATGTTCAATTCCCGGTAATCAATACATAGGCGTAAGGTACCATCCTTTTTCTTTACAAATAACACTGGTGCGCCCCAAGGCGAAGTACTGGGCCGGATAAACCCTTTATCAAGAAGGTCTTGCAACTGTTCTTTTAATTCTTTCATTTCGGCTGTAGCCATCCTGTAGGGAGTTTTAGAAATAGGTTGGGTGCCTGGCACAGTTTCAATAGTAAACTCTATCTCCCTGTCTACCAATTCCCCTGGTAATTCATTTGGAAACACATCTGGGAATTCTCTAATGATGGGAATATCATTCAATTCAACATTCACGGATTGTTCAGTCAATACATAACACAGATAACCCTGGCATCCCTTCCTGATCAATTTACATGCTTTCATTGCAGATATCAAATATGGTGGAGGTACTACCCCATTTCCCACAAACACAATTTCTTTCTGTTCTGGTGGTTTAAATACAACCCTCTTTGTCACACAGTCTATAGTGGCACAATATTTGGTCAACCAATCCATGCCCAAAATTACATCGAAGTGTCTAAAGTTTAAGGGCAACAAATCTACATATAGGGTAGCATCCTCAATATGCATGTCACAAAACCGATATATATAGTCACATAACACAGATTCCCCCGATGGAGCAGACACACATAACAAATATGGCAACAACTCTAGGGGTCTTTTCAGTCTAGATGCAAATGCATATGTCACAAATGAATGCGTTGATCCAGAATCAATTAACACAAAAGCATCCTGATTACATATCGAGATAGTACCTGAGACAACGGCATTGGCATTCCGTGTATCACCCGGAACGAGTGCAAAGACTCTCCCTTGTCTCACTGTATCCCCAGTAGTAGCAGATCTCAAAGTGTTTCCCGGCTTCGGAATCGATGCAGTGGAGCTAGCAGCTATCTTCCCACTATTCTGATTACAATCTCGGGCTATATGCCCTTGTTTCCCACACTTAAAACAGGCTCCTGATGTACGGTAACAGACTCCACAGTGCTTTTTGCCACAAGTGTTGCACATGGGAGCTGTGTCTCGGGAAGAACTGGAAGTAGTTGAGGAGCCCGTGTTTTGCTTTTTCAAGAATTTCTTCTTCGAAAAGAAGCCTTGTCTTTTGTTGCTTTTCCATTCGATTGTTGGCTTAGCTTGCCTAGCTATGTTAGCCTCTGATATGATGGCCCGGTCAAGCACCCCGATGTAGGTCTCCAACTTCAGGACATTCACTCGCTCTAGGATGTCACTTCGGAGCCCACCTTCAAAATGCCTTGCCTTCTTATAATCAGTGTCAATTACATGTGGTGCAAACTTGGCCAATTCAGTAAATTTGGCCTCATACTCAGCTACAGTCATGCTGTCTTGCTTGAGTTCCATGAACTCTGCCACTTTCCTGTCCCGGACACATTGCGGGAAGTACTTGTCATAGAAGATTTCCAAAAATTTCACCCAGTCAACATCCCTGTGGTTTTCTCGCATCAACATCCACCATCTTCTCGCTTCGTCTTCTAGCATAAAAGTGGCTAGAAGTACTTTCTGTGTATCCGAGCACGGAAATACTTCAAACAGCTTTTCGATCCCAAGAACCCAAGCTTCCGCCTTCAAAGGATCCAGTCCACCATGAAACTGTGGTGGTTTCATTTTCTTGAATTCCTTGGTGAGAGCGATTATCCGATCATCATTTTGATTATCTGGCACGGGTGGTGCCGGAGGTGGAGGTGGCGGGTGTGGTTGCTGCCACTGTTGTTGGCACTCCTGTTGCTGTCTCAAAGCTTCTGCCATTTCCTGAATCAGTCTTTCCATTCTGTCCAGTCTGGCAGTAGAGGATTCCTCTAACTCATCACCTCTGGTTCTCACCATCTGATTAAACTTGCATTATATTCCATACCAAAGGTACACAAGTACACATACACTAAGGAGCACACATTTCCAGATAATTTGTAATGCAAGTAGTTCACAACTTACACATATAATTATTCATAACAAAACATTTAAGCATATAATCAATGCTTCCAAACTCGCACTTACCACATGAATGCATCCTAGATCTTATCTAGACGCTTATTGCTCTTTTTGGACAAGTGTGTGAGTTATTAACTCGTGCTCTGATACCACTCTGTCACGACCCGAACCCGCCCCCGTGGGTTAAGGACGTAACCGGCCAGTAATCATGAGATTACCTACGGCCTCAGACTGTTCTAAACGTATTTTAACAGAGTTAATGGGGGCCAAACGGAAGCAAAATTAAAAACTTTGTCCATAGAGCCGTGCTTATATGCACATCAAACAAACCATACTCAGATACGTTAATAACTCACATTAAAAGTACGATTCCACAAATTTCATTACAGACAGGATCGTCCAAAAAAAGTCAACCTATAACAGACTATGTACAGACATGCACTAAGTCCTTGCCAACAAGACAAAACATAGGTACATAGTAAAAGGGCAAGGATGGTCTCATGCACGAGGCACAAGGCTGACTCTCCCAAAACTCCTGTTGTTTCTAGCAGACTTCACTGGGGCTGGGTTTGGACTTCCCTTGGCTCACCTACAAATACATGAATGAGCGTGAGCGATAGCCCAGTGAATAATATCAAATATAACAGTTACATAACAATATGTAGAACAACATGCTCCAAACGGCCTTGGGCCCAATTCGTACTTCTGTTTAACAACAAAATATATATATATATAACTATACGAAATGCAAGTCCAGTAACTGTAGTTCCAAACATTCTGGCCTTTGGCCCATTCAGATTTCCATTCATGTCAAAACGGCCTTCGGCCCATTCATTCATGTCGAAACGGCCTTCGGCCCATTCATTCTTATCAAAACGGCCTTCGGCCCATTCGTTCTTATCAAAACGGCCTTCGGCCCATTCATTCTTATCAAAACGGCCTTCGGCCCATTCATTCATGTCAAAACGGCCTTTGGCCCATTCATTCATGTCAAAGCGGCCTTTGGCCCATTCATTCATGTCAAAACGGCCTTTGGCCCATTCATTCTTATCAAAACGGCCTTCGGCCCATTCATTCATGTCAAAGCGGCCTTTGGCCCATTCATTCTTATCAAAACGGCCTTCGGCCCATTCATTCATTTATTCTTGTCAGACTTTTGTCCACAATCCCGATTAACAACTCATAATATTTATAGGGGAATAACAATTGGACATTGACAAGTTTTCAAATATTGATATTACTCACAGTGATCGGCTTGTGGATGCGCCCTGGAGCTTGACCCTACACATTTCATGAATACAAAAGGGTCACTAACAGTTCAATCCGTTCTTTAATTCACATATACCTCTTTAGGCTTTGTTCTTATCTCATTAACTCATTTACAATGCTTAACATATGCCTAAGAGTGCTTACAAGTGAAAGGGAACGGAAAACGAATTACAGAATGCATGAACAAAATTCCAGGAAACAGGGTCCCCGCTCGAGCGTAAACTTCTCCGCTCGAGCGGACCCTTAAGGCCTGCAGAGGTACTGGTTGCACGAAAGATGAGCTCGAGCGTGGGATAGAGCGCTCAAGCTGAAGGCCTGTCTACGAAAATCCACGCTCGAGCGTGGAGTGTCCCCGCTCGAGCGGACATCCAACTCTGCAAAAATGCTGGGAGCACGATTTTCCCGCTCGAGCGGCCATTACCCCGCTCGAGCGGACCTCAAAAATCTGGGTTTCCCAGATCGTGTTCTTGAGCTCCAAATCGGTTTTCCATCCACATTTCTTGCATGCAATGGTTCAAATTACACATTTACACATTTACACATGCTAACATGCTACTAATGCAAGATTACAACATTAGGAAAGCTCAATTACATGGATTACATGCATGTCCCAAAATATCTCAAACCCACCATCAACATGCTCAAATTCAAACATTCAAGACTCATACTCCCATGATTTGTACATGCATGTGGGAGATGCTCATCATTCTCAACTTAGATGGTACAAATGGTGATTACAACGTGAGCTTTAACCAAAACTCTACATGAATCATGTGCTTCAAGCTCAAACATGCAAATTCAAAGTAATTTCTTACATGCATGAGTTCTAAGACTTCAAACTCAACAAAAATCAACTCATTACATGTTCTTGATCACAAATAACCTTTGAACTTACAAATTACAAGTAAGAGCCCAGGAATTCACTTACCTAAGAGCTTCAACACTCAAGCTCTAGCCAAATCTTGAGCTAGATCTTCAAATTCCCAAGTCTTGAGCCCAAATTACACAAATCTCTCCCTTTTTCTCTCCATGGCCGGCCTCTCTCTCACTCTCAATTGTCTAACTCAGATTTTGAGTTTTAAGAGGGCTAAAGGAGAGTGCAATACAAATACACAACAAGCCCCACTAACAAATATTTTAATATAAAATAATGGGGTACTTAATTTATCAATTTAATCAGTTTAAATTGACCAGAATCAAATTCCAATTAAATTTCACCGTAGGCTCTAAAAATTATGCCAACCACAATGGCGTAATCAATTTCGGTTTCCGTGGCCGATAAGGCCCTCAATTGATTTTCCAAAGCAGACTACTCAAACAGATATTCCTACGATGAACAGATAAAATTTCAAACCACATATTTTCACATAGTAGAACACCAAATCATATCAAAACACATAATCACATTATGTTAAGGACCAATTAACATATTACGGAATAGGGGTATTACAAACCGTCTACCAATTAGGGTGACCAGACTAAACAACCATTGGCCGAACAGTCCACTCGCTTAACTGCCCCACCAGTCTGGTCACCCGAGTTAAAGAACAAGGACCGAGCAGTGACCATGGCTGATTCGGTTTATGCCGACAAGGACTACTCTCTTGGCTTCAACATGACCAAGGGTCTGCTCCTTTCGGCAGACATGAAGAGGCATGATGAACTTTCTGACCTAAAGGTCCTTAGGTCGACCGTAAAGTCGATTTGTTTTGGTATGTATGCGACTTTCTTTGTTAAGAAGTTATTGTTCGACGGGTACTGACGTATTCTTTGTTGCAGGTGGCGCAAAAAAACTACCCCACCCATGAGCACACGGCCTTTGTTAAAAAAAGTTTGAGGGAGGCCATCACTGACAATAAGGCCAAAACTGCCGAGTTGGAAAAACCGAAGGTCGCTTAAGAGGCAGCAGTGGTCAAGCGTGACTAACTGGCCGAGCAGTTGGCAAGGGTGGATAAGGAAAAACAGAAGGCTCTGCAGGCAACCAAGGCCAGATACATTGCCAAGCTATGCAAGCTCTGTGATGCCATAAAGCCGAGCTGGAGAAACAAGTCAACGACGCTGAAGATTACGGTTATGCTAAGAGCGAAAGGACATATGAACGACAAGTCGAAGGGACGAAGGACATCTTTTTTCAATGCGGTTAGAAAGCTACCGTGGAAAAACTTGGCCTTGCTCAAGACTCTGATGTATTCAAAAATCCACCACCCGCTTTCATCCCTGCCCACATGTAGTCGTACGCCAATGCCATGCAGCATAAACTCATAGAAGAAGTGAAGCTTGCAGCCGTGGTCGATGTGTCTGCCGCCCAACCAGCCGACCAAAATCCGTCACCGGGGGCATCCGGGAAAGGGCCAACCTAACCGAGGTTGATCCCGAGCTAGAGGACAATACAGTGCTCGGCGTAGAGGAAGAGGCCGAGACGGAAGAGGTATAGGTGGAAGTGGCCGATCAAATTGATACTGTGGATTTGGATTGAACCCCCCCATTTTTTTTTTTTTTGAATTTAACTGGGTTGTGAATCCTACTTTTGTAACTGGACTACTTTATCAATGAAATATCAACTTCTTTTTGCTCGCCATGTGCATTTGTTTGAATGATTGGAACTTCAGCTTGTAATGCTGCCAAGATAAAACTGCTCGGTTTAACTGCGTCGTGCTAAATTTGCACATCACTGAGATGAAATTTGCTCGTAATATGCCAATGTGTAATACTCTTCGCCATGCCGAGCTTATTTTTGCTCGAATAATTTTTCGAATGTGCGTAAATATAAAATTCCTTTTCAAAATTGGGGAAGAATAACGTCCCCTCGAGCAAAAAAGATCTATTAGGAATTATGTCAACTGTCTCCCCGGTGAACAAATTCAGCTCGGTGTGATTGTAAAATCCACTTGGTTATGCAAGTTAAGTGACAGATAACACCTACTACCACGTGAGCAAAATCAACTTGGGAAATTAGCAAAGTTAGCTTAGATTCAAATCACAAGTTGGACAAAACATCAACCTACTTCTAGGCGAGCAAATCTAGCTCGGGAAGACAAGCAACATCAGCTCAAACATAACGAGCGAAATCAGCTCGGTCTCAAATCAGAAGTTGGGCAGAACACTAACTTTTCCCCGGCTAGCAAAATCATCTCAGCGAAGGGTGAGCAAAATCAACTCAAAACAAGAGACCACAGTTGGGGATAACAACTGATTGCAATGCGAGCAAAGCCAGCTCGGTCTTTTTCCCCAAGCCGATTATAACTTTCTTCACGGTGCACTATTGTAACTAAGGCTAAATTGCCCTTAGTACTTAGTAACTTGATATTTTAATACAGAAAGAAGGAAGGGCAGGCACATAATACAATAGAGATAAGTGGCGTTTTTCCATTGCTCGTCAAACATTACATATAATGTCAAAATGCAAAGTTTGAATAAAAAGGAAAAAAGATTACATTTCAGAAGAAAAACAACTTGAGGTTGGCTGCATTCCATGGTCTTGAGATAGTTTTGCCGTCCAAGTCCTCTAAATGGTATCCCCCATTTGCCAGCCAGGCCAATTATCTTGTACGGCCCTTCCCAATTTGCACCCAACTTGCCCTCCCAAAGGATCAATGTGTTGCCCATTACCTTCCTCAAGACCCAATCCCCAATTTGGAATGGACGTGGATGCACGGTCTTGTTGTATTTCCTGGGAGAGCTCTTGTTGATAGGCTGCAATGTGAATTAGTGCTATTTTCCATCGTTCTTCAGCTAGGTCCAACTCTAGGGCGATAGCTTCACTGTTCAAGTGGGGCTCGAAGTTTTCAGAACGGATGGTTGGCATGCCGATTTCCAAGGATATGACCACCTCTATGCCATAAGCCAAGGCGAATGGAGTTTTCCCGGTTGAACGTCTTGGGATAGTTCGGTATGCCCAAAGCACGCTGGGGAGTTCCTCAGCCAATCTCCATTTGGCTTTCTTTAGCCATTTCTTCAGCCCGTCCAAGATGGTTTTGTTTGAAACTTCAGCTTGACCATTTGACTGGGGATAGGCTAGTGTAGAATTGTAGAACTCAATCTTCAACTCTTCGCAAAACCCGCGGAAGAGTTTCCTATCAAACTACGTACCATTGTCTGAGATGAGGGCCTTTTGGACACTGAATCGAGTAATGACATTCTGCCAGATGAACTTCTTCACATCTTTCTCTTTGATGGTGGCTAATAGCTCAGCTTCCAACCACTTGGTGAAGTAGTCTGTGGCAGCATTGAAGAATTTGTGGTTGCCTGGAGCAATTGGAATCAGTCCCACAATATCCAGCCCCCAAAGTGCAAATGGCCAAGGGCTCGTTAAGGGGAGCAACTCTCTGGCCAGCTGGTGGATTTAGTGAGCAAATTTTTGACATTTTTAGCATTTTCGAACATATTTCTACGCGTTGGCCTGCATGTACGGCTACCAATAGCCTTGGGAAATAGCACGGTATGCCAGCGATCTGCCCCCAATGTGGTTGCCACACATGCCTTCATGAATCTCAAAGAGGAAAGCTTAAACCTTACTGGGATGGACGCATTTCAGATACGACCCTGTAAAGGACTTTTTGTACAAGGCCCCAGATGGAGAGAGCCAAAACCGCTCTAACTTGGCCCTGCTCTTGTGGGCTTCCTTCTTATAGGTCGGTAAGATTCGATCTTTGAGAAAGGTGATGATTGGGTCCATCCAGGACGGCCCCAATTCAGTGCAGAGTACTTCGGGCGCCTCTGGCTCCTCGATGCTAGGTCGGGGCAAGAACTCGATCATCAAAGGATTGGGGAAGGTGTTTTGCATGGATGCCAAGCCGGCTAGTTCATCTGCTTGACTATTTTCCTTGCGGCCAATTTGTTCTATTCGGATTGCGTCAAATTTTTTGATTTTGGCACATATCAACACTCGATACTTGGCCATCCTCTCATCCTTAGCCTCACACTCACCAAAGACTTGGTTAACAACGAGTTTGGAGTCACTAAACACCATGAGCTTGGTGGCTTCCATCCGTAGAGCACTTTTCAGGCCAGCTAGGAGAGCTTCATACTCTGTCTCATTGTTGGACGCTGGGAATCCTAACGTGATGGCATGTTCAATGGTCAGTCCGTCTGGCGAGATTAACACAACTCCTAGCCCGACACTGTGTCTATTTAAGGCCCCGTCAACAAAGAGTTTCCACATTTCTCCAATGAACAACTTCTAGCAATCAGAGGGATTTTGAGATTTTTGCAAGTCCAAGGCTTGTGCTTTGATGGCTGTTTGGGGCTAAAACTTGATGTCGCACTGCCCCAACTTTATTGCCCACTTCAAAATTCTACCTGTAAAATCTGCCTTCTCAAAGAGCACCTTGAGTGGAAATTCGGTTAACACTACTATTGTGTGAGCGTGGAAATAGTGCGCTAACTTTCTAGAGGCCATCATAAGGGCTAGAGCCAATTTTTCTGACATAGAAAATATGAAGGTGCTGAATCCCCTCAGCTCAAACTAATACTACACTCAGTGCATGTTGAGAAACGGCCAAGTATAAAATAGAGCTCTTCGCCTTATTGAGGAGTGACTAGGATTAGGGCGAAAGAGAGATATGCCTTTAGGTCTGTCAAAGCGCGGTTGCACTCTGCGTCCCAGAAAAACTTGGCTTTCAAAGTCGTAAAAAAGGGCCTGCAGTGATCTGACGACCAACTGATAAATCTATTCAGTGTGGTTGCCATTCCAGCAAGATGTTGCACGTCCTTAGTGGAATTTGGTTGTTCGAGTTCTTGGATTGCCTTGATCTATGAAGGGTCGACTTCAATTCCTTTGTTGGTGACCAAAAAACCCAAAAAAAATTCAGTTCCCACTCTAAAAGCACATTTAGAAGCATTCAACCACAACTTGTGGCGCTTGAGGATGGCGAACATATCAGCCAGGTCACCAAGGTGCTGAGATTCTTCCTTACTTTTGACCACTATATCGTCGAAGTAGGTTTCCATGGTGCGATGAAGCAAAGGAGCAAACATTCTTGTCACCATCCTTTGAAAGGTCGCCCCGGCGTTCTTCAGGCCAAAAGGCATGACCTTGTAGCAGTACAAACCTCTTGGCGTGGTGAAGGATATGATTTCTCTGTCTGGCTCGTACATGGCTATTTGGTGCGGTATGCATCAAGTAAGCTGGATCTTTGGTGACTAGCAGCAAGATCCACCAGCTGGTCAATCCTTGGGAGTGGAAAGCTATCCTTGGGGCAAGCACGATTGACTGTGACCAGCTCTTCCTTTGCTGCGACCAGCTCTTCCAAGTGCTATTTCAATGGCACGCAATCCTCCGTTCAGTGCCCCTCTTCTTCATAGAAAGTTCAGCGGTATCTTGAATTGAAGCCCCTCTGCTCCTCCCCCAATTTTGGCCATCGAACATATGGCTTGCCTCTAATATCGCTGACGATGCGATAAATTAGGATTTTGAAGATCGTTGTGATACCAGTCCGCGTCTTCAACTTTCTCTTGGCATCTTCCTCCTTGTTACGTGGAGCATTAGCTTAGTCATTCTTGTCGCCTCTATTTTTATCATTGTGGGCAGTTCTGCGGTGTTGCTCTCTCGTTCGATTTTTAGGGCAGTTATCCTACTGTCCCACCGAGTGAACCTTCCCAGCCACACGTTTGTTCGCCGCAATCGAATTTTCCTTCTCTGTTGCAGTGGCGGTGGCGGCATCATCCTCAACTCAGATGTGCTCGTTGATTCGCTGCATCAATGATTCCATGGTTGTAGGCTGGTGCATCGTGAGCGAGTCTCACAGTCTATGTCTGACTAGTAGACCTCGTTTGTAATGGGTGATTGCCAAATTGGTGGGGCAATCGAGGATCTCATTATAGGTCTCCCAATATTTGGCATTGTATGTCTTCAATGAATTGCCTGACTCCATCTTGATACCTAGGAAGTGATCGACCTCTTTCGGTGTTCGAGTATTGGCTTGAATTTGGTGACGAACACTTCCGTCAGCTACTGCCACCCCTCGATACTCCCCTTCGGAAGCCTTTCGAACCATTTCAGGCCCAATTCTTCCAAACTTGCTAGGAATATGAGACACATCAAGGCATCGTTGCGCCGATGGCCAACCATTACTTGCAGGTAATGACTAACGTGAATGTACGGATCTGTCTTGCCATCGTACAGCGTGAACTTAGGTTAATGGAATCCGGCGAGGAGCGGTGTGCTTTCAATCTCTAAAGACAATGGGATGGCGGTGAGTCTTGCCATGTCTCTGTCCTCCAGTGTTGGAATCACCATTCTAGGTGGCGACATGGCCACCTTCTCACTGCAACAGATTCTGGGACATCTTTCGAATAAGGGCGTCCTAATCCCTGAGTTTCTTCTCTAGGCGTTGAGAACGCAATTCTCCTCGCCCCTGACGCCCCTCAGGACTCTGTGAATGATCAATGCTCCTCGTGCATTTGTCTCGCGCTTCTCTGGGTAGGCCTCTAGAGGAGGTCTCTAGGCCCGCCATTGTCGGAATGACGGGAAGGCCATCTCTTCTCCGGACTAACTCCGAAGTGATTTCGTCAACAACAAATAGTGGTGTTTCATCGATGTTCGCCATGAAAAACAGTCAAAAAAGCTTGTAGAACAAGGTTTGTCTGTCAAATTCGATTTCCACAGACGACGCCAATTTTACGGGAGAAAAATATTCACTCCGCTCTGTACCTCCCTGCTTATAAGCTCGTCATACTCCGTTGGAACTTCATCGCATTGTAACAAAATCAAGGTGAGCTACCTGGCGGATGGGTTTGCCAGAAAACCCCTTCGACAGTCAAATTAACTTGCTAGGAGAAGAGAGCACTGTAGAAAGAGAGAGAGTTGCACAAAATTGCTTACCTTTAATATCTTCATGCTCCTCTTTTTCAAGGCTAGCCATGCAGCTCCAGAGATTGTGGGCGCACTACCTTTGTTGTCCTTCTCTGGACAGGCAGTTGTGCTCTCCTCTACACTTCTTACACGTGTAGAGGCCAAAACCTCCAAACAGTGTTTGTCGCACCGCCAAACGGTATTAACGCATACCAGGAGTGGATTTCTCTCTACTCTTTATTGGTCTACGTGGAATACTCGACGGGGCAATTACTTGTGAACTGCCAGCATTATGTTGATCTCCTTTATGTTGGGTTAAATCCAACGGGTCTATCAAAAGTAGTATGCTCAGCCAAAGCCCTAATCGCCTGGCACCGAATGAAGGTAGGTGCGCTGCGCGACATAAGTGACGCCCCAAAAATCGCGAACTTCAGAGAATATATTATCAATTAAATACATGGTTTATCTAAGGTTAGGAGTCTAGGAAACGACACTAATGAGTCCTATGGCCAATAACTGCGTAAGATCCCCGATCGCTGGAGGAGTCAAGTTAGCCTCCCTTCTAAGTCCAGCTTTCTTGGGTAACACACCACCCTTTTGACAGATCTTAAAAGGCATTGACGCAATGTCTCATAAGCAACGCAAAGATAGGCATAGGATTACAAAGTAAATAATAATTACAGCATCTCAAATTTTAAATTTACAAAATGAGGTCCATTTCTATTACAATCCAAAAAGAATAAATAAAAGCACAATTAGACTAATGAGCGAAATGGTTCTAAACTTTCTCTAAGGAAAACTTAAGTCTTCAAATGTCTTTAACTCTTCGTTGGCTTCGTACGTTTCTTCAATACCTGACATGAAACGCCATGAGCTTTGAATGCCCAGTAAACGCACACACACCCCATCCCTTTTTCCCAATCCAATACACCATCACAATTATAACAAGCAAGTAATGAAGCATGATAATCATTCAATAATAAAGGATTACAAGATTAGATGTTAGAAATCTAGAAATCCCCCAAAGAGACTTCGTCCTCCCAATCACAAGAATCGGATGCAGATTATTCGGTATGCCCCCTCTTTTGCTACTTTGTTGCAAAACTAACCTCGGATGCCTACCAACGGTTATATATCGCGTAGCGCCAACCGCAGGGCCTCAAAAGAGATGGTAATAATGGGCCTTGCCCAAATCCTTCCTTACACCAAATACCTAGGGTCCAAATACAACTGCTCCGTTCAAGGGTTCTGAAAACCACTTGCGCAAGATTTTAACTTCCAAATAAGGAACGCATCCCGTCAACCAATCAATATCTTAGTAATCTTGTCCGAAAATTCGCAACCCATTACCACCCATTAAGTTTCCCGTTTGAGTTAGATAATTTAAGTCAAAGTTAGGACATTCTCTTGAAACAACATCTATTGCACAAGTTTGAACAACCAAATAGTACAAATAGAAAGAAATAAGGTTACAACACATGAGATTCACATATGAAGATAGGCACAAGTAGCTCTAGGCATATTCAAGTAGTTAAGGGAATAAATTTGCACATGAATATAATTTCCAGATTTGCATAAGTGTGAGCACCATTGAAGGATTAAAATAAAATACATAAACCTATGACATGTGAAATATCATATCAAGACATGATCATAAATTAATAAGCATATTCATGAACACAAGAGTATAAAACACTAATGAAAACAAAATTTCCAAATTTAGTACTACCTAAAGATTATACTCAAAAGGGCTATTTCAGATTTTTTCAGAGCTCGGCCTTCGTATGGTTCGTAGGGAATTTTATCTAGTTTTCAGAACATTTTTCGGAAATGGAATAGCTTTTCCAGATTTGTAGTTATTTTAGAAATACTCCAGCTCTGTCCAGGTTCATCGGCCATTACGAAAATCCGATTTTCTCACAAACCGCTGACTCGTTTTCAATGAAACAAATTTTCCTTGAAAGATAACTCCTTAAGAAAGATTTTGACATAAAATGGAGGTCCAAAATATTTTTATACATTTTTCTACAATTTTTGTAATGTGGCTGTAAAACAAATTTTTCTGGCACAATTCTTGAAAATAGAAAGTTGGTGAGAAAAGAGGTTAGCGAGGGGAAATTTTCCACTTATCTTGTGATGAAAACATGCTAAATAATATGTATTAAACTCATAAATTTAAGGTGAAGGTGTGCCTTTGAAAATTTTGAGAGATTGATAGGGAAAAATGTAATCTTATTCAGATTAAGAGAAATAGAAGAATGGTAGAATCAAGGCTCAACTCCATTCATTTTTAACACAAGAATACCATTATAACACATCTGAAAATACCATTTTAAACTCCTAGTAACATGTATTTGAAAAAGGAAAATGGAAGAGAGAGTTGTGTTGTGGCTTACTTGAGGATTGTTCGAATTGCTAACAAACTTTTTCTTCCTCTCCTCTTTACTACCAAGCTCACCCTCCTTCGTTTCTTCTCTCTTAGCTAAATATAGTGTGTATAAGTGTTGTTCTTGTATGTAAAATGCTAGGGGAGAGGTTGTTTATATAATAAATTTGGTGCAAAAGGTCCTAAATGCCCCTTGGTTGGAATTGGATTGGATAGTTTGGATTTAGTTTGAATTCAATGGAATAGTGGAGGATTAAAGGTCTTAATTAGGTTCCTAAATATGATCTAGTTAGGGTTTTCCTCCTAATCAAACCAACCTAGTTGCTTATATATATGTATATAAAAGTTTGTACCAAGTCAAAGATTTTTCTTCCTTAAATCATAGAAAATTGTCTCATAGTACATTCATTACACATACAATGGTGATGGCTAGCCATGTGATGGTGAATTGATGGACTTGTTTTATATATATATATATTTTTTTTTGTGCACAATTGTTGGAATTTGTAAAATAAAATGTTTTAAAAAAAGATTTTAGGATACAAATGTATATATAAATATATAATGGTACTTGTTTGGGGTCAATTTATGATTTAATAAAAATGTGACGGCTTGGGCTCAATTAAAGTATCTATTTCAAGTGTAGAGTTAATAAATTAGTGTTAGGAAAAATAATTCGGTTTGCATTATCTTGCTTTGAATTTAAATGTAAATAACCGAACAAAAAAACCGAAAGTTAAGGTTTAGAGCAATTAATCTAAAATTTGAAAGTTAAATAATTAATATCAGAGTGTTAGAAATGATTTCTAAGCTTCCAGAGTCGATTAAGGTTTGTATGTGTTCATCCGTGATGCGTTTTCGGTTCTAGGGTTTAATTTGTGAATAATCAACAAATTAAGGGCTTTATTATAATAACTCAAAATTTAGGCATCTAATAAGGTTTACAAAAGTTAGGGGTCTCACAACATCTCTGCTACACACCGCGATCCCACGGACCACCTACCTCGGTAGCAGTATCCCGAACAGTTTGCAGTTTGGTTGTCACGTGACTTCGTTATCTTGGGCCTCAATGCTGGGGCAGTTTTGCCCGCCGGCTGAGCGAGCTCGGCCGGGTCTGGCCGATACCATATCCTGTGTGAGTCTAGCTCGGCCCGACACCATATTCCGTACGGGTCCAGCTCGGACAAACACATCTCGGATAACCTCAGTCCTGCACCAGCACCATATTTAGCGCAGACCCAGTCCGACCCAATGATGCATCCCAGGCTCTCCTCACCTGGCCCAACACTACATTCCATGTTGGCGCAGCTCAGCCTACTGTTCGGCACAAATCTCCCTCTCATGAATCATATGTTAAATATTCTAAATATTATTTTTACAAATTCTGTTTATATAGCATTATTCAAAATTAAACGAAACTGTGGGCAAATATAATCGTTTGAATTTTCTCATGTCCCAATTAGACTGTAGGCTTGGTGTGTCTATTTTTGTGGGTCATTTTGATAAGTTGAATGATTATTATTATTATTATTGTTTTATGACTTGTTGAAGGGGGTATTTATGTAAAAAATAAAAAATAAATAAGAAAAAGAAAAAGATTAGATATCATTAATCACACGTTGATAGCACATTTACATCATAAAAAATGAATGGTGTATTATACTTGTTCATTTTCTTAATATTAATGTAATTCGGTCACATAATTATTGATTTTCAATCAATTTAATTTTTTACATAAATAATCATTTTATTAAAGCTTATAAGATGAACAATTCAAATTATCAAAGTAGGCTCTAAAATCAATTCACCAAGACCAACATCTCTTCAGTTGGATCCCCAACTAGAGCCATTTAAAAAAAAAAATAGGAGCTAATTTGCTTTATTTTTTAAAAAAAAACAATGCTACCAAGCTTGAATTTGAGTTTGCTAGAATGGTTCGAGTTTTGACTTGCCGGTCGTCCGACCTATCATCTAGCAATAAGGCGACAGTCGCAGTCGACACAGGTGACAACAGTGATAGACAAGTATTGCACCGGTCGTCTAGGCAGTCGACCGGCATGCATAAATTCTGGCGATTCGGGCAAATTCAAATTCGAGTTACCAAATATTTTCCTTTTATTTTTTATAGTGTTCGAAAAATAAGAAGAAAATTAAAGGAAATTTTTATTTTTTTTTTTGGTTTAGTTACCTATAAAAATTCATTGTGTATAAGTTATTCAATATAAAAATTCAGGTTGTGCCGTGTATATGACAGGGTTCAAGAACGCCGTTGGAAAATTCGAGGATCTTCAAAGATCCTTGAAGAAAAATTCGAATTCTCTAGAAGATAATGAGAGGCTTAGATTCTTTAATACTCTCAACTAAAAACACAAAAGTAAAGAGATGATGGAGATAAAAGATTGGGTGAAGAAGAAGGCAAAGTAGCTAGAGAGAGAATAATGGCAAGGCTCTCCCACGGATCTCCCACTTTCACTCTCATGGTTGATAATGGAGAAGGGAAATTAGTTCTTTCCCAAGAGTTTTCTCTCCAAAATCCATCCCTTGTAAAGATATGGGTGGGTGCTATTTATAGACACCTCATGATGTAGAATGAAGCCCATGTGCAAGGCACATGGGGAATATTCTCTCTAACCACCTTGTCTGAGAAGGTGACCTCTCCGAGGATGAGGAAAACCTTCGAAGAGGAGATCAACCTCTCGGCAAACTCTTCTTCTTAGCCACACCTAACCAATGATCCCCAATCATCCCAAGGGGCCGAGGTAGTCCTAGAGGACCCCCCGCCGCTAAATATTGTCGAGTCTCATGGACCCCCTGGGGTCGTGCCACCTCGACCCGGGTATAGGCTAGTTTAACCAAAGAGTGAATTTATCTTATTCACCGTCCTCGGGATCGGATCCTTTGTTCGAACTCCATTACGCCCATGGTTCTGGTGCGTAGATCCCGGAAAGCTCCAAGTCTACAAGTGTTCTAGGACTTATTAATGGAGCGGCTTCTAGATTGCGTCTGAATCCGTTCGAAGCCAAGTGCTTCGAATCTCTAAGTTCGTGGATCCGAACCCTTTCGAGGCCTAGAGCGATTCGACCCGTTTGATGGCAATAAATTCGGGCCCACCAACCTTGAACTATTGGGCCTGATTAATTTAGTGGGCTCAAATTAGCTCCTCTTACACCGTGTAAGATGATCGTTGGGTGATTGTTGCCCAACCCAATTGACTCATCAGTAAGAACCATTCTTCCAAGTCTGGTCCATTAAGTTTGATCACAGAGAGAGAGAGAGAGAGAGAGAGAGAGAGAGAGAGAGAGACAGGGGTCTGGGTCCAAGGCTCAATTAAATGGTTTGAAAAATATTGAAAACCTAAGACTTTTTCACATGGAAAAAATCAAAAAAAAAATATTGAATGCATACAAAGAAAAATTGGTGTCAAAATAGGCCACAGATTGCAAGAAAATCAGAGATAGAACTAAACTCCGCAGTTCATCTTAAAATGTTTTTTTTTTATTCGTGGCTAATTAAGTCTATGTGTTGTTTGAATTTTAAATTTGTACACGTGAATTTATTTAAGATAAAAGTGGTGGAAGGTGAGAGAAAAAAAATACTTTTTTTGAGTTTATTTAGTATAAAAAATGATGAGTTTATTTAGTACAAAAAATGGTGGAAACTTTAACCGAATAGAAAATTATTTTTTGATCATATGCATAATCTTAGGGAGAGTTTTTCTTTTCTTATTTTATTTTATTTTTAAAAAAGATATATTCTAAAATTACTCTATATTTTTATCTTACTCGTTATCATCACCAAAATTTCTTTTTATAACAAAGAAGGAAAAGTTTTGACAAAAAGAAATGCTTGTAATTTTATTTTAGAAGAAGAAAATATTTCGAGATTACATGTTAGTTTTGAGTAGGCTTCACAAATTTTTTGCACTTAACTTCTCTCAATGGTTTTTCATGAGCCTCTCAAACTTGAACTTCTTTATTTTTGACCTCTGTGAGTTTTGGCATTATAACGGTTGCGTAATATTGCACCGCATTCTCCAACTGTGAATTTTTACTCCCAATAATTCTCTTTGCTTGACGAGTTTCAGTATGTTGTTGTTTTAAATAGATCATCCCTTCTTTTAATTGTTGATTCTCCTGGCTTCTTGCTTCTAGTCGTTGAGCCATATTGGAAACTACAGTCATCACCTGTGTACTAAGAGCCATAGTGTTATTGATAGCCTCTATATCACTACGATTACCAAATACACTAGGACTCTCAGTTACTGAAATAACGTGCGAATGCACTATGGGTAACCTTTCATTTGCCTGAATCTCAGGCACCTCATTCATGTCAGAACCATTGATGGCTAAAGTAATAAATGACATGATTACACAGATAGTGAACAAATTTTTTTCTCTAAGAATACTTGAAGGTTTTGTATCTTTACACATTATCTATGCCACTTTTATACACACCACAGCTACAATCATCGATGTATATCTGCTCAAATATCTTTTTTGTCAACATTATAGGTGCCACTGCATGATTTGTTTTAGCGAATCTCGATAACGATCACATGAGAGAAATAAAAAAAAAAGCAAATTCTTTTCAGATTATGTGCTATATCTTTTATCATTGATTAACTGTGTTTACATGATTTTCGTTTTGGGTACCGAAAATTTTCATTCTCTGTAAATAATTTGTCTATTAACCATTTATTTTGATGATGTCACAGGGGGAAGAAGAAATATAATATGATTTTTATATAAATTTTTTGACAAAGAATTGTTAATAAATGGGGAGAAAATATTATGTAAATAAATGTTTATATTATGATTGTGGAAATTTTTTATGTTGCATTTATTCTGTGAAATTTTGTGTCAAATTCATGTATAGATTGCCATCATAAAAAATGGGAAGATAGTTAATTATATGGTTTAATTTTCATGATGTCTAAAATATTATAGGATAAATTGTGATTTTTTAATATGCATAGTTTACATTATTTGACACAAAATATTTTCTGTTAAAATATATGTTGTATGTTATATTTGTTATAAACATTATTTAAAAAGATTTTACTGTGCATCATATATTTTTTAATAGAAAAGTTACTGTGTACCTTTGAAATTAGTAAGGTTTGGAAGAAAATTAGTAAATTACAGTGCGTTTTACTATTCATCGAAAGCGACAATGCTATATTTTCAACTCCTCCACCTACTAAATTTGAAAATGAGAAATTGGTGCCCGTGCTCCGTCTTTCTCTGCATGTGTCTCCTCCAACAGATATGAGCATCTCTTCTCTCCCTTAACCGATATAATTTTACGATATATAAGGAGTATATTGTTTGGAGAACATAAGTGTTGAAAAAGAGAAGAAAAGAAAATAAAAAAATATATGATATTTATTTGTTCTCAAAATATTGTTGTGCTTTTCTGTGAGAAAATTTGTTGAGAATTTGAGCAAAATTGTAGAAGGGTTTTCTATTCCTTATTCTTATTATTCTTTGAAAAATCTAGAAACCTCATAGATATTGATTTGTGATTATATATCAATTTTAACGAGTAAATAGCAATCACAATCAAACAATCAAAGACAAATCAACACAACAATTTAACATGGAAAAACCACAATTGGAGCGCCTCCAATTGTGATAAAAAAAAACTACGGGCAAAAGTCACGAAACAATCCACTAAGAAGACATAAAAGAATTACACAAGTGTACTCTCAATTACCTAGCGAATCCACGCTCGAATCGAATTGACCCCTATGTGCCTCTTCTAACCCCGTCTTCACCGCGGAATTGTCTTGCCCAACATTGAATCCACAACACCGATGTCGAATCACGACGATAAGCCACTCCGGAATCCACCGAACAACAACTCTCTCTTTTGTATTGAATGAAACAAACAATCCTTTGATGTATACTTCTCAAACCATGACTGAAACTTAAACAAACATCATAGAAACTAGCAAAGAAACTCCAGGTATAAACCTTAATATCCAAGAAGAAGATCTGGAAGTTGTAACCCTAAAATCTGATTGAATCGCATATTTATAGAAAATAGATCTGCGATCTCTGCTCGAGTGCAAGAATGGCCGCTTGAGTGTAAAAACACAAGTTCTAGTACTTTTGTAGACAGTTCAAACTTCTGGAACCAAAGATTCTCTGCTCGAGCACACTAATGGCCGCTCGAGCGGACAAGCAACTTTGACTGCATTTTTGCTTTTGGCTTCGAGGGCATTGCCTCAGACCCACCAAGGGGCGTTGCCCCCTGGACCCCCACGAGCTGACCGGGCAGCTCGATCCTCGACATAGTCAGTGAAGTGACAAACATAAAAGAATTAACACCACAAACTTCTCTGTAAGGCATAATTTGGGTTGGATTTGCATCTAAAAACTCATAGCCTTACTGAAATAAAAAATCAAATACAATTACAACTGAAAGGAGTTTTGTCAAACGAAATTGCCAAGAATAAAAACTTAACATTCTTGTACAAAAAGAGAGAGACAGAGAGTTTTTGTAAGTGATTTTTTGGGATAAAATCACTTGAGTTAGATGAAACTAGACATCGGATTCAAAACTAGTTAGGTTATTTTTGTGAGTGGTTTTTGTGATAAAATCACTTGATCAAGTGTGACTAGGCGCCGAATTCTAAACTAGTTTGTAATTGTTCACTAACACCCATGAAGCTAGTTGTCATGACCCAAACTCGCCTCCATAGGTTTAACATTGTAACCGGTCATTAATCCTGACATTACCTAAGGCCTCTGAACGGATTAACAAAATTAAGGGGCTAACAGAAGCAAATATCAAAAGCAATGTCCATATAGCTGTGCAGACATACATGGAACAAAAAATTTAATACTTAAATACGTACACGTCACGTCATATTTACATTAGTTAAACATCCAACACAAATGTAAATAAAACCAAAATGGGACTCATCGCAATACACAGGATATACAAAAACTTGTTCAGATTAAAACAAAAAAAACAAAGGTCTTAACATGGTTCACAAAACTTGATCACTTCAAAATGGAAACCTCATCGGGAGGCACAGTGGTTGGTTGACCGAACAGAACTCCAGGCAATCAACACAAAGCCTCGTCATGCGCATGATTACCTACATACATAAATAATACAGTGAGCTAGAGCCCAGTGAATAATAACAGAGTAAAGGTTTTATGAATGATGTCCATAACAAATTCAGAAATCAAAATTCAGATTCAAAAACAAAGTCATATTCATATTCACGTTTGTAATTCACATATGATCATACGTGGTACATTCATTAGCGTTAACAAATCTGATGACCCATAATTATATGGGACGTGGTTCCGATGACACAGGTGCACAAAGACGTTCGTAAAGATTCACTTGCTGATGACCCATAAAGGGACCTGATGACCCATAAAAGGACCTGATGACCCATAAAAGGGATGTAAAATATCACATGATGCTAAGGATGCCATGAATATATTTCAAAAATTCAGACAATCATTCATTTAATCATAAGATAGCATTTCAAAAGATAGATTATATCATATTATTCAGAAAATACATAAAGTTAAACACAGTTTTATAGAGTTATTACTTATAGATAGCTCCAAATGCAAAACAAACGGATCACACAGTTCAGATGGACTATGGCACGTGACCTACACAAACATGTAACAAATACACAATGAAACATAGGCTCTGTTGGTGCTTAACTTATTACCTCACTATCTTGGTGTGTTTCTATACCTTATCCCCATTATTATGTTTAATTAAGGCTTAGGAATGCCGAAGATGTAAAAAGGATACCAAAATTTACTTTGAAAACTTTTGTCAAAATTTCTGAAACATGGCAGTTTGTTAGAGCACAACTTTGGTTGCTTGAGCGGATCTCTTGGTCTGTAAAACTTTTGGGAACTCTTATTTTACACTAGAATGCAACCTTAGTCGCTTGAGCCATGGCTCAAAAATACGAGTGGTTACTCGAGCGCAGGTTCTACCACTTGAGCCAACCCTCAACTCAGCAAAAGTACTGGGAGCTTGTATTCTTCGCTCGAGCACAAACTCCATAGCTCGAGCGAAGAGTGCAAATTCTGAAATTTCCAAATTTACTTCCCAAGTTCAAAACTTGACGTCAAAGCTTCAAAACACATCATTTGGGCCCAAAACTTGAGAAAACATGCCTAAACTTGTATAACATCATAAATTAAAGATCATTTCACAAAATCAAGGCCCAAAAGCATGCCAATTTTTCAAACTCAAATTTGAAACTTGGAAAACATAACATGCATGAGTTGAAATGAACTTCAACCTTCCAAAACATGATCAAATGAGAAAAAATGATGTAAAACATGATGAATTTCGACAACTAAGTTCAACTTGTTACATGCACGACAGAATTTCCTAGACAACATGCTCCAAATCCCATAAAATGCACATGCACATATGAATTGCTCTTCCTTTCCATTTCTTTAGCTTAATTCTTGCATCTCTCAGCTCAATTCTCTTGAATTCATGCATGAACAAACTCAGTTACAAAACTAAATGCTTGATTTCTTACTTTCGGTGTTCAATTGGGTTTAAGATGCCTAATTCTTTGAACTAGGAGGTCAAATTTCCAAAGTTCCTTCCAAATGCTTGCTTTCCTCTCTTGAGTTCAAACTTCTCTTCACTCACTCTCTCTCCCTCACGTTTTTGTCTCAAGGAGGATGAAAAATGATGAGTCTAGAATGTTTGTAAGCCTTATATAGGCTTGATTAAGAAGTTAATTAAGCTAGACTTACAACTAATCAATTGGCATTATTTTATTCTAATTATTTGGTTCTGAATCAGATTTCAATTAAACTTACCATAAATTCCTACAAATTCCAAATTACATATTAACCTAAGCAATTTCGTGATTGAATGCCGCTAAGGCCATTAATTCGCATACCGAAACAGAAAGACGAACATATAAACACAAATAACATAATTCACATGCGGTTATCTCAAAATTTTCTCTTAATTACTTATTAGGCATTCTTAATCACGGTTTAGTGATTAATCACAGTTTGGGGTTGTTACACTAGTGGTGTAATTACTATTTGAAGAATAGTGGAGAAATTTCTAAGGATACTTGGGTAGTAGATGTAGGCCCGACGTGCTGAACCACTATAAATCGTTGAGTTTGCTTTCTCTTCTCTTTCCTCAATTTGATACTCATCTGATGAAACCATTGGAACAGAAAAAATGATGATTTTTCGTTAAATTTAAATTTGATAAAAGAATTGATGATACATTGGAGATGGTCTTCATAGATAAATTATCTTACAATTATTATGTTTTGTAATTTAATGTGGATATAAAAAAAAATGTACATATTTTTGTACATTGTTTTCAAACTTTTTATACCCCTATATGATCCTGAGTTCCTTTCATGCAATGAGCTTAGATCTGTTAAGATTAAATATCTCAACTTTACATGTGAAGTTGGCGCATTATGGACCAATGTGTACCCATTTCAATTATCTGAACCGTTTGTCTCATAAGATAATCTGAGAAAAATATACATGCAAAAACTTAGGTTGATCAGACATTAGTAATCAATTGATCAAATCACATATATATTATAATAAATGGATGGTCGATTATTAAAAGCATATGTGATGGTATCACAATCGATATTGAATCAAATTAATTTTTTGAATAGATAATTTTTTCAATTGATTGTATGAGATGAACGGTTTAGATCACCAAAATAGGTTTAATTCAGTCCCCTAATGGGTTAACTTCACTATAAAGTTGAGATCTTCAATTTTAGCAAATCCAAACTCAAACGATATAGTCTAAAATTAAACAGTAAAATATTTGTACAAAATTTAGAAATACATTTAAAAAGATAATAATGTGTAATTGAAACATACGTTCTAAAAAAAAAAATGAAACATACATCTTAAATGAATTTGAATCATATGTTAAATACTATAAATATTTTTTTACAAATTCTATTTATATAGCATTGTTCAAAATTAAACAGAAAGTATGGGCAAATATAATGGTTTGAATTTTCTCACGTCGCAATTGGACTATAGGCTCTGTGTGTCTATTTTTGTGGGTCATTTCAATAAGTTGAATGATTCATTTTTTTATGATTGATAAAGAGGATATTCATGTAAAAAATAAATAAATAAATAAAGAAAAAGAAAAAAGATTAGATATTATTAATCACACATTTATAGCACATTTGCATTACAAAAAATGAATAGTGTATTATACTTGTTCATTTTCTTAAGGTTAATGTGATTCAGTTATGTAGTTATCGATTTTCAATCAACTTAATTGTTTATATAAACAATCATTGTATTAGATCTTACAAGATGAACCATTCAAATCACTAAAATAGGCTTTGAAATGAGCTTACTACGCCCAACATCTCTTCAATTGGATGCCCAACTGGAACCATTTAAAAAATAAAAAATAGAAGCAAATTTGCTTTATTTTTTATTTTTTTTTATAGTGTTAGAAAAATAAGAAGAAAATTAAAAGAAACTTTCAAAAAAAAAATCTTTTTTTTGGTTTAGTTGCCTATAAAAATTCTCTTTTTTTTTTAACAAAACCTATATTAGTTATTCAATTTAGAAGAAACATGATGTGCCATGTAAGATGATTGTTGAGTGATTGTCGGCCAACCCAATTGACTTGTCGGTAAGAACTATTCTTCAAGTTCGGTCCATCGAAGAATAGTTCTTACCGATCCATCGAACTTTATGGCTGTGGACTCAACAGGAGCTGCTGGAGGTTTACTTTGTGTATGGAATCCAGAAGTGTTTCAAATTAAAGACTGTTGCTGCAATAAACACTTTATTCTCCTATCAGGTACGCTTTATTATAGCTTTCAGTGTGTAGTGGTGAATGTATATGGTCCTAATGATGCAATTAAAAGGAAGGAGGTATGGGATATTCTGTTAAAAATGAAATCTGTTTTCCCAAATCCTTGGTGTGTGGGGGGGGATTTCAATGAGATCCGGAGAATTTCAGAAAGAAAAGGGTGCTCTAGAATGGATAGGGGGATGAGAGAATTCAATGCAATGATTGACCAATTAGAGTTAATTGACTTACCAATGTTCGGGCGAAATTTCACCTGGAGTAATTCTCAGGATGGGGAAAGATGGAGTAGATTAGACAGATTTCTCCTTAACACAGACTGGGTGTGTAATTTTAACTTCAAATTGTGGGGTCTTCCTAGAAGGTTTTCAGATCATAGCCCTATCTTACTGATGGAGGATGAGAGGGATTGGGGTCCTAGACCCTTCAAATTCATTAATGCATGGCTTCTTCATCCAGGCTTTATGAAGGTAGTGCAAAAATGTTGGGCAGAAACACTGTTAGATGGTTGGGCGGGATTCAAGTGCTTGTATAAATTGAAAGCTTTAAAAGCCACATTAAAGCAGTGGAATAATGAGGTCTTTGGTCATGTTGATTTCAAGCTAAAACAAGTTGAAGAGGAATTACATAATCTGGACTTAATGGCTGAAGAAGGGTCATTATCACCATCACAGGCTGCTAGAAGAAGGGAGGCTAAAGGGGAAACATGGCAACTAAGTAAAATGGTGGAGTGGGTGTGGATGCAGAAATCAAGGCTGAATTGGGCAATTAAAGGTGATAGAAATACAAAATTTTTCCACATTATGGCTTGTAGTAGGAAGCACAAGAATGCCTTATGTTCTATTGTGATTAATGATTCTGCGGTGGAGAATCCTCAAGATGTTAGGGCTGAAGTGAAAAATTACTTTATTAACCACTTCTCAGATTCTTGGTCTAACAGACCAGGGCTGCTAGGTCCTTTTAACACCATTGGAGAAGATCAAAGCTCTGAATTTTTGGAATCAGTCTTTTCAGAATCTGAAGTGAAGGCAGCAATTAGGAATTGTGGGGGCAATAAGGCGCCTGGCCCAAATGGATTTAATTTTAACATGTTCCAAAAATGTTGGAATATTATTAAGGGTGATGTACTCCAATTTATGTCTGAATTTCACCAGAATGGGAAGTTGGTTCGCGGTATTAACAGTTCTTTTATAGCTTTGATTCCAAAAAATGATAATCCCTCTAGCCTTGCAGAGTATAGGCCCATCAGCCTGATTGGGTCCTTGTATAAGATTCTTGCAAAAGTACTTTCCAATAGGATGAAGACAGTAATGCCTAGAATAATTAGTGTTACACAGTCTGCCTTCATTGGGGGAAGAAATATCCTGGATGGGATATTGATTGCAAATGAGATTGTTGATGGGTGGAAGAAGGACAAAAGGAAGGGGCTAATACTGAAGCTTGATTTTGAAAAAGCATATGATTCAGTAAATTGGGGATTTTTATTCTCAATGCTATCAAACTTCGGGTTTGGGGCTAAATGGGTGAGTTGGATAAAAGAATGTGTAACTTCAGCTTGCATTTCTATTTTGGTGAATGGTTCTCCAACTTCTGAATTTAAACCTCAGAGAGGGCTGAGACAAGGGGACCCGTTATCACCTTTTCTATTTAATATTGTGGCGGAAGGGCTTAATATATTGTTGGAAAGAGCAAAGCAGCTGGGTTTGATCAAGGGTGCGGTGGTGGGTTCTGACCTTAGGATCACGCATTTACAATTTACTGATGATACTATATTGTTCTGTGAAGCTGAATGGGAGGAGATTTTAAATATTAAGAGAATATTGAGATGCTTTGAAATTATGTCGGGCTTGCAAATCAATTACCATAAAAGTGTGGTATGTGGGGTGGGTATATCGTCAACTCTATGTCATGAGTTTGCCTCTAAATTACACTGCATTTATCAAAATCTACCTCTGAAGTACTTGGGAATGCCTTTGGGAGCTAGCCCTAGTAGAAAGTTGACTTGGCAGCCTGTGATTGAAAAGTTTAAATTAAAGGTCGCCTCATGGAAAAGAAGGTACCTCTCTTTTGCAGGTAGATTAACACTTATCAAAGCTGTGTTGTCTAGTTTGCCGATATATTATCTCTCTCTATTTAAGATGCCTACAGGAGTAGCAAAGGAGATTGCTAAAATCCAATCAACTTTTCTTTGGGGAGGATCGAACCTTAGAAGGAAAATCCATTTGGTTAAATGGGGAGAGGTTACCCTTAGTAAAAGTCAAGGAGGGCTGGGAGTGAAAAGAGCAGATCTGATGAATGTATGTCTACTATTAAAATGGTGGTGGAGGTTTGGGGTAGAAGAGAAATCCCTGTGGAAGGATGTGATTTGCAAAAAGTACTATGGATCTACTGATGAGTGGTCACCTGCACTTGTAAGAGGTGGAATGATGTCTAAAATATGGGAAGACATTGTGGGGATTGTAGTTTCTAAACCTGAAGTGCTGGGCTTTTTTAATTCGAATACTACAATTGAACTTGGGGATGGTTTGAGGGCAAAGTTTTGGCTAGATAATTGGGCTGGTTCACCCTCTTTGAAGGTTTTGTTCCCTAGACTATTTTTATTGGCTCTGAACAAATCTGAATCTGTGTCTTCAGTGCGAGCTAGAGTTGGTCAACATGATTGGTATTCATTGTTTCGAAGGAGCTTATTTGTATGGGAAATGGAGGAATTAGATAGATTGAAGGGGATGTTGCTTAATGCAGCTGAGTTAAGGGTGAATGTCTCGGATAAACTGAAATGGATGGCAGACCCTTCAGGAATGTTTTCTGTCTCATCAGCATACCATTGGTGCGAATCCTCCTTCGGATCTACTTTCAGGATAACAGAGCTCATCTGGAAGAATGTGGCGCCCCCAAAAGTCCAATTCTTTGGCTGGCTTGCTTGGAAGAGAAGGATTAAGACTTCAAACTACCTTCAAAGGTTGGGGATTCTGGAAAATTATTCTAGGTTACAGTGTGTGTTCTGTAATGAGGAGGAGGAAACAGACAACCATGTACTCCTACATTGTCCGTTTGTTTGGTCAGTATGGTCTAAAATTATGAGATGGTGGGGTATTCAATGGGCGATACCAAAATCAGTGGATGAATTGCTTCTTTGGTGGTCAGGATCAAAGTTCAAAAAATTAGAAAAGAAGATCTGGAGAATCATTCCGTTTGCGGTGCTCTGGTCAGTATGGAAGTTAAGGAATGATCGTATTTTCAACAATGCCCATCCCATATTCGAAGAACTCTGTGAATTGATCATAGTGAGAACTGCAATATGGCTCAAAGCTTCATGCTCGGGGTTGCCCTTTTCAGTAAATGATATTATGTTTAATCTACATCAAATCAGATTTTGCAATAGGTGATATCTGCTGGGGTCTGCTGCTAATTTTGGTCTTGGGTGGTCTGCCTACAGTGCGTCTTTGACACTGTTATGCTGTCTGTTATTGGTCTCAACCCAAGTTTAATGATCTGTGTGGATTGGTTTTTCTTTGTATTGCTCATTTTGTTGGGTACTCTCCAACTTCAAGCTTGTGGTTTCTGTTCTCTGTTCTGTTTGCTGCTGATATCTGCCAACTTTGGTCTTGGGTGGTCTGCCTACAGTGCGTCTGTGACACTGTTATGCTGTTTGTTATTAGTTTTTTAGGGAATCTCAACCCAAGTTAATGATCTGTGTGGATTGCTTATTGGTTGGGGGAAGATCATTGCTGGCTATTGCTGTGCTTGCTACCCAGCTGCTGTTGTTGCTTCAAAAGGGTGTCTTCTGATGGGTGTAGTGTGTTGGTTTTTCTTTGTATTGCTCTTTTTGTTGGTTACTCTCCAACTTCAAGCTTGAGGTAGTGCTAGCAGATGATTTCGTGGGCTTCCTGGTGCCAACCTCGTTGGGATCATGAGGTTCCATTGTGATGCTTTTTGCACCTTCCTCTTTATTGATGTATCCTTCATACTTTGTATGTTTTTCATCAATAAAAAATTTTTTTGCTGATCAAAAAAAAAGTTCGGTCCATCGAGTTTGATCAGAGAGAGAGAGGGGTCTGGGTCCAAGGCTCAATTAAATGGTTTGGAAAATATTGAAAACCTAAGACTTTTGCGCATAGAAAAAATCAAAAAACAATGTTGAACACTTAAATTGGTATCAAAATAGGCCACAGATTGCGGTAAAATCAGAGATGGAACAAAATTCCGTGGTTCATCTAAAAATTTTATTTATTTTTATTCATGGCTAATTAAGCCTATGTGTTGTTTGAATTTTAAATTTGTACAGGTGAATTTATTTAGGATAAAGGTGGTGGAAAGTGAGAAAAAAATTATATACTTTTTTTGAGCTTATTTAGTGCAAAAAAAAATGATGGAAACTACTTAGTAGTAATAATAATAATAAGGAAAATGCTTCAGACCCCCAGTGGGGGTGCTGGGGGTCCTTGTTGACTGGCTGGAAAACAATTTTTTTTTTTTTTTTTTTTTTTTAGACTTCAGCCACTGGCAGTGTGCCATGTGACACTGGAGGTGCCTAGTCACTGGGGGTCTCCAAATAAGAAATGGTGTCAAATGATTTTCGTGTAGTGTTTTTCTGTTGGACTTGTTCTAACTGACCTACCATGTTGAAGTTTTACTTTTCAAAGCAGTGTTTTGAAAGGGGCAACAGTTTTGGTCCTCCAGACAGAGTAGTAGTTAGTAATTGGCTTTCTATATAAAGTAGGGGAGATCGTGTGTTTTCCACATCTTCTTCCATTTAAAAAACAAAAAAACCATTGAAGTGTGGTTTTAGTTGTTCCTTTCCACTTTTAAAAATGGAACTTTTTCTGGTTTCTGTATTGCTACTTGTATTGTTTTCACCTACCATTTATATGACAGGTCTCTCTCTCTCTCTCTCTCTCTCTCTCTCTCTCTCTCTCTCTCTCTCTCTCTCTCTCTCTCTCTCTCTCTCTCTCTCTCTCTCTCGTACATGTCATACCAAGCATAAGCATAGTAATGCTAACATTTTGCTATATGAACTATGAAGTGCATAATAAAAATGCTAACTTCATGCACACATATATATTGAGGGTGTTTGGGAAGATTTTTTTTAGTTTTTTTTCACTAAAAGACAAATCGATTACAAAATCAAAAAAACAAACAAATCCAAACAAAATATCACAGCAAACCCTATAATCATTTCACTTTTTCCCTCACAAATATCACATCCAATCACAAAAAAACCCAACTATCTTCCCAAACACAAAAATTCTTTTTCCAATAATATCTTACAACTAAAAAAACCTACAAAAAAACCCACTTCCCAAACACCCACATTATCTTCTATAGGAAAATATATTATTCTTTCAAAATTTTCATATGAAAATATTCACTAAAATGATATGTTAGTAACGGTTCTAATAGATTCGGTCAAACGGTAAAAACTGAAGAATAAGATTCAACGTTAAACTTAAAGAGCCACTAAAGGGTTACTTGACCTCCGATCCAAAAAAAAAAAGGGTTACTCGACCGTTAATTTCAAAGTCCCGATACCTAGTTATTAATAAGCAACTTAATAGATTTTTTGTTTTTGTTTTAAAGAGATAAATCTATAATTCTACCACATTGTTCTATATACAATTTGTGTATATCATTTTTCTTTGTGTAGCATTACTCTCTTATATATTTTTGTTTAATGATCCATCTTTCAGAGTTGTTTGTTTAATGGCATGTTTGTATGCCTTCTTGATCTTGAATATTTGATCCATTCAGTCACTCCACATTGGAGCCTTTTCTTCTTCTTCTTTTTCAAATGGGATGCTATCAGCATGATTATCTTAAATTCAGGCGTCAACGTTTTTGTTACATATAAAATTTTTCTAAATGGATTTATTCAATATCATAGATATGTATATATTGAAATAGTATGTAAAAAGTGAATGAGAGAAATTATATAATAAGCTTATGCTATTTTAGTAAAGGAAACATAGAGTCTAAGTCGATAACACCAGAGATAACCTGTTTATATTCATTCATTAAAACTCAAAATGCCTAACATTATATTTCATAATTCCCAAAAAAATCACTGCCACATCATTTCGTACAATTTTTTTGTGTGTGTATATTTAGCGTTTTTCTCACCAAAATGTCACCATTGCAGATGCACAATCCATAGGAGTGTGTAATGGACAACTGGGCGACAACTTACCATCGGATCAAGAAGTTGTACAACTCTACCAATCCAACGGCATTGGAAGGATGCGAATGTACGGTCCAAATCCATCGACCCTCGAAGCCCTGAGGGGTTCCAACATTGAATTAGTCCTCGACGTCCCCAACTCCGACCTTCCAGCTCTCGGGTCTGATCCTTCGGCCGCATCACAATGGGTCCAAAACAATGTTGGAAACTATTTCCCGGGCGTCAAGTTCCGGTACATCTCGGTTGGAAACGAAGTGGATCCCAACAAAGCAGACACTGCTCAGTATGTTCAATTTGTCCTCCCCGCCTTGCAAAACGTTTACAATGCAATTGCAGCCTTGGGTTTACAGGCAAGCGTTTATTTCTAAACAAAAATGCTAGAGGCATATGAGTGATTTGGTAGAAATTTTGGTAAATCATTTCGGTTCCTAACATAATAACATTGCTTATTTCTAAATTAGGTAGTCTCACTCATGTAGGGTTTATTTTAAATAAAGAAGTTCCCTTAGACTGGCGGGTCAATTTATGTGATGTGAGCCCACTCCGGGCCTAATTCGGTGATTCGAATTATTTATTTTTTAGTGTCTAGCAAGTTGATTACTACTGTGAAAGAATTTTAACTTGATTAGATATCAGTAGTCACATAATTGGATTGCATTAGTTTTAGAAAAATAGATGGTATATTTTGAAATCATATGTAGGATTTAGATTTTCAAAATAAATTTGATTCAATTATATGACTATCGATAATTTAATATGAATCATTTATTTACATTATTAATATAATCTGATTATTCACATTTTTTTTTTTTTTTTTTGGTTGAATACAACAGGACCAAATCAAGGTCTCAACTGCAACATACTCGGCACTAGTAAGCAACTCATACCCACCATCGCAAGGCTCTTTCGACGGTGTGAAGTCGTTCATGGAACCGATCATTCAATTCCTAGCCACAAACAAGTCTCCAATGCTTGCAAACATATACCCTTATTTTGCATACAATGGTGATCAACAACACATTACTCTTCCATATGCCCTGTTCACTGCCACAGGAGTGGTGGTGCAAGATGATCAGTCTGGTTACCAGAACCTTTTTGATGCCATGTTGGATGCTATGTACTCAGCTGTCGAGAAGGCGGGCGGACCCGGGGTGGAGATCGTGGTGTCGGAGAGTGGCTGGCCATCTGATGGTGGCGGTGCCGGATCTACATTGGACAATGCAGGGACTTACTATACGAATTTGATTCAGCATGTGAATGGAGGGAGTGGAACTCCCAAGAGGCCTGGGAAGGCTATAGAGACTTACTTGTTTGCTATGTTTGATGAGAACAAAAAGGATGGAGCAGGGACTGAGCAACATTTTGGCCTATTTTCCCCCAACAAGCAGCCTAAGTACCAAATTGCTTTCAATTAGTTGAGATGGTTAAAAATTTTATATACATTCTATATCTAGTTCTTTAATTAATTTGTGTGTTAGTAGACTAAATAATTGCCGAGTTTTGAAAGAAAAATAAATAAGAAGGCCTTATTTTTGGAGTAAGAATTCCTAACTACGCGTGCATGATTGTATCTACCTATCAAGAAATTAAGACATCAATAAGTTAGCATTACTGTATAAATTTTGATTCCAATATCAAAAGATTGTTTAATTATCTCCTTAAAGGTTATTTCCTACTAATAAATTTATGTTACTTCTTATGAGCAATGTTATACTTTATAATATCTTTTTCGTTGATTGTTGGGCAAAAAAAAAAAAAATAATAAATTTGAAAACATTTATATTTACTGAATTTATGATCAAAATAATTTGACAGTGACAAATTTAAAATTTTAAACTACTTTGATAGATCCTTGGTTTTAAAAAAAATAAGACCAAAACTTGCTTCTTGATTTTTAATTTTTTTTTTTTGTTTTGTTTTGTTTTTATAATATCACACAATAATTATATATTATGAGTATCATGAATAACGCGTCCTCAACATTTCATTATATTATTGATATGGAACGAAAGTATCATCATTGTGTTGATTTTTTTAATTTTTTTTCTTGTAAAAATTGCATGGATATCTCACATTGGGACTTGGGGTCACTATTGTCCGCAAAGCTCAGGTGACTGTTGTTGGTTTGTGAAACTTATTTTATGGTCTATTTTGATCATTCAAATGATTTAATTTTTGGAGAACATCAAATAAAATATATTTATAAAAAATTAAATTAATCGGGTGTCAATAACATTTTCATTAAAATACATTTGTGCATTTCATCATGCATTTCATCATGATACATTTGCATATGCAAATCCAACTAAGACCATTATAGTAAATCGTTGACGTAACCCTAACATATTTATTGAGTGCCTCTATTTATATCATAAAATTATCTCATTACACTTTTTATTTTTTAAAATTTTATTACAATTACAAGAATTGTTAATTGAAATATATTTATAATATCATTAAAAATTATTAATTGACTTGACGATTTATTAATAAAAGAGACCATTTGTTATTTGATTAAAAACTTAAAGGGACATGATATGAATTTTAAAATCACATGAGAGAATCCATATTTGAATTAAATCTCAAAAAGTGTGTTGTAATTTACCTAATTGTTTATTACTATTGTTTTGGGACAAAGAACTTAAAGATTTAACACAAATACCCGTGCAATGCAACAATTATGGGGACCTTACGGGACAAACGGGATATCTCCTACGATTTAAAAAATTGTTTTCCTATAGTATAATTAACCATTATTTATTTATTTATTTAAAAAAATTAAATGATTGCCCGTTTTTATATTTATAAAAGATGTAATCAAAGTATAAAATTAAAATTTTAAACCGAATAGAACCAAAAAAAAAAAAAAAAAAAAAAATTCTCATTACAATGTACCTTAAAAGTAGCGAAGAAGGTAGAAAAATAGAATAGCCAGCAAGTTAATTATTCACATTTATTGAGAAATGAATTGTTGTGGGTTTTAATATTGCTTCTATTATAAATGTTCTTAATTATCTAAAAAAGTATCGATTATAACTCAAATTATCTCACTTTAATAGATCAATTATATTGCAGTTATTATGATTTGTAATTTAATGTGAATATAAGAAAATGTACTTACTTTTATGAATATAATGTTATATGTACCAATTGGTATATCAATTAATGTACTAATAGGTGATCTGACATAATTTTAGAGGTTTTGAGTATTTATAATTTATATAATGAGTGGAGTCAGTAATAATGTCATAATATATGTTGGTACACTAATTAATATATTAATTGATATATGTAGTACCATAATATTTTTATACCTCATTTTAAAACTTTTTATGCCTCTAAAATCCGGAGTTCCGTGCCGTGCAATTGGGTTTTTCTTTCCCTGTTGACTCGGCTATAGGAACCTTCAAGCCTCGTCAGTTGATTTGGAGAGACAAGGAAAGGTATGGTCTAAAATTAAACATTAAAAATATTTGTACAAAATTTGGAAATATATTTGGAAATATAATAATATGTAATTGAGATTAAAGTCGATGAATCATACATTTTAAATGAATTTGAATTATATATTGAATATTCTAAGTGTTTTTTCTACAAATTCTATATATATAGCATTGCTAGCCTATTTTTGTGGGTTATTTCGATAATTTAAATAATTTATTTTTTTTATAATAACGTATTCATGCAAAAAAAATAAATGAAAAAAAGAAAAAGATTAGATATAAAAAGATTAGAAGAAAAGGAAGAAAAATGATGAGCTTATTTAGTGTAAAAAGTGGTGGAAAATACGTAGTAATAATAAATGGTGTCAAATGATTCTCCCGTAGTGTTTTTCTGTTAGACTTGTTCTAACTGACCTACCATATTGAAGTTTTACTTTTCAAAGGAGTGCTTTGACAGGGACAACAGTTTGGGTCCTCCAGAGTAGTAGTAATTATTGGCTCTCTATATAAAGTAGGGGAGATTGTAGTGTTTTCTACATCTTCTTCCATTTAAAAAAAAAAAACAATTGAAGTGTGGTTTTAGTTGTTCCTCTCCACTTTCAAAAATGGAACTTTTTCTGGTTTCTGTATTGCTAGTTGTATTGTTATCACCTACCATTTATATGACAGGTCTCTCTCTCTCTCTTGCACATGTCATACAGAGCATAGTAATGCTAACACTTTGCTGTATGAACTATGAAGTGCATAATAAAAATGCCGACTTCATGCGCACATATATTATCTTCTATAGGAAAATTTATTATTCTTTCAAAATTTTCATATAAAAACATTCACTTGCATGATGTGTTAGTAACGGTCATAGTTCTAAATCGCGGTATCGGATAACGTAACGGTATCGATCGCGGAGTATCGGTATCGGTAATATCGACCGGTACGTATCGGGTATTGGGCGTCGCGGCTGTGAAATTTCAAAAATCATTAACAATCACTCTAAAACTCAATTTTATACATTTTTTGACTCTTTTAGCCTTAATTTATCACATTTTAATCAAAATTTTGATATATAGAGGCACTTATGACTCATTTTCAACTAAATGATATGTATTTATTTCAGTCTCAAGCTTTTATTTGGCATATATGTTAAACTTTTAATATTAAATTGATGTAGAAGTATTTTTTTACTTATTTTCAACAATGAAATACTTCCACATGCACAACAAATTAATAAGAGAAAGAGGGACATGAAAATAAATCATTCGCTTCAGTCATAATCGCATATAAATATTTGAAGAATTATAAATATATATGAAAATATATCTCATTCTCATCCCATACCATAATATAAATAAAAAAATAACCACAGAAACAAGAAAAAAAAAAAACAAAACAAATTATGAAGAAACCGAACACACCTTACAAGCAAAACCATGACTTCTTCAACCAAAAGAAAAAACAGAGCATTATAAATGCTCCTAATAAACAGAGCATGGGATGGGAATGTATCGGAGCTCTATCAGAGCATGGGATTAGAAAAGACAGAGCATTATAAACAGAGCATTTTTGCAGGTGCTTTGCTCGTTTTCAGCCGTATCAGACTGTATCGGAGCTATATCTCTCACGTATCGGATTCAGGCCGATACGTATCGGGAATCGGCCGCTACGGACGTAAAATTCATTCTCACCGGTATACCGATGAGTATCCGACTCAGCACTCCCATTTTTCGGTACGAACCGGCCGGTACGGCACATACTGGCCGATATTTAGAACCTTGGTAACGGTTCTAAAGGATTCGGCCGAACGGTGAAGACTTGAGAATAAGATTTAAGGTCAAACTCAAATGGGCCGTTGAACAGTTATCTGACCGTTAATTTTAGAGTCCGGATATCTAATTATTAATAAGCATCTTAATAGGTTTTTTGTTTTTGTTTTAAAGAGATTAATCTATAATTCTGCTACATCATTTTACATCTAATTTGTATATAATATTTTTGTTTGTACATCATTGATGTCTTGTATATTTTTGTGTAATGACCCATCTTTTAGATTTTTTTGTTTAAGGGCATATTTGTACGCCTTCTTGATCTTGAATATTTGATCCATTCACTCACTCCACATACACATTGGAGCATTTTCTTCTTCTTCTTCTTTTTCAAATAGGATGCTATCGGGTATAATTATCTTAAATTCAGGTGTCTACATTTTTGTTACATATGAAATTTTTCTAAATGGATTCATTCAATATTATAGATATGTATATATTGAAATAGTATGTAAAAAGTAAACGAGACAAATTATATAATAAGCTTATGCCATTTTAACAAAGGAAACATAGAGTTTGAGTCAATAACCTGAGGTGACCCATTTTTATTCATTCATTAAAACTCAAAAAGCCTAACATTATATTTCATAATTCCAAAAAAAAAAAAAAAAAAAAATCACTCCACATCATTTTGTACAAAATTTTTGTATGTTTAGCGTTTTTTCTCACAAAAATGTCACCATTGCAGATGCACAATCCATACGAGTTTGTAATGGACAAAAGGCGACAACTTACCATCGGATCAAGAAGTTGTACAACTCTACCAATCCAACGGCTTTGGAAGGATGAGAATGTATGGTCCAAAGTCATCGACCTTCGAAGCCCTGAGGGGCTCCAACATTGAATTAGTCCTCGACGTCCCCAACTCCGACCTTCCAGCTCTTGGGTTTGATCTTTTGGCCACATCACAATGGGTCCAAAACAATGTTGGAAACTATTTCCCGGGCATCAAGTTCCAGTACATCGCGGTTGGAAACGAAGTGGATCCCAACAAAGCCAACACTGCTCCATATGTTCAATTTGTCCTCCCCGCCATGAAAAACGTCTACAATGCAATTGCAGCCTTGGGTTTACAGGCAAGCATTTATTTCTAAACTAAAATGCTAGAGGCACGTGAGTGATTTGGTGGAAATTTTGGTAAATCATTTGCGGTTCCTAGCATAATATCATTACTCATTTCTAAATTATGTAGTCTCAATCATGTAGGTTTTTTTTTTTTTTTTTTTTTTTTGAAATAAAGAAGTTTCCTTGGACGGGAGGGTCAATTTATGCGATGTGGGCCCACTCTGGACTTAATTCGATGATGTGAATCATTTACCTTTTAGTGTCTAGCAAGTTGATCATTATTGTAAAAGAATTTTAACTTGATCAATAGTCACATAATTGAATTGCGTTCACTTTACTTGGTTAGAGTTTTCCAAAAACACTTTTTAAAAAATTTTACTTTTTTGTTTTCCGTGTTTTTTTTTTTTTTTTACTAATTTTTTTTTAATATTTTAAGATTTTTTTTTTAAATTTTTATACATACCTAACATAAATATACTTAAAAAGTAAAAAATTTGTTAAAAAAACTTTTAAAAATTCACTAAATACCAAAAATACAAAAAAAAAAAAGAGAATTCAGTATATTTTTTTTTATATTTTTATGTATTTATTATTTTTTTAAAATATTTTTTCACAAATTTTTTACTTTTTAGATACATCTAAGTAAAGTGCATCTAAAAAAGTAAAAAAAAAATGTTTAAAATGTTAAAAATATTCACTAAAAATCAAAAAACACGAAAACTAAAAAATTCAATTTTCAAAAAATTTAATCCAAAAAATTCAAATCAAACAGACTGATTGGTTTTAAAAAAATGAATGGTAGATTTTAAAATCATATGTAAAGTTTAGTTTTTTAAAATAAATTTGATTCAATTATATAATTATCCATATTTGCTCAACTTAATATAATCATTTACTTGGAGAGTATTAGAAGATGGACAGTTGAGGTTGTATTGGGCCTTTTAGTCCAATACGAGGAGTTGATCCATTTTCTAAAAAATAGTAGTGGTCCTCTTTATATCTATAAAACATATTAAAAAGAATTAAATTATATACAAAAAGGAAATTAGTTTTTCATAACTAGTATGATCAAATTAGAGAGAAGAGGATACAATTAAAGAAGAAGTAACTAAGTTATTTGATCATATTTATTGAGAAAAATATTATTTAGAATTTTAATGTCAATTCTATTAATCGATAGATTATTAATGTAGTTTTATTATTCACATTTTTTGTTGAATAAAACAGGACCAAATCAAGGTCTCAACTGCAACATACTTGGCACTAGTAAGCAACCCATACCCACCATCGCAAGGCTCTTTCGACGGTGGTGTCAAGTCGTTCATGGAACCGATCATTCAATTCCTAGCCGCCAACAAGTCTCCACTGCTAGAAAACATATGCCCTGTTCACTGCCTCAGGTGATCAGTCTGGTTACCAGAACCTTTTTGATGCCTTGTTGGATGCTATGTACTCGGCCGTCGAGAAGGCAGGCGGACCCGGGGTGGAGATCGTGGTATCAGAGACCGGGTGGCCGTCTCAAGGTCATGAGGGAGCTACAAAGCAGAATGCAGAGACTTACTATCAGAATATGATTAAGCATGTGAAGGCAGGGAGTGGGACTCCAAAGAGGCCTGGAAAGGCTATACAGGTTTACTTGTTTGCTATGTTTGATGAGAACAACAAAACTGGGGAAGAAACAGAGAGGAATTTTGGGCTTTTCTACCCCAACAAACAGCCTAAGTACCATATTACTTTTAATTAAGATGTGGGTTAATTAATCAGTAAAGCTATTTACCTAGAAAAATTCTTAAGAATTTCTGAGTATGTACTTGTCAGAAATTTTTAAGAATTTTGAAATGATAGAATAAAGGAAGGAGGCCTAGTTTTTTGTGTTGGAATATGAATTCCTAGCTAGCTAGGCTTGTATGAATGGATGTATCTGTCTACCTAGAAAGAGATCAATAATTACTTAATAGCATTACTAAATAAATTTTAATTCTTATTTCCCTACTTAAAAATAGATTTTTTTTTTTATTATTTTAATTCCTACATGAAAGATGTGATCAGACATATAGTTACATAATCAGATTATATTTATCGAAAAAAAAGGATAATCTTATATTTTTTTAAAGATCAAAATATTTGCTTTGGCAAATTATGACGGTAGTTTATATACTTTGATCCTTATGTTATTTTAGTCACTCTAATTTCAATTGGCTTGATTTTAATCATGAATTTTCAACTTTGTCTTAATTTGGTTCAATTGATTACAAATCTTAGATTTTTTTATTTTTTATTTTTTGTGTGAAAAATATACACGTAAGTGTCATGTGCCATATTTTTAAGAACAAAATTACAAATTTACTTAACTCAGTGGGTTAACCTTAATCAATTTTTTCTTAAAATGTTGAACTAAATTGAGGCAAAATCTAAAATTAAATCAATTAAAAATATAAACCACTGACGGCGAAAGAGATGAGTTTCTGACAAAGAAGATAAGTAGATCTACTCAAATCTACGTTAGATCCGGCTAGATCTAAACCAAAAAATAGTTGTCAGAGTGCAAGCATCTCTCTATATTTGTCTTTTCCCTTCGATCTCTTAGTTTTAATACTTTTTTTGTACTATACACTTCTATTTTCATATTATAATGGGAAAAATTTTAAATTCTGAATAAGTTGTTTTCGAGTTTTAATTATAAGCGGTAAAAACTGTAAAATTTACAATTTCAGTTTTTTTGGTGCTGAATTGAATCATTCTTTAGAACTGTAAAATTTTGCAGTTTCATAACTTTTCTTTAGAACTATAAAATTTTGCAGTTTCATAACATGTTTTTCAGTTTGATTAATAAGGATAAATACTTAATAAAATCATACTTTGAAACTGTAACATTTTATAGTTTCAAAACTTGCTTTTCAGTTTGATCAATATTAGAAATTATTTGCTTAAACCCTACAAAAATTGAGAATAACATATGTATGAGCACGAAATTATCTTCTCGTATAATCCTGTTGATCAAGTTTGCGCTTCTCCAAACGTCGTCGCTCTACTCCCTGAAAACACAAACGTGAGCTAGCCGGCGGGTGTGTGCCGGATACCTCTCCGATGCCTAAGTCAGCAAAATAGACAAAAGCTCTGTGTATTCGAGAATCAAAGTTGTGTTACCTCTACATAGGTGATGTTGTGAGCTTTTTATAGGTTCCGTGTGGCACAATCCTAGTACGACTCTTATTCCTCCATCTAGAGTCCTCCTAGGAATCACACTCCTGAAAGATAATGCTTATCCTTCAACACCCCCCTCGCTGCTTAAACCAAGTGAGATGGTTTTACCTCGGTAGTATGACAAAACGACCGAGCTAACACGTCCATGCTAAAGCGGCAGAAATGACCGTGCTCCAACTAGCTCGGTTCTTCCCTTCATTGTTGGTACCTCGGTTTGGTCCGTTGAAACCGAGCTAACTGCAGCAAGCTTTGACCGAGCTAACGAGAGCAAGGTCCACCATAAGAAGCCCAAATACCTTGGTTTTGAATACCATGACCGAGCTAATTATCTCCATACCGACCGTGGTAACCACAACCACAATTGGACCGAGCTAATTGCAAGGTTCTTTCACTCGGCCCTTTTTACCACGGCCCACAGAACGGCCCATTACCACGCCTTGGCCTAGCTCGGCCCTAATGCACATAAAAACTCCCTCTCAACATATATATTTTTTTCATTGTTGTTGTTTGTTGTTCTTAAATTTTTTTTTCCCTTCTTTTAGCAATATTTAGCACATTTGGCTATGTTTTTTCACTTTAATTTCTCAGTTTATTCTTTTTTTTTTCCCCCACAATATTCTAGACATTCTGGTGAGCCTCCAGTGACATTCTTGACGTCCAATGAATATTCTAGACATTCCAATGACTTCCAGTGACATTTAGAATATTCCGACAATACTCCGGTGAACTTTCGGTGATATTCCACTGACTTTTCTAGTGATGTTGAATATTCTAGCCAGTCTCTGATGGTTGTCTGATAGAAGTCCGACGGTGGTGGGATGTAAGAGCATCTTTATTATATTTATTTTTTTAAAAAAATAAGATTTTTTGATAACAATTAAAAATATATAGGACTAATTGGTGCAAGAATTTTGTTTTGAGACTAGATAGATTTTGAATTTTGTGCCTGGACTTATCAATAACTTCCCCTTGAAAATAACACATGCATGAGAACCAAAACCAAAACTGAATCAGTGTGTTTGGTTTGAGCTTTCTGGATTAAGTTTTTTGAAAACTGACTTTTTTGGTTTTCGTATTTTTTTTTTGTTTTTAGTGAATATTTTTTAAATTTTAAACATTTTTTTACTTTTTTAGATGCACCTTACTTAGATGTATCTAAAAAGTAAAAAAATTGTGAAAAAATATTATAAAAAATTAATAAATACAAAAAAATACAAAAAAATGTACTGAATTCTTGCATTTTTTTTTGTATTTTTGGTATTTAGTGAATTTTTAAGAGATTTTTTTTTTACAATTTTTTTACTTTTTAGGTGTATTTATGTTAGGTGTGTCTAAAAAGTAAAAAAATTGCTTAAAATATTTTAAAAAATCAGCAAAAACAAAAAAACACAAAAAATAAGAAAATAGAATTTTCTGAAAAATATTTTTTAAAAAGTGGAAACAAGTATTAGTGTTTCATATAATCGCCGTGATTCATGAACACCACGAGTCAAAGTTATAAATGGCCTACTTTGATGGGAGGTGACGTTTCACATTTGGTGTTGAAAGAAATCACAAACGGACTGTATCAAACAGATTTGATAACACACAGTACATAACAAATTAATTGAATTATAAAATAGAAGTTTAAAAAAAAAATCAAACCAGAAAATATAGTCTATATAAAAACTGAAACAAGATTTTAACCAAATAACTTG
The DNA here is from genome assembly GCF_055761805.1 of Camellia sinensis. NCBI lineage: Eukaryota > Viridiplantae > Streptophyta > Magnoliopsida > Ericales > Theaceae > Camellia > Camellia sinensis. Next base: position 98,103,025 of record NC_138972.1, read on the forward strand.
AAATCTGTAAAAATATAATACCGAATTTGTCTTAAGTTGTAAGAAAAAACTCCTTATGTGTACGGTGTAAAACAGGTAATCATTGCACCAAATATATTACCAAATTATATTAAAAAAAATGTAAGTTGAATATAATGTAAATTGGTTGGGTAAAATCAAACCAAAAAGAACCATAAATACTTACAGAGAAGTAGAAAACTTACAAAACAAATTGTAAAAATCTGGAAATGAAACCAAATGTGATCGAGGCTTGTTTTAGACACAATTTTCTTAAGACAAATTCGTCTCCTGCTGTGGTGCTCATGAGTTTTTATTGGACGTTCGTCTCCCAAGATACAACGATCGAACCTTGCAAAAGAAGCACCACCACGGCAAGTCTGGCGAACCTTACTGTGCAGAATTCTCCTACAGAAAAGACAGAGTGCAGAAGAAAAGAAACACAAGATGAATCCAATTTTATGAATGAATGCAATGGAGGTCTATGTATATAGGTGAATTAGTGACTCTTTGAAAAGTTATGATGACTTTTCATTGAAGAGACAAATCTATGAAGAGACAAAACTTTTCCATAGAATAGGTGCAGAAAAGAGACATAACTCTTCCATAAAATAGGTGCAAAGAACTGACATGATTGTTCTTTCAAACAGATTCGAATTTTGTATCCAATTCGGTTCAATCACTACAACAATTTACACTTTTGGCGACCAAAATTGGCGACTAAAAAGAATTTAGTCACCAAAGGTTAACTTTTTGGCGACTAAAAAATCTATTAGTCGGTGTTTGTTTAGACTGTAACTACTAAATTTTTTTAACCGAGATATATTACTTATTGGCGACTAAAACAAAATTTAGTAGTTGAATATGCCACCTTTTGGCGACTAAAAAAATATTAGTCTGCGTAAGTCAAGATTTTAGGCTACTAAATGGGGTTTTAGTCGTCGTATATTAATTATTGCAGACAAAAAAAAGTTTAGTCGCCAAATAAACAGTCATAGTTTTCCGTTACTCTCTGGCTACCAAAAAATTAGTTGGCAAATGTCCACTTTTGGTGACAAAAACATATTTAGTTGTGGTTTACTCAATTTTTTCTGACAAAAAAAAAAAAAAAAGTCGCCAAATTACAAGCTTTGGCGACTAATATTTTAGTAGCTAAAAATGAAGAGTGGCTACAAAATTTTTAGTCATTATATATTAGTTTTTGGCGACAAATAGCCAGTTTAGTTGCTAAAGGTATAATTCATTTTAAAGGGAAATGAATTTTAATATTGGCGCCCTGTTCTATGTTTAGACATCCGATTCTTCTCTTTCTCACACACAAATTCTCTATGACCACCAAACCATACCCCACCTTACCTCAGCGCAGACCACCGTCTCTCGCCACTACCACCACCACCACCACCACCACCACCACCATCACAGCAAATCACCACCAGCACTGCTGCATCCTCACATGTTCTCTCTCTCTCTCTCTCTCTCTCTCCCTTTCTCTGTTTCTCGTTCTCTCTCTCTCGCTCTCTCGCTCTCTCTCTCCCCCTTTCTCTATTTCCTCCTTTCTGAATCTTACTCTAAGGTTTTTATGATTTCTTTAGTTTAATTTCGTGGTGATTTCGAAAAATGGGTTTGGTTGAAGTGGTTTGATTTCTAAAGTTTTATGGGTTTAATGTCCAAAATGGGTTTGATTTTAGTGGTTTGATACATTTTTCCCTTTTTTCCCCTTCTCTCTCATTAGTTTCAAAGCCCTAATCCATTGTAGGGATTTTAGATTTTATCTATTTTTTAGATGCTCATGGTTTCATGGTTCAACATTTTCTCCACTGAAAACTTTGAAGTTAGCTTGATTATCAGGAAAATAAATATTTTATTTATATGCTAGGGGGTTGAATCGAATTTCTTCGCAGAACCATTAACTGGGAATGTGTTTGCATGTATATCAAATGCTTTCAGCTTAGGGATTTTCGAGTCTCTGCAATTTGTATTATTTTTTATCACTTGATTAGTTTCTTCTTTGGTTCTGCTATGCCTTTTCTTTTTTCTTTTTTTGTTCAATTTTGATTTTTTATTGTTTGTTTGTTTTGGATGTTATGTGAGATAATGTTAAAAGTCTGGTATTTCTGCTTGTTTATTAATTAGAGTCAGTGGGGGACATTTTCTTAGACTTTTGAGGCCTAAATAGTGTTCTACCTCAAAGATATCTGACCAAATATGTATTTTTCCTTTTCTTGAAATAATTGGGAAAACAGATAAATGGACCTGAGGCTGTAATTTGTGTTATAGCTTCCCAGATTGCTAATCCTGGGGAAAGTGTGACAAGTGCTTCCCTTCGAGAGAAACAAGGATTCCGATGGGTAGATGACCAACACAAATTATTATTTCAATTTTTTATTTTTACCAACTATCCATTTTTCTTTGGTATGACTGAGAAGTGAAGTTAGTTCTTTATGCCATGTGGCCTGGTATAACACTGGGAAGATTGCTGTTTAGCAACTTAACTCTCTCTCTCTCTCTCTCTCTCTCTCTCTCTCTCTCTCTCTCTACTGTTGTTTTGTCTAGGATTTTAATTCACCGCTGCTGACATCTATTGCTAGTTTGGTTTTGCAGCTGAACAATGATGTTTCCAATGTCATCAACATATTTATTGGAAGCATTTTGGCAGTCTTGATGTAGCAAATTGTACTCCAAAACTGTTATACATAATTTTACAAGATCACCCATTTAGTTTTAGATCATTTCGCAAGGAAAGGTGCATGGTTCAGGCCCATCTTTGCTTATAGAATCTATGAATATTGATTAAAAACAGAAAAACAATGCATGACTATGAAACTCTTAACCGTTTTTGGGTACCCAAAATTTTTTAATGAATCAAAGGCTTAATCCATTTGCATTGTATCTTTGTTCCCATCATAATTAATTACATCAAAGAAAAAAAAAAAAAAAACACTGGGTCTAATTTTTGTGCCTGAATATCAATACTCTTCTTATATTGAATTTTATTCATAATGTTTTCTCCTCTATCTATACATAGGGACAAACAGTGACACTCTTCAAGCTGGACAAAATGTATCAACTAGTTTATGTTAGAGATGTTGAAGTCCCTGGAACAACCACGAATAGTACGACTGGGTAATTATTCTTTTTTTTTTTTTCAAAAGTGTATAGATTTAATTGATATTTTGAATCATTTGAATTTGAGTTGTTGAATTTTTCCAGACAATGCCTTGATGGTACCTTTTCACCGGAGCTTGTGAAAGGAAAAATTGTTTTGTGTCTAAGTAGGTATTCATATAATGTTGAGAAAGGCTTAGAGGTCAAAAGAGTCCAAGGAATTGGGTTCATTCTACAGAACCTTGTGAATGGAGAACTTTGACTCTAGAACTTTCATGGCTTGCCCTCATGTGGCTGTTATAGCTGCACTCATCAAAGCCATACGCCCTGATTGGAGCAGTGCTATGATAGGATCTGCTCTCACAACAACTGGTACACTTGCACGTTTTAACTTATTACATGTTCTTTATTTTCTAGCTTTCAAGACATCTTTTATGTCCTAATTTTTATAGGTTTTTCTTCTTCTTTTGGCACAGCTGGGCTAAATAATAACCAAATGACACTTCTCTTTCTCTCTATTAACCTAATTACACTTCTCTTTCTCTCTATGTTCATTAGAGCCGAAAACGCCTTAAACTTAACCGAAAAAGGGCGTTAAGGATGCAAAAAAGCAAAACAGCCCACGAACAATCATGTGGATGTCACGACTAGCTTCCCAGTGACATATAGGACCTGTGACAACAGTTGAAATGTCATTTGCACACATAGGTTAGGAATTAGAGCCGAAAACGCCTAAAATTTAATCGAAAAAGGGCGTTAAGGAGGCAAAAATGCAAAACAGCCCCAGAACCACCGTAGAAATGTCATGGCCAGCTTCCTCATGACAAATAGGATCTTTAACAACAGAAGAAATGTAATTAGCATGCGTAGGTTGGGAGTTACTGCCACAAACGCCATAAACTTATTCGAAAAAGGGAGAGTTTGACATCCAATAATTGTTCAACATTTTGATTTTAAATGATGCCATTGTTTCATCATATACGGTGGTCATTTGGGTTGTAAATGTGTTAAGAAAATGGGCATGGAGAAGAGTTAAAATAAATTTACAGCCAAAACATTTTAGCAATAAGCATTTATTTTATGAAAATGCATGCTCCTAAAAATTGTATTTCTTGTAAATCGAAATCAAGTTTGGAATAAATCTTTCATGAAAAAGGCTTTTATAGATTGTTCTATCTTAAATGCATGTTATTACAACCTTTTCCCTATGTCTGAATCAATTGATATTTTGTAATGGGTGCAATTATTTTATTTTATTTTTTTGTAGATGGCTGGCGTAGACTTGTGGATAGTCTATATTTTTATTTATGAAGGACACTTGACACTTTTGTATAATCCTGCTAACTATGTCGTCCTCGGCTTTGGTGTAGATTAGTATTATTGATACATATAACTTTTGTAATCCAACTGATAGTTATTGGCATGGCATATAGATTACCTTTTGTCATGGTATAGATTACGATGGTAATTTGTACCACACCAAATGGCCATATCGCATGGTAGTAAATATATTTTTTTATATGGAGGGTTGGATTTTTGTATGGAAATATAATTTTAGTTTGGACAATAGTTGATTTGTATAGAATATATACATTTAAAGTTATTCATTTTTGGGTGGTTGGAAGTAATATGGATTGTGAAATGATTGATAATTTTACATTGTGGAATGATTGATAAAATATATATTGTTTTGTTTATATACATACTACAGGTGCATGAAATACATACATGTCGTGGAGAAATTAGAATTTTGCGATAAAACATAAGAGCATTTTTTGGCGACTAAACAATTTGTAGTAAAAAAGGAAATACATATTTCAGTGTTAGTAGCTAAAACCAAACAAAAAGATTTCGGGAAACAATTATGGTGACTACAAAGCTTTGTGCCAACAAAAAGCAGACATTAGGCGACTAAAACTTAAAAAATTATCATACATTTGGCAACTAAAATATTTTGTAGTCAAAAAATTAAAAAACATTTGCCGACTACAAGTTTAGTAGCGAAAAATGTGAGACTTTTGCCGACTAAATGTTTAGTAGGCAAAACACAAAATATTTGTCTACTAAAAGCTTAGTAGCCAAAAAAGTCAGAGTTTTAGTGACTAAGAATTAGTAGCCAAAAAGAAAACTAGACTTTAGGCAAGTAAAACCTTAGTAGCCAAAAACAATCCGACATTTGGCGACTAAAATGTAACGCCCCGAAATAATCCAAATACACAATACATCAACCCACATCCACTAAATAATAATGGAAAAACTCTAACCCTTACATCATAAATCAAAAAAGTTATTACAAAAGTTCCACATGCGATTTATACATTCAATGGTATGAAAACACATAAATCTATAGCATGTGAAGCATCAAATCTCAAAAGTAAATAAAATGCCTCCATGGGCTTACAACTTCCAAGGCTTAAGCTTGGTTACACAAAAGTGGCCTCTCGGACCCATACATGTATAGCCCTTGGCTAGCAAAATATATACAACAAAATAGAGTCATCTATGTTAGGTCCCTATGTTGTCAAATCCAGAGACAAAACATTGTGTTGATTCAAATGTAATTTTTTGTGTTTTTGTTCTGTCCACTCGAGCGGATCCTTGTGAGCTCGAGCGTAGATTAGCAGGTCTCAGTATTTTGTCAGGGCAAGCAAAAAAATACTGGTGGGTGTGATTTTACGCTCGAGCGGATTCTCCTACGCTCGAGCGCATCTCAGTTTGTTCGCACGCAGTTTTTGGTCAGTCCGCTCGAGCGGCTGTGTTGAGCTCGAGCGGAGATCGCGGATCCAGATTCCTATTTAAAGCTGTTAAGGGTGTTTTTTTGAAGTAGTTTTTCCTAGATCTGATCTACAAGCACTAGGGTTGTGTTTAAAGTTTTCTTTGGAGATTTTTCATAGTTTTCCTTGATGTTCTTGAGAGAGTTCTGAACTTATGCATTGAGATTCATACATCAAGGAGGTTGCTTCTTAAGTTTCAAGTAAGTTCTCTTCGGTGGATTCTGAAGATTAAAGCGTAGATTCCAAAAGGCGTTTGATTCTACGCAGTCGTTAATTCGACAAGTGAAATTGCGGTGTGGAATCAACTTCAGGATCAATTCCGTGACGAAGGTGTGGTGAAAGAGTTACAGAAGATTCAGAGACAAATTGACTGGGTTGGGTAATTTGTATAGTATCTTTGTAATCTTTTCGTTCTTCAGTAGTGGATTGATAGTGGCGGTTCGCCCGTGGTTTTTGATTACAATTGAAGATTCTTCAATTGTGGTTTTTTCCACGTAAAAAATCGTTTGTGTCGATTTATTGTTTATTCTCAAAAACAAACAAACTAAAATCACTCTCGTAAGTGTTTGATGATTTTAGGTTGAGTGTTTTGAATTAATTGGGATTTGGAATAAGTTAATCTTGATCTAATCACAAATCACGTAGGATTTTCAATTGGTATCTGAGCGGGTCACTCTTTGTTTTTTCAAAACTATAGGAGTGTGATTTTGTGTGATTAGTATCATGGATTCTATTCGTGAAGGTAACTCGACTCATAGACCCCCATTACTTGACGGTACAAACTATTCTTATTGGAAAGCTCGTATGAGAGCATTTTTAAAATCCATCGATGAGAAAGTTTGGCACTCCGTAATCTTTGGGTGGAGTGAACCTACAATCACCATTGACGGGATTGATATTCCTAAACCCCTTGATAAATGGGACACAACCGATTACCAGAATTCAAGTTGGAACAGCAAAGCTCTCAACTCCCTCTTCTGCTCTGTCACACCTGAAGAATTCCGTCGAATTTGCACGTGTGAAATAGCAAAAGAGGCGTGGGATATTCTTGAAACGATTCACGAAGGTACTACTTCTATTAAAAGGTCAAAACTTCAACATCTTACGTCCGCCTTTGAAACCCTTTTTATGCGCGACGATGAGACGTTCGATGAATTTTATGCAAAACTCAGTGATATCGTGAATTCCTGTTTCACTCTCGGTGAAAAAATCCCGGAAGCAAAAGTTGTTGGAAAAATTTTGAGGTCCCTTCCCGAGAGGTTTCAACCAAGGTGACAGCCATTGAGGAGGCTCAGAATGTTGATACCCTCAAGCTCGATCAATTGGTTGGAAATTTGCAGACTTATGAAGCCCACCAAATTTCTAAGAAAAATCAAAAAGAAAATATGGCTTTCACGAGTGCCCATGAGACTGCAAAACCTCCGGAGACTGAATTTGATTTAGAGTCTGAGATGACGGCTATGCTTACAAAACAGTTTAAATTTTTTTTGAAAAAGAAGTTGAATTTCAGAGCCCCTATTTCAAAAGATAAGAGTAATGACAAACCCAAAACTGTTCCACCAAAATTTGCTCAAACTACTGAAAAAAATATTGTAAGGGGACCAGGGGTCAAGTGTTATGAATGTCAAGGGTTTGGCCATATGTCTCTTGAATGCCCTTCGAAAAAGAATCGGAAGAAAGTCTACACCGTAACTTGGGATGATGAAAGCGGGTCGGAGCAAGAACCCGAAGAACCTGAATCCGATGAAGATGGGGATAGTGCATTCATGCCATTTTGGGCCACGGTTTCTCAACCTCTTCCAAAGCCTTTGGAATCAGCTCGTGGCCAGAACCTGCATCATGCTCCCACCTTTGATGGGGCTAACTATCTGTATTGGAAAATCAGAATGAGGGCGTTTCTCAGAGCTTTTGAACCAGAAGGTTGGCAAACCATTGAAGAAGATACAGAAAGTGCAGATAATCCGGGCAATCTGAGAGCCCTGATCATTATTCGTGGAGCAATCTCTAATGAAGAACAACAACGGGTTGTTCACTGCACAAAGGCTAAAGATGCATGGGAAATTCTGAGCCAATTCCATGAAAGAAGAGATTCACCTCCACCTCCATCCAGCAACTTGTCTGCCTTGGTTGCTAAATTGGATGAGGTCAAGGAGAATGAGGAGCAAAGAGAGGATGATGAAACATCTGAAGACATGGATGAGATCAATGGCGAAGAACTACAACAAGCTTACGAGAAGCTGTACGAGGAATCTCTGAATTTGTCTAAAACCAATGACAAACTCTCTCTCAAGCTCAAAATATGTGAGAGTGAGAATGTCCGGCTCAAAGGAGAACTCTTGACAGCAAAACATAATGTCATCAAGATCTCGAGTGACAGGCAAGACTTATGTGAAAAACTTCTATCCTGTGAAACTGAAAGGAATGAACTTCTGAAGGTGTATTCCACATATGAAGAAAAGCTTGAAAGTCTTGAGTTGTCACAAGCTGCATTGGAAGAGAAAGTCAGTCAAAAAGATGAAGAACTCCGTATTGCTAGAGCAACAATTGCCATGTGGAACAAAGGTTCCAGATCTCTAGAAGACATACTCGGGTCTCAACAAATGGGTTCTGACAAAAGAGGGCTAGGCTATGGTGCGACGGCTCACAAAGGGCAGGCCTCTACCTCTCAGAACTTGAAGACTCAAGCAAAAGGAAAACTGAAGATAGACCAGGTTGATCCTTCACTTCATCAAGCAAAAGTAGGTAAGATCAACAAAAAGGAGGTAAAACCTGTTTTTATTTGTCATCACTGTGGTAGGTATGGCCACATTCGTCCTTACTGTTTTGAACTGTTTGGTAAGGTGTCTCAAAAGGGTAGAAATTCTAATACTTTTTGGGTTAGGAGACAACCTTACATGTCTAGGCAGAACACCAAGACTAAAAAGATTTGGATTAGAAAAGAGGATTTGACTTGTTTTGTTGCTCACACTGCTCTAAAAGCACGTGACTCACACATGTGGTATCTTGATAGTGGGTGCTCTCGTCGTATGTCCGGTAACAAATCCTACTTCACCTCTCTTGAAAAATATGAAGGAGGAATTGTCACCTTTGGAGATGGCGGCACTTCTAGAGTCATTGGTAAGGGTTCTATAAGTGTTGCTGGTCTCCCCAAGCTAGATAATGCCTTACTTGTTGATGGCCTTAAAGCTAATCTTTTGAGCATTAGTCAAATGTGTGATTCCCATCATGAAGTATTGTTTTCAAAAGATAAATGTGAAATTTTGGATAAAAAGGGAAATACTGTTTTACATGGGGTTTGCACATCTGATAACTGCTATAGGATTCTTACGACTAATGATCTTACTTGTCATTCTGCCACCATAAGTAACATTGATCTATGACATCAAAGATTAGGTCACATGAATTTCAAAGACCTAACTAAGATAGCCAACAAAGAGCTTGTGAGAGGAGTTCCTAAACTAGGAAAGAATTTGAGCCATGTGTGTGGACCATGTCAGCTTGGCAAGCAAACCTGTGCTCCTCATAAAAAGGTGAACAGCTTTACAACCAAACGTCCTCTTGAATTGGTTCACATGGATTTAATGGGTCCTACTCGCACTGAAAGCATTGGAGGTAAAAGATATATTTTTTTAACTGTTGATGATTTTACCCGATTCTCATGGGTAAAATTTTTAAGGGAAAAATCTGATACGTTTAATGCTTTCCAGGCTTTAGTCCTTAAAATCCAAAATGAACAGGGTGTTTCCATTGGGCGTATCATAAGAATCCGAACTGATCATGGTCGTGAATTTGAAAATAGTTCGTTTTCGGATTTTTGTGATATGCATGGAATTAAGCATGAGTTTTCTGCACCTATTACTCCTCAACAAAATGGAGTGGTTGAGAGGAAGAACAGAGTTGTTCAAGAAATGGCTAGGGTCATGCTCCTTAGTAAGAGTCTTCCTCCAAAGTTTTGGGCCGAAGCCCTAAATACTGCTGTTTATGTTGTAAATCGTGTGTATTTAAGGCCCGGCACTTTACAAACTCCTTATGAATTGTGGAAGGGTTTGAAACCTAATGTAAAATACTTCAAAACTTTTGGGAGTAAGTGTTACATCTTCAAAGATAGAGAGCCCTTGGGCAAATTTGACTCCCGAAGTGATGAAGGTATTTTTCTAGGGTATTCAACCAACAGTAGGGCTTTTCGTGTCTATAACCTGCGAACTTCATCAATAATGGAATCTATCAATGTGGTTATAGATGATACAGGTTCTCCTACTCCAGCAACAAATGAGGATGACAATGGTGAGTTTCCAATCTTGGATACTCAACCACAAAATCTAGGAGAAGCTGAGGTTCAATCACAAGAAAAAGTTACAGCACCATCCTCACAGGTAAGTTCAAGTCCCAAGAGTGCTCAAAGGAACATCACTCCTGATGCTTCTATCACCGCAAGTCCTGAACTAAAACTATCAGCAAGGGTGAAACTGAATCATCCAGTTCAACAGGTGATTGGAAGTGTTTCGGATCGAATGAAAACCCGAAGACAGATTCGGGATGAGGTATCACACATGTGTCATGTTTCTTTAATTGAACCTAAGAATATTAAAGAGGCCTTGCTAGATGATAGTTGGGTCAATGCTATGCATGAAGAATTAGGTCAATTTGAGCGTAACAAAGTTTGGACTCTTGTTCCCAGACCTAGAAACATGAATGTGATAGGTACCAAGTGGATCTTTAAAAATAAATCTGATGAGAATGGTACTGTAGTGAGAAATAAAGCCAGGTTGGTTGCTCAAGGCTACACACAAGTAGAGGGTATTGACTATGATGAGACGTTTGCCCCAGTTGCACGTCTCGAATCCATTCGTATTTTGCTTGGTGTTGCATGTTTTCTTGGCTTTAAATTGTTTCAAATGGATGTGAAAAGTGCTTTTCTGAACGGGTACTTAAAAGAAGAGGCATATGTTGAGCAACCAAAAGGGTTTGAGGATCCTAAATGCCCTAATCATGTCTACAAGTTAGACAAGGCCTTGTATGGGTTGAAACAAGCCCCTCGGGCTTGGTATGATAGGCTAACTACCTTTCTTCTTGATAATGATTTTGACAGAGGTAGTGTGGATAAGACCTTATTTGTGAAACATACGAAGTCACATATTCTTGTTGCCCAGATATATGTTGATGATATTGTGTTTGGATCTACTGCTGAGCATCTTGTGAAATATTTTTCTGATTGCATGACACAGGAGTTTGAGATGAGCATCATGGGAGAATTGTCTTATTTTTTGGGTCTCCAAATTAAACAGTCTCCTTCGGGCATATTTATTTCTCAGTCTAAGTATGCTAAAAATCTTGTGTCCAAGTTTGGTCTTGAGTCTTCCAAGCATGCACGCACTCCAATGAGCACCAGTCTTCACCTCTCCAAAGATTCCTCTGGTATTGATGTTGATCCTACCCTTTATAGGAGTATGATAGGGAGTCTTTTGTATCTCACAGCCAGTCGTCCTAATAGTTCTTTCAGTGTCGGTGTTTGTGCTCGTTTCCAAGCCAGTCCTAAAGAGTCTCACCTTCTTGCGGTAAAACGCATCATCAAGTATATTAATGGGACCTTGGGGTATGGGGTTTGGTTTTCCACTAATACTACAGCCGAAATTACTGGTTTTTCTGATGCCGACTGGGCAGGGTGTGCTGATGATAGGAAAAGTAGCTCCGGAGGGTGTTTTTACCTTGGGAATAATTTGGTTTCTTGGCATAGTAAAAAGCAGAATGCCATCTCTCTTTCCACTGCTGAGGCTGAGTACATTGCTGTAGGGAGTTGTTGTGCACAAATGTTGTGGATGAAGCAAATGCTTCATGATTATGGAATAGAACAGAATACCCTCACTCTTTTTTGTGATAACACAAGTGCCATAAACATTTCAAAAAATCCAGTCCAACACTCTCGCACCAAACATATTGACATCCGTCATCATTTTATTCGAGAGTTAGTGGATGAAGGCCTTGTTGTTTTGGAACATATCCCTACTGAGCATCAAAAAGCTGATATTTTTACAAAACCCCTTGATCTTCTTCGATTTGAGTTTCTTAGAAAGACCTTGGGTGTAATGCTCAGTAACTAGGTTGCTTCCTGTGTTCGTGAGGTGAGTGTGAGTGGCTGACTTACTGTTCTTAGATGTGTTAATCTCATTGTGATTGAGTCCTGGTATCTTTTGCATCAAAATATTAAATGAACACTGCTCATGTTTCTTACAAGATTTGTTTTACATCTTTGTTCATAGCTCATTCTGAATGCCCATACTCATTTACTTCGTGATCTCATTCTGTACACATTCTTGAGCTAAACTGTTGCAGGGGTTTCCGCATAAGTGATCAAAGTTCTCTATGGACCACTGACAGTGTTTCTTGTACTTTTGCGAAGAAATTGACCTATACTAGTATATCATGGGTGATGTTAAGTCTCTTAACCATCTACCGCCTTAGTTCACTTCCATGGTTTCTCCCTCAGTACATGATCTCCGGGCATTAGGAAAAGGCTACCTCAGAGGCACCAACCAGGCCATCATTTTGAATTCATTCTTCTCTGGTTGGAATCCATACTCTTGAGCGTGCATGCCACCAGTGAGTGCCCACAAGAACAAAAATAAAAAAAATCCGAGGTCAAACAAGACCAAGGATTCATTTTGTCCTATATTGCCCGTCACCGGTCTATTGATCTCGCCTCTCTTATTATAAAAAAGATGATCGGTGCTCATGGGCAAAAAAAGCTTGGCCTTCCCTACGGTTGCTTGATCAACCGAATTTTGTCTGACCTTGGGACCCCTATCCTAGAAGATGATGAGTTTGCCTCTCCTTTTCGCCCTTTTACCAAGAAAACTATGTCTCAAAGTCGAGCTCATATTAAAGGGGAGTCATCCCGGGTTGGTCCTTCTGCAGGAGTTGCTGCTGGTCTTGCTGAAGAAGCCGAGTTTGATGCCACCGCAGCCGGTGATGATGATGAGGCTCCTGTTCCCCCTCCGGATCTTCCTGCTCTGTTTCAGCGGTTCGCGGAGGCCATGATCAGACGCTTGGATTTTTTGGATGCTCGCTCCGATGCCTTTGATGGTCGTCTTGGTTAGCTTGAGGAGACTCTCACCCATCTCGCTCATCTCATTCAGTCTCCACGGCCACCCGATGCTTGATTTCTGGTCCCCGGCCAAAAAGGGGGAGTGATGTTGTGTGGGTACAGTTGGGTACACTTTTTTGGTACAGTTGTTCTCTGGTTATCCTTCCTTGGTACAGTTGGATTTTATATAGTTTTTTCTTTTTGGTTATATTTTGGATATATGTTTATGGATGGATGGATATATGTTTATGGATGGATGGATACTGGTTTGCTTATGATTGGCTTAATGGTTTATTATTTAAACTGGTTTGCTTATGATTGGCTTAATGGTTTACTATTTAATCCAGTTCCACCTGTTTTTGGTTAGCTTGTGTTTGGGTGTTCTTTTTCAGGCTCATGGAACACGCGCATAAGTGGATGAAGTTGAATGAATGAATTCTTTCTCAAGTTGTGTGTTTTCGGGTTTTAAAAGAATGATTTGTTTATTTGTTTTGAAACTTTTATAGTGCGTGTGTGTAAGGAACAATGGTTAGAAAGGTTTTGTCCGGGAATTGACAAAGGGGGAGATTGTTAGGTCCCTATGTTGTCAAATCCGGAGACAAAACATTGTGTTGATTCAAATGTAATTTTTTGTGTTTTTGTTCTGTCCGCTCGAGCGGATCCTTGTGAGCTCGAGCGTAGATTAGCAGGTCTCAGTATTTTGTCAGGGCAAGCAAAAAAATACTGGTGGGTGTGATTTTATGCTCGAGCGGATTCTCCTACGCTCGAGCGCATCTCAGTTTGTTCGCACGCAGTTTTTGGTCAGTCCGCTCGAGCGGGCTGTGTTGAGCTCGAGCGGAGATCGCGGATCCAGATTCCTATTTAAAGCTGTTAAGGGTGTTTTTTTGAAGTAGTTTTTCCTAGATCTGATCTACAAGCACTAGGGTTGTGTTTAAAGTTTTCTTTGGAGATTTTTCATACTTTTCCCTGATGTTCTTGAGAGAGTTCTGAACTTATGCATTGAGATTCATACATCAAGGAGGTTGCTTCTTAAGTTTCAAGTAAGTTCTCTTCGGTGGATTCCGAAGATTAAAGCGTAGAATCCAAAAGGCGTTTGATTCTACGCAGTCGTTAATTCGACAAGTGAAGTTGTGGTGTGGAATCAACTTCAGGATCAATTCCGTGACGAAGGTGTGGTGAAAGAGTTACAGAAGATTCAGAGACAAATTGAATGGGTTGGGTAATTTGTATGGTATCTTTGTAATCTTTTCGTTCTTCAGTAGTGGATTGATAGTGGCGGTTCGCCCGTGGTTTTTTATTACAATTGAAGATTCTTCAATTGTGATTTTTTCCACGTAAAAAATCGTTTGTGTCGATTTATTGTTTATTCTCAAAAACAAACAAACTAAAATCACTCTCGTAAGTGTTTGATGATTTTAGGTTGAGTGTTTTGAATTAATTGGGATTTGGAATAAGTTAATCTTGATCTAATCACAAATCACGTAGGATTTTCAATCTACTCTTCACAAAAATATGCCCACGCCATCAACTCGAGGGGATTACCATATCTTTACCTGTACCAAATCCCATAGGGGTGAGCATAAAGCCTAGTAGAGAAATCCTTACAAAGTATGTACAGTTATGCAAATTTTCCAACATTTAATGCAAATGCAAATGCCATGCAATGCCATTTCAAAGATGATCTTATTTCATGCTCTTCTTAAAGCCACCATGTTTTCATTAACATTTTGCAATCTCATCAAATTCAAACTTCCAATTTTTTTAATCTTTAGGGGTGGTAAATACGACTTAGGTAATTCCTAAGTTGGTGTCTGCAAGTAGGCTCAACAAGAATTACCAATAACCCCACTTTACCGATTACTAACCGGAAGGGAAGTGGTACCTCCTCCGCACGTGTTTTTGGTCTTTCACCCGGACACTCAAGCCAACTTATCAACTCATCTACACCTCTTAATCGGACTTACCAACGTATTTACCCCATACACATTTCCGTAGTTCTTATTACAACATATTTTCTTTTCTTGAAGTAAATGTTTCCAATCTAAATTCACAATGCATAATAATTAATTTCATACGAATGCAATGTAGTGATCTTCCTTGCCTCGTAGCATTTCTCCATTTTCAAGTATCTTAACCACAATATCAAAACAAATACATTTCCCATTTCCTCTCTTCAATGTTATTTCGCAAAATAACCATATGCATCAACACGCAACAACAATTTCTCATCATGCGCAATTCTTAGCAATTTGGTATCTTCAAGACTTCATGTGATGTTTTCAAACATTAATCTCCAACATTTTACAATTCTCACAATCCATGGTACACAACCATTTCCCACCTCAAAACAATACATGTTCAAGTATTTAGCAATAATGTTAAAATAATTTCTAATTTTTCATATATCAAGAAGATTGCTATTTAGAAAAACATATTATGAAATCTAGTCTCATTCATTCTCTTATCACAAGACAAGAAATAAATCCATAGACTTTTTCATATTTTTCCAAAACCCCAAATTTCTAGGGCTTTTCATTAAAAACCAAACATTTCCCCATTTCTTTAGTGAAAACCCACCAAAAACATCTTCCTTAAATTAATGAAAGTGAAACCTTTAAGGATCAACTTTGAAACATTTTTAAACCCTCTTTTGAAAAATCTCTACACTCTTGAGCAAAAAACCAAACTTTCAAAATAACTTCAAGAGAACTTTAAAATCAACATCAATCTAACAAAACATGTATATATAACTCAAGGAAGTCCCTACCTCAATGTTTGGTGATGAAAGAGATGAAACCCTAGAGTCAAGATGGAAGATTCTTTAATTTCCACTACACCAAGAGGAGCCCTAGCTTTGATCTTCAAGATTAGTGAGCAATGATGACTCTAGGCTTAAAGGATCATAAGAAATCAAAGATTTTGACTGCTAGCTGAGGGTTTTTGGAGAGAAGGAAGAGTAAAAATGCTTTTAGAGAGAGAGAGGTGTTGAAAACAATGAGATACATTCAGCCCTAAAAGATAAAAAAAAATAGGGTTTTTGGACCGCCCAGCGTCAAGCACGTACGGCACGTGCCCCGCACGTGCGGCCCTCAACCCCACACGTGCGGCCCTCAACCCCACACGTGCGGCCTTCCCTTGCCGCATCTCCTCCAGCACCTGCATATATTGCAGTGTACAGCCCCAAACCTCCCATGGATTCCGCACGTGTGGCCTCACTTCCCGCGTGTGTGGCCCCTCTCCCGTACGTGCGGCCCCTGGTTTCCAGCCCAGAATTTTCCCCACTCAATTCTAGGCACCTTGGACCGAACCTCGCACCCTCTGGAACAAGTAGGAATCAACACTAAAGAAACAAGAACAAGAATTTCGAGAAAAACTTTCGAGCGCAACAACCCAGATGATTAATAAGGCTTCCAGTGAGACCCGACACACTAACGTGACAAATCCGAGGTTAAACAAAGTAAAAGAGATTGATGGCATACTAGGTCGTCACATAAAATATTTTGTAGCCAAAAAAATTTGATGAACAACAACAAAACTTTTGCCGACTACAAGTTTAGTAGCGAAAAATTGAGACTTTTGGTGACTAAACTTTTAGTAGCTAAAACACAATCACACTTTAGGTGACTAATATATTTAGTAGCTAGAAAAATAATAGGAGGAACCGAAAAAATTTTGGCTACTAAATCTTTAGTAGCTAGATATAAGTAAGATTTTTCGCGACAAAATATTTTTAGTCGCTGAAAAGTTGAGATGTAATTTTTTTCAATACTTTTGGTGACTAAAAAACTAGTCGGCATTTTAGTACATTTGGCGACTAAAATAATTTTAGTCGCCAACTATCTTTCCCGACAATCCTTCAACGACTACTCTTGCGACCAAAAAATTTAGTCGCTAAAAAGTTTCGGCGACTAAAAATTTAGTCACCAAAAGTGTTAATTCTTGTAATGAATTTTGACCCAAATAAATATCAAATAAATTTAATTTTAAATTAAATAAATTTCGTCTTAATATCATACTCAAATGGTGCACTTTGGAGTCAATTTCTCCTTCACCTATTAATGGTTTCCAAACTATTTTTCTAACAGATTCAACTATAATTTGATCATGAATAGTCCAATTATCATGTGATTTTTTTTTATTTTTTTTGGGAAAGAATCAAACCTTTTTTTTAATATTGAAGTAGTCTCAAATTGTTTGTCCAATACAAAAAATGAGAACTTAAAAATAATATAGGGAGATCGACTAAGAAGTTCCATATTTTGAATTTATGACCCATATAGTCCCATATTTTTTCTTGTGATCCATTTGATTCTTTTGAATGTGTAATGATTCATTTGTTCGCCGCATTGGAGTGTCACATTTAGGAAAAAAAATATACTAAGGAGTTTTTCAGTATCATATCATACTTGCCACGTTGGAGTGTCATATTTGAAAAAAGTACAGTAAGAAGTTTTTAATGTTGTTAGAGCATCACATTATACCCGCCACGTTGGAGTGTCATATGTTACATTTAGAAAAAGTACACTAAGGAGTTTTTAGCTTTTTTAGGGTGTCACATTATATCCATCACGTTGTCACATTTAAGAAAATTACACACTAAGGAGCTTTTAGGTTTTTTAGGGTATCACATTATAATTTTTAGTGTTTTTAGAGTGCCACATTATACCCATCGCGTTGGAGTATCAAATGTTACATTTGAAAAAAGTACATTAAGGAATTTTTATTTTTTTAAAATGTCACACCATATCCGCCATGTTATCACATTTGAGAAAAGTATACTAAGGAGTTTTTAATTATCACATCATATATGCTATGTCGTCACATTTGGGAAAAGTATACTAAAGAGTTTTTATATTTTTAAAGTGTGTCGCATCATACCCGTCATGTTGGAGTCTTAATTTTTTGAAGTTCCACATCATATACCTACACATTGTCACATTAGAAAAAGGTATATTAAGGAGTTTTTAATTTTTTTGGAGTGTCATATTATACCCGCTACGTTATTACATTTAGAAAAAGTATACTAAGGAATTTTTAATTTTTTTGGACTGTCACATCATACCCGCTAAGTTAGAGTGTCACATTAATACCTATCACATTGGAGTGTTACATCATAAAAATGTAAAATCGTCAACTAAAACATTTCCAAAATTGAAATAGGACCACACGAAAAGAAACTCTCTATTAATAGGACTTAACAGATCAACAGAAAAATTTTGGGACTAATTGAAATACTTGTTTGTGAGATAAAATTTATTTAGAAATATTCCAATAATTAATATATCCATATATTGAAATTTTTAAAAATAATTTACCAAGAAAATATATATTATTTTTAAGTTTTTATTTTAATACCGAACAAATAATTTGGGACGAAAGTGATATACGCATAATTTTTTATTCCACCCAGCCCTTCACCACCATCACCAGCACTGTCATCTTTCCCCCACCACCCCTCCCCATTCGTCCCGTCACCGCTTGATGATGTGAATTAGGTACGCGGGTGAAAATCAGACAAAATTTACCTTTTAGTTCTGATCTGGTCAAGGTGGTAGACTCACTAAGGTCATCATCAGTTAGTCAAGTCTTATTTTTTTTTTTTTATTATTTTTTTTAGAGGGTTAAGTCAAGTGTAGAGGAAATGTAAGCTGGCGATTGATTCTCCATTCTTCATTTTATTTATTTATTATTTTTTAGAGTATAATTTTTTTAAAACATAATCCAATCAGTATAATTTTTTATTATGATTGTTTTGGGACAGTGAAGGCAAATACTTAACAACAATTATGGACCTAAAGGGACAAGTGGGTTATCTTCTTATTTATTTATTTAAAAAAAATTAAAATGGTTGTCCCTTTTTATATTTTATATCTATAAAAGATGTAATCAAAGTATAAAATTAAAAATTTAAACCGAATAGAACCAAAAAAAAAAGAAAAAAAAAATATCTTGTAACTAGGATTGATTACAAGTTATACCTTGAAAGTAGAGAAGAAGGTAGATAGATAGAATGGTTAACAAGTTAATTATCCATATTTACGGAGAAATAAATTGCTTTGGGTTTTAATATTGATTATGTTATAGATATTTTTAATTACATAAAAAATATCAAACATAACTCAAATTGTTTCGCTTTAATAAATAAATTATCTTACAATTATTATGTTTTGTAATTTAATGTGAATATAAAAAAAATATATGTATTTTTATACCTTATTTTTAAAACTTTTTATGTCCCTATGATCTTGAGTTCCTTGCCATGCAATGAGTTTTGATTTGCTAAAATTGAACATCTCAACTTTACATGTGAAGTTGGCTCATTATGGGCCAATTTGTACTCATTTCAATTATCTGAATCATTCATCTCAAATGATAAACTAAGAAAAATATACATGCAAAAAATTCGGTTGATCAGACATTAGCAATCAATTGTTCAAATAACATATATATTATAATAAATGGATGGTTTATTCTTAAAGGGTAAATTACACTTTGCACCCCTACATTTTGTACCAAAATCTCACTTTGGTCCCTACGCATGAAATCATGACAGTCAACCTCCTGCACTTCTAGTCAAATTCCACTTTGGTCATTACACATGAAATCGTGATAGTCAACCCCTACACTTTTACTCAAATCTCACTTTGATCCCTACATAAGTGTCAATGTCCCTCTTCTGTTACTTCATTTTAAAATCTTTAACAAAGTCCAGTCATGTGACAAAAATCTGACAACGAAATGAGGGTAAAAGAGAAAAATCATCTATATTTCCCACTAATACATTTTGTCCTATGTGATGAACACATCAAAGTTATATGATATATATATATATATATATATTCATATGGTAAAAATTGGGATGAAAAGGCAAGAAAGTAGAACTTTTGAAATATAAAAAAAAAATGCAACAAAGAAATCAAAGAGGAAGAAAGATGAATAGGAAGAAAACTGTGTTACCGTGTAAAGTAGAGTTTCATGATTCTAATTTATAGAATCTGCGTTCATCTTCTTAATTGTTCACAATCTGTGTTTTGTTTTAGCTTAATACAGTCATATTTAGATGTAAATTTTGAGATCAGGTGTGTATTGGTGAAAAATGTAAATGATTTTTTCTTCTTACCCTCATGTCATAGTCACATTCTTATCATATGATTAGATTCTGTTAATGATTTAAACAATTGAATAGCAGAAATGGGACATTGATTCTTATGTAGGGACCAAAGTGAGATTTTACCAAAAGTACAGGAGGTTGACAGTCATAATTTCATGTGCAAGGACCAAAGTGAGATTTGACTAGAAATACGACGGGTTAACTTTCATGATTTCATGTGTAAGGGCTAAAGTGAGATTTGGTGCAAAGTGCAGAGGTGCAAAGTGTAATTTACTCTTAAAAAATATGTGTCGTATGAATAACAATGATATAATGGTATGACAATCGATATTTGATCAATTTGATTTTTTGAATGGATACTTTTTTCAATTGATTGTATGAGATGAACGATTTAGATTACCAAAATAGGTTCAAGTCAGTCCCATAATAGATCAACTTCACCGTGAAGTTGAGATTTTCAACTTTAGCAAATCCAAACTCAAAATATAGTATAAAATTAAACAGTAAAAATATTTGTACAAAATTTAAAAACACATTTAAAAAGATTATAATGTGTAATTGAAACATACATCTTAAATGAATTTGAATTGTATGAGAGAGAAATATTTGCCCCGCTCCGTAATTGTACGGAAGAGAAATATTCGCCCCGCTCCGTACCTCCTTGCTTACAAGCTCATCGCACTCTGTTGGAACTTCGTCGCATTGTAACAAAATCAAGGTGAGCTACCCAGCGGGTGGGTTTGCCGGAAAACCCCTCTGGCGGTCAAATTAGCTTTCTAGGAGAAGAGAGAAGGTTGAGAGCACTGTAGAGAGAGAGAGAGAGAGTTACACAAAATTGCTTACCTCTAACGTCTACATGTTTCTCCTTTTCAAGGCTAGCCATACAGCCTCAGAGATTGTGGGCGCACTACCTCTGTTGTCCTTCTCTGGACAAGCGGCTGTGCTCTCCTCTACACTTCTTACATGTGTAGAGGCCAAAACCTCCAAACAGTGTCTGTCGCACCACCAAATAGTATCGATGCATACCAGGAGTGGATTTCTCTCTACTCTATATTGGTTCATGTGGAATACCCAATTGGGCTATTACTTGTGAACCACCAGCATTACGTCGACCTCCTTTATGTCGAGTTAAATCAGACCAGTCTATCAGAAGTAGTATGCTTAACCAAAGCCCTACTCGCCTGGCATCGACTGAAGGTAGGTGCGATGTGCGACATCTCTACTACACACCGCGATCCCACAGACCGCCTACCTAGATAATAATAACCCGAACAGTCTACAGTTCGGTCGTCATGTGACTCCGCTACCTTAGGCCTTAATGCTGGGGTAGTTCTACCCATCGGCTGAGCCAGCTCAGCTGAGTCTGGCCGACACCATACCCTGTATAGGTCTAGCTCTTCTCGACATCATATTTTGTACTGGTCAAGCTCGGCCAAACACATCTCGGATAACCTCAGTCCTGCACTAGCACCGTATTTAGCACAGACCCAGTCTGGCCCAATGATGTATCCCAGGCTCTCCTCACCTAGCCCAATACCATATTCCGTGTTGGGCAAGCTTGGCCCACTGTTCAGCACAAATCTCCCTCTCAATTGCCCCTTAATCCCATCTGAGCTGAACGTGAGTGGGATTACTTTTTCTGACTGAGCTATCTATTTTGGCCGGTTGTTGAGACTTGTGCAGGTTGTCTTGTCATCAATTAATCAGCCGTACTGATAACCCATTGATCGTACTGACAACCAATCATCTCCTTGCCACGTGGTGTTTCCCCATTCGCTCCGTACGACCTCATTGCTGTCATCATTATGCTAAAAATTCAAAAGGTTGTTACCCTTTTGTTTTCCCCCCATATATATGCACAAGAAGCCCAAAAACCCTCATCATTGTTCATCTTCTCTCTCAAGCGAAACCCTAATCCTCTGAGCTTCCGCTGCCATTGCCGTCACTGTTGCTCACGCTCCAAGCTGTTGTTCTTGCTTTGTTGGATTCATTATCCTTTGTTGAAGCTCCTTATCCATACGGATCAAGGTTCCACACTGTGTTTGGTAATTTTTTTGAATCCTCTTCACTTTCCCTTACTCGTTGTTCTTCAAGTTCTTCATTTTTTCTTCATTTTGACTATTGACATACTGTCGACGCCTCTCTCGTGGGGCAAAATTGATAGACACTCATAGAACCTAAGTAAAATCGGTGCCACAAACATGAATGGGGCCCCCATGCCCCTTATTCCCTTTAATTCCAATATATAAACTTTGTACTTAGGATGAACAGCGTAATTCTTGGGCAAAACCAAGCAAAAATTCGGTTTTGGATCTTGAAAATGCTCCAAACTGAGCTAAGATGTGTTTGTGGTCCTTTCAAACGATTTGGACCGCGATAGAAACCAGTAGGGGTGTTAAACAGAGATAAGTGCCAACCGTTTCTGACGCAGGCCCAAAGCCGGCCTAACACCTTAAGCTCCATAACCGAGATAAAACGATAATTGAGATAAAATTGATAGCTTAGCTGAGATTTTTTAGCCGAGCTAGGCATATTTTGGTAGCCGCGCACTTGATGCCGTGCTAACATTTGCACTTATTTTTTAATAATGCAGAAACTAGGATAGACCAAGCACGCCTCAACATCAACATCAGTAAGGCTTAAAGATCGAGCAAATAATCACCTGAGCTGCTCAATTTTGACCAAGCTACTATCAAATTTACCATACAAAATAAAACCGGGATAAATGGGGAAATACTGCTTTATGGTTAGTTTGCTTGGGGCAATTGCCGAGTTCTGTAGAGAATACAACATTCCAGATGATGTCCATTTTGAGCTGGCCAAGAAAGGAGACACTTCCTGGGGAAAATTAGATGCCTGCCCCTTCATGGTCATTTCCATTGTGGAAGGCGACCTACGCTTCCCGGTCCAACCCCTAATCTGCGAGGTTTTAAGGCAGACTAGGCTGTGTCCAACCCAAGTGTCCAACAATACTTATAAGATAATAAATGGCATAGCCGTGCTGAATCGGATCCTCAGTTTGAACCTTGGCCTTGCCGAGATATTCCACCAGCATACGCTTAGCAAAAATAAAGGTGGCTTTTGCTGGTACCTCAAAGTTAGGAAGGGCCCAGCAAAACTCATTGAGGGTAACCCAGACAAAGAAATAAATGACGACGACTTTCTATAGGTGTTCGACAATTATGAGGACACCGAGGCGCCCATACCGGGCTGGTACATACGCAAAAAATTTCGGGAGCGCTGGTAAGCAGTCTAACACGATTTTAATTTTTGTATTTGATCTTTTCTGCCGATCTAACACTTGGCATTTTGTGCAGATTACACAATCTTGGCGGGGGATTACTCTCGAGCCAACTAGGAGGCCATCCAAGTTGCTCTGCGGCATCTAGCCGAGAAGCGAGAACCCCAGAAACTGCTTGGATATGAACCGAGCTATAGGCACACTGCACCACGCAAAAGCAGAGTCACCGATTTTCTTCGTGCCCCCCTGTCCAGAGCCGGATCCAAACCTTCCGCCAATTAGACTTGTACCTCTAATAGCCGAGCAAGAAATAGCCAAAATCCGAGCTATAAAGTCCATGATCACAGGTGAGCCGAGGGATTCATAGCCAGCCGAAACAGCTAGGGGCCAATCTTCTAAGCCGGCCGTGCGGGAAGGAAGAACAGTGTTGGCTCTTGCCAACGAGCAAGCTACTAGTCTGTCGAAGAAGAGGCCCAAGCGAACTTCGACCGTGCAATGTTTGGTCGATGAAGATTCAACTAAACAGCCGTCTACGGATCAGGGTGACCAGACTGAACAACCATTGGTCGAACAGTCCACTCGCTTAACTGCCCCACTAGTCTGGTCACCCGAGCTAAAGAACAAGGGTCGAGCAATGACCATGGCTGATTTGGTTTATGCCGACAAGGACTACTCTCTTGGCTTCAACATGACCAAGGGTCTGCTCCTTTCGGTAGACATGAAGAGGCATGACGAACTTTCTAACCTGAAGGTCCTTAGGTCGGCTGCAAAGTCGATTTGTTCTGGTATGTATGCGACTTTCTTTGTTAAGAAGTTATTGTTCGACGAGTACTGACGTATTCTTTGTTGCAGGTCGTGCAAAAAAACTACCCCACCCATGAGCGCACGGTCTTTGTTAAAAAAAGTTTGAGGGAGGCCATCACTGACAATAAGGCCAAAACTGTTAAATTGGAAAAACTGAAGGTCGCTTAAGAGGCAGTAGTGGCCGAGCGTGACTAGCTGGCTGAGCAGTTACCAAGGGTGGATAAGGAAAAACAGAAGGCTCTGCAGGTAACCAAGGCCAGATACATTGCCAAGCTATGCAAGTTCTGTGATGCCATAAAGCCGAGCTGCAGAAATAAGTCAACGACGCTGAAGATTGCGGTTATGCTAAGAGCGAAAGGACATATGAACGGCAAGTCGAAGGGACGAAGGACATCTTTTTTTAGTGCGGTTAGAAAGCTACCGTGGAAAAACTTGGCCTTGCTCAAGACTCTGATGTATTCAAAAATCCACCTCTCGCTTTCATCCCGACCCACATGTAGTCGTACGCCAATGCCATGCAGCATAAACTCATAGAAGAAACGAAGCTTGCAGTCGTGGCCGATGTGTCTGCCACCCAACCAACCGACCAAAATCCGTCGCCGGAGGCATCCGGGAAAGGGCCAACCTAATCCCGAGCTAGAGGACAATATAGTGCTCGGCGCAGAGGAAGAGGCCGAGGCAGAAGAGATATAGGTGGAAGTGGCCGATCAAATTGATATTGTGGATTTGGATTGAACCCCTCCATTTTTTTTTTTGAATTTAACTGGGTTGTGAATCCTACTTTTGTAACTGGACTGCTTTTATCAATGAAATAACAACTTCTTTTTGCTCGCCATGCACATTTGTTTTCTTCAATTTACTTCTTGGTTTGAATGATTGGAACTGTAGCTTGTAATGCTGCCAAGATAAAACTGCTTGGTTTAACTGCGTCATGCTAAATTTGCGCATCACTGAGATGAAATTTGCTCGTAGTGTGCCAATGTGTAATGCTCTTCGCCATGCCGAGCTTATTTTTGCTCGGATAATTTTTCAAATGTGCGTAAATGTAAAATTCCTTTCCAAAATTGGGAAAGAATAATGTCCCCTCAAGCAAAAAAGATCTGTTGGGAATTATGTCAACTGTCTCCCTGGTGAACAAATTCAGCTCAGTGTGATTGTAAAATTGACTTGGTTATGCAAGTTAAGTGACACATAACACCTACTACCACGCGAGCAAAATCAACTTGGGAAATGAGCAAAGTTAGCTCAGATTCAAATCACAAGTTGGACAAAACATCAATCTACTGCTAGGCGAGCAAATCTAGCTCGAGAAGACAAGCAACATCAGCTCAAACATAACGAGCAAAATCAACTCAGTCTCAAATCAAAAGTTGGGCAGAACACTAACTTCTCCCCGGCTAGCAAAATCATCTCAGCAAAGGGTGAGCAAAATCAGCTCAAAACAAGAGACCACAGTTGGGGATAACAACTGATTGCAATGGGGGCAAAGCTAGCTCGGTCTTTTTCCCCAAGCCGATTATAACTTTCTTCACGGTGCACTATTGTAACTAAGGCTGGATTGCCCTTAGTACTTAATAACTTGATATTTCAATACAGAAAGAAGGAAGGGCAGGCACATAATACAATAGAGATAAGTGGCGTTTTTCCATTGCTCGTCAATATTACATATAATGTCAAAAGGCCAAGTTTGAATAAAAAGGAAGAAATATTACATTTCAGAAGAAAAACAACTTGAGGTTGGCTGCATTCCATGGTCTTGGGATAGCTTTGCGTCCAAGTCCTCTAAATGGTATCCCCCCTTTGCCAGCCAGGTTAATTATTTTGTACGGCCCTTCCCAATTTGCACCCAACTGGCCCTCCCAAGGGATCAGTGTGTTGCCCATTACCTTCCTCAAGACCCAGTCCCCAATTTGGAACGGACATGGATGCACGGTCTTGTTGTATTTCCTGGAGAGCTCTTGTTGATAGGCTGCAATGTGAATTAGTGCTATTTCCCATCATTCTTCAGCTTGGTCCAACTCTAGGGTGATAGCTTCACTGTTCAAGTCGGACTCGAAGTTTTCAAATCGGATAGTTGGCATGCCGATTTCCAAGGGTATGATCGCCTCTATGTCGTAAGCCAGGGCGAATGGAGTTTTCCCGGTTGAACATCTTGGGATAGTTCGGTATGCCCAAAGCACACTGGGGAGTTCCTCAACCAATCTCCCTTTGGCTTTCTTTAGCCATTTCTTTAGCCGTCCAAGATGGTTTTGTTTGAAACTTCAGCTTGACCATTTGACTGGGGATAGGCCGGTGTAGAATTGTAGAACTCAATCTTCAACTCTTCGCAAAACCCGCGGAAGAGTTTCCTATCAAACTACGTACCATTGTCCGAGATGAGGGCCTTTGGGACGCTGAATCGAGTAATGACATTCTGCCAGATGAACTTCTTCACATCTTTCTCTTTGATGGTGGCTAGTAGCTCAGCTTCCAACCACTTGGTGAAGTAGTCTGTGGCAGCATTGAAGAATTTGTGGTTGCCTGGAGCGATTGGAAGCAGTCCCACAATATCCAGCCCTCAAAGTGCAAACGGCCAAGGGTTCGTTAAGGGGAGCAACTCTCTGGCCGGCTGGTGGATTTAGTGAGCAAATTTTTGACATTTTTAGCATTTACGAACATATTTCTACGCGTTAGCCTACGTGCACGGCCACCAATAGCCTTGGGAAATAGCT
The DNA here is from genome assembly GCF_055761805.1 of Camellia sinensis. Classification (NCBI taxonomy): domain Eukaryota; kingdom Viridiplantae; phylum Streptophyta; class Magnoliopsida; order Ericales; family Theaceae; genus Camellia; species Camellia sinensis. The sequence goes on from NC_138972.1 coordinate 98,129,849, forward strand.
TGGTATGCCAGTGATCTGCCCCTAATGTGGTTGCCACACATGCCTTCATGAATTTCAAAAAGGAAAGCTTAAACCTTATTGGGATGGACGCATTTCAGATACGACCCCGTAAAGGATTTTTGGACAAGGCCCCAGATGGAGAGAGCCAAAACCGTTCTAACTTGGCCCTGATCTTGTGGGCTTCTTTCTTATCGGTGGGCAAGATTCGATCTTTGAGAAAGGTGATGATTGGGTCCATCCAGGACGGCCCAAATTCAGTGCACAGTACTTCGGGCGCCACTGGCTCCTCGATGCTACGTCGGGGCAAGAACTCGATCATCAAAGGATTGGGGAAGGTGTTTTGCATGGATGCCAAGCCGGCTAGTTCATCTTCTTGACTATTTTTCCCGCGGCCAATTTGTTCCATTCGGATTGCGTCAAATTTTTTGATTTTGGCACGTATCAACACTTGATACTTGGCCATCCTCTCATCCTTAGCCTCATACTCACCAGAGACTTAGTTAACGACGAGTTTGGAGTCACTAAACACCATGAGCTTGGTGGCTTTCATCTGTAAAGCACTTTCCAGGCCAGCTAGGAGAGCTTTATACTATGCCTCATTGTTGGACGCTGGGAATCCTAACGTGATGGCATGTTCAATGGTCAGTCCATCTGGCGAGGTTAACACAACTCCTAGGTTGACACTGTGTCTATTTAAGGCACCGTCAACAAAGAGTTTCCACATTTCTCCGATGAACAACTTCTAGCAATCAAAGGGATTTTGAGATTTCTGCAAGTCCAAGGCATTGGTCGGTACCGTGCGCAGCTTTCCTGCTTGCGCATTTGTCTCATCGGTAAGTCGGTTGGCCCTTACTCGGCTAACTCAGGATTGTCTTGCTCGTCTACTGTATGCACCCCATCTCCCTGCGGCAGGATCAACACCATGGGCCATGCAAAATCCACATTAGCCATTTTCTTCTGCTTGGTGTCACGCGCCAAGTCTATTGGACAGATGGGGTGGGTGCCTGGTGCAAATTTCGCTACAAAATCAACCAGGGCTTGTGCTTTGATGGCTGTTCAGGGCTAAAACTTGATGTCGTACTGCCCCAGCTTTACTGCCCACTGTAGACGTCCCCGAACGCCCCGGGAGGACGAGTCCTGTTCTGTTCGTTTTGGGCTCACTATAGTTCAGGACTCTCAAATTGTCACGGTTCTTAATCTGAACCAAAGAGTCCAAATCCGGCAAATCGTTTTGAGAAAAAATAGATTTTTAGAAAAGAAGTGCCAAACATGGACTGCTTTGCCAGATACAGAGTCGCCACCTAAATATTTTATTTCGAAAAATTTAGGAAACCCTGACTCGGTACCAAAGGCCACGTGTCCGTCATCACCAAAGTTGCCTCGCCTCGGGAGCTTGGGTGCGATTGGGGAAGGTCAGCTATGAGCACCCCCTCTCGCCCGATCCGAAGATCGGCCTCTACTAACCGTGATATCTTGTTTCGAAAACATTATATGCTCTTATTCCGGTTATTAGCCTAGATTTACTATGTTATGCGCACAGCAAACAAGTATAGACCAAATCGCCTAAATTGGAACAAAACATTTCATGTTTATTTTCAAAATGGCTTTCTACTCGCAAGTAGGCTAAAATGCAGATTTTCCCACCCTCAAGTGGGCTTTAGAAAAGATGATTTTCCCACTATCTAGTGGGCTTAAAACTCACAGTTTTAATGCATTATTCCAATTTAGGTAATTCAACCTCCATCCACAGGCATTCAAGCAATTATATCACATAAGCAAGTGGCCATATGGTAAACATGCTGTCATGGCAACACTCACACACATGCAAGGATGCTAAAACATAAATGCTTACCGAGTACTCCAAGCCAAAACAGAAACTAGTTAGTAATCATATGCATGATCCTAGCTCATGTTAAGATGGCTAAGGCAACACATACAAGATGCAACTACAATAGGTTCGGCTATTCTAAGATGGCATGTGATGATGCTACGACTTAACATGTATTCAACTTTGGAATTGAAATACAAATGCAGTTAGTATGATGCGCCGAGCCCGGTGCATGTAAGACAAATGTATGGATGCACGCATGCTATCATACTGTATGCTAATTGAAACATGCCCTAGGCTAACCATCGAAAGCTAGTAGATAAAAGGGAAGAAAGACGTGGGGTTGTGAGACATACACACACTCACGCACACTTATTACACAATTGCCCTCACTCGGAGGGTCCGAATAAATAATACTAAATTAATTATTACAAAATTTCTAATTAATTAACAAATTAAATGCAGAAAGAAGGTCGCCACAGCCCCGCCTCGGGATGCGTGAATGATGCATGCTTGACTCATCTTGCCCGGAAACTCGCTGCCATAGCACCGTTGCCTCTGTTTACACTGCCTCGCCCCTCTAAAAATTCTGAAAGTCCCCAGAACTGCTCCTTGAGCGTTGTGAAATATTACCGGCCAAAGGAATATACTACCGGCCATGGGAATACCCTCACCGGCTAAATATTGTGCTCTCGGCCAAACATTATTTGCCGGTCGGCACTCAACACTGCCGGCCGGCCAAATATTCCTGCTGAAACCTGCAGTTGACAGCAGCAGAGGGCAAACAGTGTATGGCATGGAATTTTCAAGCAAATGTATTCATGGACACACTCCCCTATCATGCAAGGGACTCAAGGGAGCATGACCCTCGACCCTCGGGCCATCAATTATGCATTTTGATGCGTGATGGCCTAAGAGGCCAAGTTTGCCTCTTAATGTAAATGCATGGAACAAACAAATGAATGCCAACACCCTATCATATTGAGATCAAGGGCATTGGCGACCCAAGGGTTGAGACGTGTTTCGTCACTTTGAGTACGAACACACCTCACCCCTCAAGCTTGGTTTGACACCCCAAACCAAGCAATGCAAGGCATGTATACAAACATGGTTCAAGTTATGCAACATAAGGCTAAGATGCAAAACATGTCAAATGCAATGCAATCTATCATGCAAGCATGCAATGTCCAAACATGCAATGCAACTAGCTAAACAACATGCAAACATGCAAATGTAATGCAATGTAAGCATGCGACCAATACAATGTAACATGCCAAACATGTGAAGTATGCGAAGATGGACTTATACTGAAATGAGAAGGCCTCAGCCCTCTCCAAAACAGTGGCCAAAGATGGTGTAAATGGTGGACAAATGTTCATGCAAACATGCACATCAATGAGCCTAAGACTAAGGCACAAAAAAAAAAAGCATTCTACCACCACTATCATGACCACACATGGCATGAAATAAACAACCAAAAACAGAGTTTCAACATGCAAAATGAGCCCCCAAAACCCACTGATATGGCAGCCCCAAAGACCTAAACACTTAAGCATGCACAATGCTCATTTCAAGGCACAACAAAACAACTCTTCAAGGCATGAAAGGGATGACAAATGCAATCATACGAGCATGGGTTATGGAAACGACTCCAAATCACTGAAATAACCCAACTCAAGCATGCTCATGACTCACACCCTCAAGGCTCACAAGCCAAAAATGCAAAGAGGCTATACCAAGCATGGCAAATATGATCAAAACAGCACCCAACAGGCCTCAAGCATGGTAAGATATGGCTAAGAACTTCACAAAGTTAGGCCAAAACATGAGAGCATGGTAGGTTAAATGCATAATGCACTTCTAGGCCAAAGAGAGGAATACAAAGCAAGTATTTTAAACATGAAAGAGGCCATTAATCTGACCAAAAACAGAGGCATAATATGACCCAACAACACCCAAAAACCTCTGAAATGAAGTCAAGAACAACTAATCATGCATGCTACCCTTATGAGCCAAAAACAAGGACAAAAGAGAGACAAAGGGAGAGGGGTGTCCCTCCCCTATGCAAGACCTCAAACCCCCTTCTTCACCACTGAAAACCCACTGGATTTTAGTGGTGAGAAGGCTAATACACCAAAGAAATCAAAACTTAATAAAGGAAGCACGAAAAGGGCCCAAACAAGGCCTAAGAGGGGGAGGTCGACCCCCAATGCCAAAACAACCTTAATGAGATATCTTAAGCATGCAAATACAAGACTTTTTCAGTATACACAAAGTCTAAAACAATGAGCAAGATAGGCAAAAGTCTAGTGCAAGATTGGGGAATCTAAAGTTAAAGAGTTACCCTTGAAGAAACCTTGATGGACAGCAAGTGCAGCCTTCTTCTTTTGATTAAAACCAGTCCAAAACCTCAAGAACAAACCCCCAAAGCCCCTCAAATTCGAAGTAAGGTGTAATGCTATGTGTTTTAGTGTAAAACTAAGAACAAACACACACTTTAGGCCCTCAAACACACACAAAATGAAGAGAGAGAGGGAGATATAGAGAGAGAGGATGATATATATCAGATATATATGTGTATAGCTCTATTTTTTTGCTGAACCAAACAAAGGAGGAGGAGGGGCTCTTATATAGGCAAGGTAATTGGCCAAAGCTTCTAAGGGAAGCTACTCAAAAGGGTCAAGGCTTACAACGGAAGCCAAGCTAAGGGTGCAAGGCTTCCTGAGGAAGCTAGAACAGCTGGCAAGCTTCTTGAGGAAGCTTTGACAAAGGGTCAAGCTTCCTCAAGAAGCTTTGACCAAAAGGGTGCAAAAAGGGCAAAACAACCACAAGCATGCCCCGGGGCAGGTTTGGTGCATGCTAGCTGTGCCATGCCTGAAAAAGGTAAAAAGGTGCTACCGGCCAGAAAAGGAGGTCACCGGCCAAACAGATGGTCGGCCGGCCATACTGAGTGCCGACCGGCCAATGGTATAATTCACCAATGGCCGGTAACCTCGAAACATGGCCGGTGGCCTCAAACCAAGGCCGGTGGGTGTCAGGGGTAGCTAACAAGCTATTTTCTACCCTCAGAAGCAAAAACACAAGTGTTTGGTGCGAAACCAAACACAGAACAGTCGAGTTGAGAGATCCTGAGGCAAGGCGCGTAACCGAGACCTCCGGGAACTCAAAACGAAACACAAACATGAGTACTCGCCGACTGTTCGAGCGGTGACGTCCAAGTCTTGAGGACGGTCAAAAATGGGGTGTCTACAATTGCCCCTCTTTGACAGAACTCGAAAGTCATAACAGTGACTGGAGTGATTGTCAAAGCCTAGAGACGACCCATTTTTGACTAGGCCGAAGACTTAGACAAGGCATACAAGCTGCAGATAAAGATTTGTGCCCGAGGGCAGGGGCAGAATGCAAGACAATGCACAAAGCCGAGCATAACTTATAATCATGCAAAGAAAGCTGTAACGAAGCATAACATGCGACAGTTTTAAACTAGCATACACCAAACTACACTATAATGCAGAAAGGATGTAAGAGAATTATGTAATTCTCGATACGTCTTACTCGGAGAATACAGTACCTGTCCGGTTCGTCTGGTTGCACCAGCCTCAAATGAACCATACATACAATATCGTGCCTGCAAAAGAAAACAACTTAACAGGCACAAACACATGTAAGTAAAGAACACGTGACAACGTGCACAATGTGTATGAAGAAATTTGAACACATGTAAGTAAAGCATGCGGTCTACGCAAGCAATGTGTATAAAAAGGAACTTGAACACATGTAAGTAAAGCATGCGGTCTACGCAAGCAATGTGTATAGAAACGAAATTTGAAACTGGACACATGTAAGTAAAGCGTGTGGTCTACACAAGCAATGTGTATAAAAGGAATTTGGACACATGTAAGTAAAGCAATGCACGCATGCACACAATGTGTATAGAAACTTGAAGTTGAGCACATGTAAGTAAAGCAATGCACGCATGCACACAATGTGTATAGAAACTTGAAATTGAACACATGTAAGTAAAGCAATGCACGCATGCATGCAATGTGTATAGAAATTTGAAGTTGAACACATGTAAGTAAAGCAATGCACGCATGCACGCAATGTGTATAGAAACTTGAAATTGAACACATGTAAGTAAAACAATGCACATATACACGCAATGTGTATAGAAACTTGAAATTGAACACATGTAAGTAAAGCAATGCACGTATGCATGCAATGTGTATAAAAACTTGAATTTGAACACATGTAAGTAAAGCAATGCACGTATGCACGCAATGTGTATAAAAACTTGAAATTGAACACATCTAAGTAAAGCAATGCACGTATGCACGCAATGTGTATAAAAAAGAACTTGAACACATGTAAGTAAAGCATGCGGTCTACGCAAGCAATGTGTATAAAAAGGAACTTGAACACATGTAAGTAAAGCAATGCACGTATGCACGCAATGTGTATAGAAACTTGAAATTGAACACATGTAAGTAAAGCGTGCGGTCTACGCAAGCAATGTGTATAAAAAGGAACTTAAACACATGTAAGTAAAGCATGCGGTCTACGCAAGCAATGTGTATAGAAAGGAACTTGAACACATGTAAGTAAAGCATGCGGTCTACATAAGCAATGTGTGTAAAAAGGAACTTGAACACATGCAAGTAAAGCATGCGGTCTACGCAAGCAATGTGTATAAAAAGGAACTTGAAATTGAACACATGTAAGTAAAGCGTGCGGTCTATGCAAGCAATGTGTATAAAAAGGAACTTGAAATTGAACACATGTAAGTAAAGCATGCGGTCTACGCAAGCAATGTGTATAAAAAAGAACTTGAAATTGAACACATGTAAGTAAAGCATGCGGTCTACGCAAGCAATGTGTATAAAAAGGGACTTGAAATATGGTAAAGGTAAGCTATCCAAGATGTCGAAATACAAAGAACTGCAATACATTATAATTGAAGTGATTTGTGGAGTTCACAAGATATACAAAGGATACGGGAGGGGATGCTCCTCGCATGCACGGAGCATTACTCATAGCAGACACAATTTGAGGTCAACTTGGAGGTTTACGGACGTTTCAAAGGTGTACTTCCTTGCACTGCCTTGAGAAACTTGAGGTGCCACACCAAACAATGGATCCCAACAAAGGCGCGAGAGATGTATTGACCTCAAGGGATGGGTTACCGGTATCAACTCTGATACTTTGTTGCCCTACTCTCTTTTTTTTTTTTTTTTTGCTTTACTTTCCTTTTTACTGGTAGTCTAAGCACATTGCACTACCTCAGGCAGGTTTTACTTTTTCTCAAAACTGCATATTTTCGCAAAACGCATGATGGAAATGAAACTGCTATTTTGTTCAAAGGGGTGTTGCATTTGTACATTCTATGCATTGCATCGCATGGCATCACATAACAATGTGAATGAGATTCGTTTTGAAAATAGAGCATTCGCGCCGTAATAATCAGGTAGTGAGCCAATTTACAACTCAATAAGCAAAACAGAGAGACTCGATATAACCAACTAAGCATGAGTACAACTCGATAAGCAAATTAAAGACTTGAAGAGAGTGACATACAACTCAATAAGCAAATGTACAACAACTCGATAAGCAAATAGGCGTGACTCCGCAAGAATCGATCACCGGAGGGCATTGGAGGTGATGGAATTCCCCAATCCTTAGCATAAACAGCTCAGAATACAAGGAGGAAGACCACCGGCCAGAGATAAAGGCCATCGGCCAGAAACTTTGATCAATCGGCCAAAAGTGGTGGCCGGTCGGCACTATGTTTGGCCGGCCGGCCATGAATTGTCAGAATCAGCAGAATGCTGACATCTGTCCTTCACTCAACCTTATCTTCTACAAAAAGGCCTCAGCTTCGTGGTTCTTCCCAATTCAACACTGATTTGCCCCAAGTGGAAGCGCTTCTTGCCCAAAATCTCACAACTTGGATTAACAACTTGGATGGCTCGGAAAAGCTGAATTTCTGGGGTTTTGGCATAAACGCACTATTCACTCTGGGTCGTACCCCGTTACACCTCCCGTTTCTCCATGCGGCGGCAAGGTTTTGGAATCTGGTGACACATGTCTTTAGCTTTAGCGGGCAAGAAGTGTGTCCTACCTTTGAAGATTTCTGAGTTTTACTGGAATCTGAGCATGACGAGGAGATCCTGCCCCATCTTAATTTTGGCCATGCCCAAACCTTAGGGCGAATGTATGGACTCACTATGCGTGACGCTCGGTCTCTGATTTATGACGGAATGCTGGACACTCCTAGTTTGATCTATCGATTTTCCGATGCCGGTGATCGCAACAACCATCATTGGCAAGGCTTCCGGCGACACGCCCTCTATTTGTGCATGCTATCTCATTTTCTGTTTGCCTCAGGCTCCGTTCGATTGATCGAGGTTACCCAGGGCTTGAAAGAGGGCAAGAGTTGCGTTGTCATGACTCTAGCTGAGACGTTGATGGGGTTAGATGCCTTTTATCATCGAGAGACGACTAGATTTGCGGGGAGTCCATTATTGCTGCAGGTAAAGTTTCCCACCCAATCTCACATGTGTACTACTCACGCCGCTCGGCCCTCAAACTCGTTTTCTCATTAAACCCTTTTCTCACTTTTTCTCTCATCGTACATCTCTCTATTCTTTATTCTCTCATTTTTCATCCCTTCCCAGGTGTGGTTGATGGACAAGTTACAGGTTGTGGACTCTTGCCCAGCATACTCAGCTCGCGGCTACTTCTTCAGGCAACGTCTGGTCGACGCCCTTGATGAGGGTTGGTGGTTCGACTGGATGTGCAACTTATCTACCGACATCATTGCTTGGCGGTGCTCTTGGCTCAATCTACCGGCCATGGGCTACAGCATGTCCCGACAGATTGGGATTCAGTTGATTGGCTTTACTCACTGTGTGTTCTATTTCCCATTCCGGTTCCGACGCCAGTTCGGTCATGACCAGATTTGCCCTGCAGAGGGGATAGAATATCCTGCTGCCTTTCCGTTTCGAGGTGCGCAGCTTGTTCGGCAGGCCACAGCGTGGAGGACAAGAGAACTCCTGGCCCCCGCTTCTACTTTCAGTTGTACTTTGTCTGATGAGTGCATAGATTGGCTTAGTGAGGAGGCACAGATCGGGCCCAGCTTGGCACCGGGGGCTTCGACCAGCTCTGGGAGGGGGCGCAGGAACACCTAACTTGACTATGCCTCGGATTTATTGCTTTATTAGTACTTTCAAGTTTTCCTTGTGAATGTAATAAAAAGCAACTTCAATTTGTATGCAAGAGCAGGAGGACTCTGTACTGAAATTAATGAACTTGAAGGTTGTGGTACTGAAAATTTTCTGTTTTGGTCCAGAGATGGTCTTAGTTGTAGAAAGATTAATTTGAACAAAGTCAACTTATGAAAACTTTTCAAAAATATTTTTGATATGGATCAGAACTGGACACGCCTGGGATCTGTCACTGAGATGCACAACCCCGGATCCCTGCAACTGAAAAGTTGTCCCTAGTCTGAATAGCACCGCAGCACTGCACAGCAACGGAAAGTTTCCCCTAGTCTGAAGAGCACTGCACCGGAGATCATAACTGAACTCTTGAATGCTGAATAGACAAAGATGGCCCAAGGCGATCAAATGGACAAAGTTGATCGGGGAAGTGTTTATGGCTGAACTTCAGGATGAAGCTGCCTACGTATACCAAAGATGGGAATCAAGCCTTACGTAGTTCAGGCTTGGGTTCACTCGAGTATTTTCACTCTCCTTTTGCGCTCTAACTTTTGCCAAAGCCACCCTTTACGGTTTTCAACCTTGCGAGCTTAGTTTTTATACTTTCTAATTTTGCGTGCTCTAACTTTTGCCTAGGTCGCCCTTTCGGGTTTTCGACCTAGCGAGCCTCTCAGGGGTAATATTTCTTCAATTTGTCCATGTTTATTGGTTGGGAGAACTCTAGGCCATCTAGGTCTATCAGAACGACAGTTCCACCCGACCAAATAGACTTAATGATGTAGGGACCAGTCCAAATGGGTCTGAACTTGCCCCTTGGGTCATGGATGGGAGCTCGGTTATCCTTAAGTACCAAATCTCATTCTTTCAGATTCCTGGACTTAACCTTCTTGTTGAAAGCCCGAGCAATTCTGCGCTGATAACCTTGAACATGGTACAATGCTTTCAGTCTTCTCTCATCAAAGAGCATTAGTTCCTCGAATCTGCTTTGCTGCCAATCTGCTTCGGCTATTTGACACTCAGACAATACTCGCAATGACGGAACCTCAATTTCGATAGGTAGAACGGCCTCCATCCCATAGACTAATGAATACGGAGTCGCCCCAGTAGAAGTTCTAATTGAAGTCCGGTAGCCCCACAGAGCAAATGGTAACTTATCTGGCCAGTCCCGGTAGGTTTCCACCACCTTCTGCAGTATGTGCTTGATGTTCTTGTTGGCGGCCTCAACTGCTCCGTTGGTCTGCGGTCGGTATGTGGACGACTTATGAAAAGCCACATTGTATTTCTTTAACAAATCAATCACCTCCTTCTTGAAATGGGAACCATTGTCTGAAATAATCTCGTTTTGGACCCCATAGCAGCAGATGATGTTGTTTTTGATGAATTTCGCAACATGTGAAGCCTTCAACACCGCATAAGATTGGGCCTCGACCCACTTCGTAAAGTAATTTATCGCGACCAGGATGAACTCATGCCCATTCGACCCCTTCGGAGTAACAACCCCAATCACATCGATTCCCCAAACTGAAAATGGCCATGGCGAAGTCATATTGTATAGCTTCGATGGCGGAATGTTCATGCGATTTGCATGGATCTGGCATTTGTGGCATCGCCAAACAAAGCTGATACAATCATCCTCCATGGTGGACCAGTAGTAACCCTGTCTGAGGATCTTCCGCGCTAACATTATCCCATTCATATGTGCCCCACACTCTCCTCCATGGATGGCCTCCAGTAGGCGCTTTGATTCCTCAGCTTCTACACATAGCTTATACATTCGCAGGTGACCTCTCTTATACAGCTTACCCCCGCAGATGATGAACTGAACGGCCATTCTTCTGACTGCCCTTCTATCCTTGGCGTTTGCCTCCGGTGGATACATTTCCTTCTCCAAGAAGTTCCAAATGTCGTAATACCAGGGGTTTTCGTCCTGAACCTCATCTATGGCGGCGATCGACTCGTAGGCTGGCGCAAATTTCTGGTCAATGATGACTGGATGCATCCGGACTCCGGACGGGATGTCTATCATGGGAGATAGAGTTGCTAAAGAATCTGCGAACCTGTTGTTCTCTCTTAGTAGATGAGCAAAATTTAGCTTCTCAAACCGAGGAATTAACAAGTCCAAGGTTCGGTGATACATCATCATCTTTTCTTCTTTGACTTTCCAGTCTCCTTTTGCTTGAGACACAATAAGGTTCGAGTCCCCGATGACGTCCAACCATCTTGCTCCTAGCTCCAGGGCTGCTTCCAAACCGGCAATGCATGCCTCATATTCTGCTTCATTATTAGAGACTTTGAATCGGAGTTTGAATGCTAAAGGGATACGGGAGTTGTCGGGTGCTATTAGTAACACCCCTATCCCATACCCGTACTGGTTGGACGCTCCGTCAAAATACATCGTCCAAAACTCGTCGTCAATATGCAAAATGGCCTCATCTGGGAACGAGTACTCAACTGCTTCACCTCCTTCCACTGGATGATCGGCTAAGAACTCTGCTACTGCTCTTCCTTTGACTGACTTACGCGTCACATATTTCAGATCGAATTCGGAAAGCAACAGCAACCAACGAGCTAGCCTATCCGTAAGTGCCGGTTTCTCGAAAAGATATTTGATGGGATCGAGTCGTGAAACCAACATTACGGAGTGAGCTAACAGGTAGTGTTGCAGCTTCCTGGTAGCCCATACCAAAGCTAAGCAAGCCTTCTCCAACAGTGTGTAGCGAGTCTCATACTCTAGCATCTTCTTGCCTAGATAGTAGATGGCTCTCTCCACTTTGTCCTCTGATTCTTGCGCGAGCATGCAGGCCATTGTGGTCTCGGTTACCGAAAGATACAATATCAACGGTCTCCCCGGCTCTAGTGGTGACAACACGGGCGGGTTCTGTAAGTATTCCTTGATCTGTTCAAAAGCAGCTTGGCATTGGCCATCCCATTGGAATTTCTTTCCTTTCTTCAAGAGACCAAAAAGTAGTTCACAAGTCAAGGTTAATTTTGAGATAAACCGTCTTATGAATTGCACTTTACCCAGAAAGCCTCGCACCTCCTTTTCAGTCCTTGGTGGTGGCATTTCTAGGATGGCCTTGATTTTGGAAGGGTCGACTTCGATACCTCTCTATGTGATAAGAAACCCCAACATTTTCCCTGCTGTAACAGCAAACGTACACTTCTGAGGATTCAAACGCAACTGGAATTCTCTGATCCTTTGAAAGAACTTTTGCAAGGCGGTGTAGTGGCCCTCTCTTTCTTTGGACTTGACAATCATGTCGTCCACGTACACCTCAACCTCTTTGTGGATCATGTCATGCAATATTGTGGTCGCGGCCCGTTGATATGTAGCTCCAGCATTCTTCAACCCAAACGACATCACTCTGTAGCAGTATGTCCCCCACGGGGTGGTGAAAGCAGCCTTTTCTCGATCTTCAGGTGCCATCACTATCTGATTGTAACCTGAGAAGCCATCCATAAACGAAAGCAAAGCATGCCCTACCGTGAAATCCACCAACTCATCAATGTGCGGCAGGGGAAAGTCGTCCTTCGAACTAGCTCTGTTCAAATCCCTGAAATCTACGCATACTCGGATCTTGCCATCCTTCTTTGGCACTGGAACGATGTTGGCCAACCAAGTCGGGTATTCGGATACCAGCAGGAAGCTTGCATCGATTTGCTTGGTGACCTCTTCCTTAATCTTGATGGCCCAGTCTGGACGAATCCTTCTGAGTTTCTATTTGACAGGTCGGGCCTCGAGGTCAAGAGGGATCCGGTACTGTACAATCTCAGGATCGATTCCAGGCATGTCTTCGTAGGACCACGCAAAAACATCTTTGAAATCTTTTAATAAAGCGACTAAGCGCTCGCGTTCCTCCGAAGACAACGAGGACTCGATCTGGACCACGGATCCTTCTCAGTACCAATATTCACAGTAGTGATTTCATCAACTAAAGGTTTAACAAATCTTTCCTGCTCTTGATCAATTAATCGTTGCAAAACCGGAGGAATTTCTCCCTCGTCGTTTTCGTCAAAATTTTGAAAGTCCTGATTTAAGCAATATATCAAAGGCACAGAAAAGTACTCGGAAACCACATCCACATTATTCTCATTAAGTGCTTCCAAACCGTCCGATTCTTCTGTTACAACAGACTCAAAGGAGAAAGAAAAAGACGACCTGGACAGGACTGTGGCATCCGGGTTATCACCCCTAGGAATACCGACTCAGACTCAGTCGAGCTGGAACCTGATTCCGACTCACAAGACACGGTGGAATCAGATTCCGGCTCACTACCTGACCCGGTGCTGCTGGACAAAAATCCCTCTTCATATTGCCAAACGAGAGAGGGTGCGATGGATGCATCCAAAATAGTTGAAAGTAGGCCTGCAGCTGTCACGCCCCAAAATTTGGACAATTAAATATTAAATTAGGACTAAACCCCAATTAATATTCTATCATCCAAATCCTAGGGGTGAAACAAAAAAACAAAAACGCCAACCAAACCATCCACCATAAATTCATAACTAACAAATACCTCAACATTAAGGTAGCAACAACTAGTCAAAACAACTTAAATAAAGTACGGTTACAAACCATGCCAAATTATTCCAATACTAAAGTCATAAAAAAAATATAATAATAATAATAAATACATAAACTACTAACAACCCTAAGCTCAAAAAAAAACAAAAGAAATCCAAGAGATATGCCCAAAAACTTTAGTTACTTCTCGTCACCACCGTAGCCTCAACTAATCCTGCAAAGGAAGCTCAGCTGCGCTCATACAGAACGCACCCGAGTTGCCAAGAGACAAAACGGGTCAGTATACGGGTATACTAGTATGAGTACAAGATTTAACACCCACGTGTCCACCAGACACAGACAAAAATACATTTAATTCTTATCACGGGACAAGACAAGTAGTTCCAACCGTACCGAGACGAATGGGTAGTTTCCCGAGATACGGTGGCATTTAGTTTCTGGTCCATACACAACGAAATATAAATTGATTATAGAATAGACAAAATAGAAATAAAAAATATGGTGGGTTAGCCCTGCATAAAAAGTTAGTAAGACCCACCATCCTGCAAAACAAATAAAGTTAGTATAATTTAATCATAAGTAACTTATTAAAAAAATATATAAAATTACACCGTTTCATACTTAAATAATTCGAATTGATCAAAACTCAAAGAACGAAAGTTGTACAGAATCAAATTTTCTAAAAGACAGCGTGAACGAATTTAACAGAAACTGAACAAGTTAAGAGAAAAACTTGATATAAAAATCTAGACAGAATTCAATCGAAAAATCTGAAACTGAAAACAAACCAAAACTGCCCTAAGATGATTTTTTTCGAAAAATTTCAAAACACGAAAAGTGTGCAGAATAATGTTTTACTTCAGTTTACGCGAAACCAATAAAAATGAGCTCGTTTCGTGGGTTAAAACAGCCTCTAAAATCTGTCTTGCTAAAATGAATCAAACCGACAATAATCAAGATCATCCGATTATAAGTTCTAATCGATCTTTTTAGTAAAAAGATAAAACAAAAAAGTTGTCTAGAATCACGTATACATGTTTCTACTCAAATTTCAAAATTTATCAAGATCGTTTTATATTATATTTTTTTTTATCATGTACATATTAGTACCATTCACACTATACTAATAAATTCATAATTAAATTCTTTGTTCCTTGACTCCACCACTTCGACCCTCCCCTTCCGGCCTACACATATATCCCATGTGCCTCCCGTATACCTAACACCGCTCCGAAGCCAAACTTGCACGGGGATATCATCCCGAGTTTGACTCACACTCTCCGGATGGTTAGCATATACGTACGCGCGCAAATCAAAGCACTCGTCTACTCATGAGAACGAGGCAACAATATATATATACTCAACATCTCACACATGAGAATAAACATAACAATGCCGAGCCTAAGGCATTCAAATAAATCTCATAATCCTCACTTTTTTTTATACACTCTTTCTCACCATCACTCAAATAAAACAACAATCCATGGAGTCATGGTGGAGTATAAGGAATTTATCTATAGGTTCTTAATTAATTTTAATTTCATATGACCATGAGTGTAATTACAACAATAAAATAAATCCATAAAAAAATCCTAAACATAGCATACACAACTAATCAAAATAATTAAAATTAATCTATCATCTACATGCAAATACAAAATCAATCCAACATCAAATATAAATAAATAAATAAATAAAAATAACGAATCAACCTATCCTCTAACCAATATTTATGGATTCTAAGTTTATTTTAATTTTATATAATCATGAGTGTGATTACAATCATAAAATCATTCCATATAAAAACCCTAAACCTTGCATATATAACTCATCAAAATAATTAAAATCAATTAATCATCTAAAAACTCTAAACCTTACATAAACAACTAACCAAAATAATTAAAATCAATCAATCATCTATAAACCCTAAACCTTACATACACATCTAAACAAAATAATTAAAATTAATCAATCATCTAAAAACCCTAAACTTTACCTACACAACTAATCAAAGTAATTAAAATCAATCAATTATCTAAGAACCCTAAACTTTACATACACCACTAGTCAAAATAATTAAAATCAATCTATCATCTTTATGTGAATGCAACATCAGACTAATATCAAATAAATAAATAAAAACAAAGAATTAAATATAAATCAAGGGAAGCGGGTTTTGTACTCACAATTATTTTGGAAGATCAAAGAATCACTCAAAGAATTAATAAAGTCACCCAAAATAAAACCCTAAACCTTGCACACCCAACTAATGTAAATAATTAAAATCGATCAATCATCCAAAAACTCTAAACCTTACATACACGTCTAATCAAAATAATTAAAAATTAGTCAATCATCTAAAAATTCTAAACCTTACATACCCAACTAATTAAAATAATCACAATCAATTAATTATCTAAAAATCTTAAACCTTACATATACATCTAATCAACACAATTAAAATTAATCAATCATCTAAAAATCCTAAACCTTACATGTACATCTAATCAACATAATTAAAATTAATCAATCATCTAAAAATCCTAAACCTTACATACTCAACTAATTAAAATTATTACAATTAATTAACCATCTAAAAACCTTAAACCTTACATATACATCTAATCAACATAATTAAAATTAATCAGTCATCTAAAAAAAATCCCAAACCTTACATACCCAACGAATTAAAATTATTACAATCAATTAATCATCTAAAAATCCTAAACCTTACATATACGTCTAATCAACATAATTAAAGTTAATCAATCATCTAAAAAAAATTCAAAACCTTACATACCCAACTAATTAAAATTATTACAATCAATTAATCATCTAAAAATTCTAAACCTTACATATACGTCTAATCAACATAATTAAAATTAATCAATCATCTAAAAAAAAATCCCAAACCTTACATACTCAACTAATTAAAATTATTACAATCAATTAATCATCTAAAAATCCTAAACCTTACATATACGTCTAATCAACATAATTAAAATTAATCAATCATCTAAAAAAAATCTCAAACCTTACATACCCAACTAATTAAAATTATTACAATCAATTAATTATCTAAAAATCATAAACCTTACATATACGTCTAATCAACATAATTAAAATTAATCAATCATCTAAAAAAAATTCCAAACCTTACATACGCAACTAATCAAAACAATTAAAATTAATCTGTCATCTTCATATCAATACAAAAATCAAATCAATATTAAATAAATACAAATAAATAAATATAACGAATCAAATATAAACAAAGAAAAGTGGATTTCGTACTCACCTATTTATTTTTATTTTTTTTGATGATTGAAGCAATATCTAGAAGATTAATTGAACCACCAAAGTAAAACCCTAGCCCACTTTTTTTTTCTTTTCTTTTCTTTTTCTTTTTCTTTCTTTTCTCACTCCACTGATGCTCTCCCCTGCCCCCTCTCTCTCTCTCTCTCTCCCCCTCTCACGCGGCTACTCTCCTATGCGGCTGCCTCTGTTTTTCTTTTTTTTTTCTTTTTTTTTGTTTTGTTTTGATTCTAACCTAATAGAAACTAATGCTATTATATTATATAGAACAAATACCATATAAATATAATATAAATAATATGATATATATATATATATATATTTTTTATTTTATTAACTAACTACATAATATATAAATATACTTTATAACATCAATACATGTCACACCCTTTATATATATATATATATATAAATATAGATATTTGAATTAATTATATATAATTAACTATCACATTAAATGAATTGAACAACACATTAAATTAACTAAATGTACGGGGAAGAAATAATTCTCCTCGTATAATCCTGTTGACCAAGTCCACGCTCCTCCGTACGACGTCGCTTTCTCACCTGAAAACACAAACGTGAGCTAGCCGGCGGGTGTGTGCCGGAAACCTCTCCGATGCCTAAGTCAGTAACTTGATAGATAGACAAAAGCTCTATGTTCTCAGAAAAATTGTGTTCAATTACCTCCTCCAAGGTGATGTTTGTGAGCTTTTATAAGTTTTCAGTGGCACAATCCTAGTAGGACTTTTATTCCTCCATGCAGAGTCCTCCTAGGATTCATACTCCTAAGGATAATGCTTATCCTTTTACACCCTCCCCCACTGCTTAAACCAAGTGGGATGGTTTTTACTTTGGCCGAACTACTATATGACCGAAATAAGCTTGGCTATGCAGAGCCACCGAGTAAACCGAACTCATCCTTAGTTCGGTTCCTGTGTTTTCCCTTTCTTATCTCAGCTTTCCATGTAGAACCCATGGTACGGTCTTAGACCGAACCAACGACTTTCGGCCGGTCTAACCCCAATACCGGTATAACTCCAAGTTGCCTTAGGACCGAAGTATATTTTACAGTCACTATGCCGAAGTAACTTTATCTCTCTTAGGCCGGAGTAGCCTTGCCTCTCCTGGGCCGGAGTAACATTGCGGCCTTTCCTGGGCCGGAGTAACATTGCGGCCTTCCCTGGGCCGGAGTAATATTGCGGCCTTTTCACCAAATCTTTGGCACTTTGGGCCACAAAGCCCATCTCATAGCTCGGCCCAATTTTTACCAAAAATTACCCTCTCAATTGCCCCTTAATTCCATCTGCACAGCATGATTGGGATTACCAGTCCAACCGAGCTGAAGTTATTAAGCCTTTCCAGCCGAGCTAAAAACCCTTTAGCCTCTCCAGCCGAGCTAAATTTACTTCGGGCTTCACTTTGTCCGGTCAAAACGTCTCTTCAATCACGACTGTAACGCTTCCCTTTCCGTATACACGTGGCATGCTCCCATTCGTAGAGGGCAGCTGTCAACGCCGTCTTCGTGTTTCACAATTTTTGAACAGTTCCCGCTTCTTCCCTTTTCTTTTCCCTCTCTCTCATTTCACAAAACACTCTTTTCATTCTTGGACCATTCACCTTCTTCTCTCCCTTGTTCCTGAGCCCCTGAGTTTTGAGCTTGCTGTGTTCGTGCCTCCATTGCTGCCATTGCCTCCATTTCCTAGCTTCTTTCTTATTCGGGTAAGCAAGCCTATCCTTCTTGCTCTTTGTCTGCTTTATCATCTGTATAGTTTTGTTTTGTATGCTTTTTGCAAACACTTTTTTCCATTTGTTGCTTTTGCTTCTGTACTTTTATGAAAAAACCAGTAGAACTCCATGTGTGTATGAACTATTATGTAGAAAACTAGTCTTAGATCCAAAATCTCGCCCCAACCGAACTAGGATACTGTTTTTGTGCTAGTGGTAGATCACTTTAGTCAATAACCGAACTAGGACTAATAGAGATGACAGTAGCTTCAAAAAATAACCTCCTGATTCACTTTAGCCGAAATAAGATCACCGAACGAAGTCTGAATACATTAAACTAAGAACCTTAGTCTTCAACCGAGCTAAGCCTTTGGGGCTAAGCCAGCTTTCTTAGTTTCTAAACCAAACTCAGAAAGCTGCCCCTAGTGGCTTAACCGAAGCAAAAAACCCACTGTTCGAACCGAGATAACAAATCCCTAAAGGAAAACCGATCTTGCGCACAATAAGTTCAAATCGAACTATCGAGTGTTGTGCAGAACCGAAACAGAACCAGCCCATAAAGCCGAAACAGGGCTCATTTACCTTGTTTGTAATTTGTAGCACAGTCCAATGATCTGTGCTTAACCCCTTTGTTTTCTACTTTGCAGACTTAGGTTACCCAGGCACTCCTGCGTGCGCTCAACCGAGCTACTGGGCACAATTTTTGCACCGATATAACTTATTGGTAAATTATACAAATGGGTAAGTATAGGTACTTGGTAGAGACCCCTGGTGGTATGGCCGAATTCCGACGGGATTATGGCATTCCAGACGATGTACACCTTACCCTAGCCAGGAAGGAAACCATTCCGTGGAATAACCAAGGCTTCGTCCCCTTTACTGTTTTATCCATTATAGAAACCGGACTAAGGTTCCCGGTCCAGCCTTTAATTTGTGAATTTCTTAGGCAAACCAGACTATGCCCAACCCAGCTATCCACCAATACATACCGGATAATAATGGGTATCGCCGAGCTAAACCGCCAAACAGGCCTGAACCTCGGTTTAGGCGAAATCTTCCACCAATACTCCATAGGTTCCAAAGATGATGGCTGGGTTTATTACCTTAGGATACGCCGACGTAGAGAAAAGATAATAAAAGATACACCGGATAAGGATGTTAATGATGATGACTTCTTCTGGGTATCGGGCAATTTTGAGGATCACCAAGCCCAAATCCCAGGCCGAAGTATTAACTGGAAGAAAGGAGAACCTGGTAAAGTTTACCTCGGTTTTATATTTTTTTCTTGTACTTCGGTTTCAGATGTTATAACCGACCTAACAGTTGTATCCTTTTTGCAGACTTAGCTCATCTTGCCTCCTATTACGGCTACCCAAATCTGAACATACTTCGAGCCGCACTACGGATTAAGGAAAGAAGTTGGTCTAAGCTTCTAAGCTTTGAGCCGACCTACAAATATAGCGGTCGTCGGAAAGCCCGAGTGACCGATTTCCTTCTAGAGGAAGCACCTGAACCGGACCCAAACTTGCCCGAAATACGACTTGTCCCACTAACAGCTGAAGAAGAGATGGCGAAGAAAAGCAGAGTGAGGGCCCTTCTGACCGCAACAACCAGGGCCGAAGTGCAACCATCCTTAGAAACGCAGCCTGCCGTTGTGGCCCTCCTTTCTCAGCAGCCTTCTTCGTCTCACCCTTCCAAACGCGCCCGATCTACATCGACCGAACGGCAACTTGTCGATGAGGTTGAATCCATCCCCCAAAGTCCTCAACCAACCCTCCAACAGGAGCAAACTGACCGAGCAGAATCTTCGAAATGGGCTCCGCAGCTAACCTTCAACGACCGAGACATCAAGGCTTCTGATTCGGTTGTTGCTGAAAAAGATCATCTATTGGCTTTTAATCTGGCCAAAAGTGTGTGCCTCCCCAAGGACATGGAGCACCACCTCAAGCAATTGAACACCGAGATGAAGTCCATCCGGTCTACATCGAAGTCCATGATATTGGTAAGTAGTTCTGTCCGTTTTTTCTGTCTAAATTTTCCAACTTTCACTTCGGCTTAAGAGAAGTCTTCTTTTTGTCAGGCCTTACAGAAGAACAACATTACTTACAAGAAAGTCCAAGAGCTTAGAAAAACCACAAGGCAGGCAATGGCGGAAGCCGAGGCAAAGGTGGCCGAGCTAGAAGAAGCTGAAAAGAAACTGGCCGAGATGCAAACAGAGAACGGCCGACTTGCCGATCTGGTTAATTCGGCTGAAGCGGAGAAGCAGAAAGCTGCCATCGCTATGAAAGACAAGTATCTGCGGGAGTTGGTGAAGCTTGAGAAGAGAAAAGACACCGAAATAACTCAACTAAAAAAGAGCGCGGAGGAAGCCGAAAAGGAGGGGTACAAGCAGGGTTACAAGAAGGCAGAAGATGCCTATGTCAAACAGTGCGACGCTGCCAAGGAGCTGTTCTTCAAGTGCGGCTGGAGGGCGGCTGTTGAGAAACTCGGTCATGATCAACAGACCGAGGTCTTCGACCCTCCAGCTTACTTTATACCGAAGTCCCTTGCGGAGTATGCGGATGCCTTGCAACAAGAGTTTCTGGAAGACTCAGATTCTGATGACTCCTCTGCTCCTGAAGACATTCCGGTTGTTAGTGCAGACCCATCACTTCGGTTGGAGCCCATGGTAGAGGACCCTCCTATTGATCAGCCAAGTGAAACCGTGGCTCCAGCCGAAACCATCCTTTCCACCGAGAGCAAACTTCCGCTTGAAACCGGTCTCCAAGTTGATGGTGATGCGGCTTTTGACGCCGAAATTGAAGAGCTTTTTTCCTAATTTTTTCTCCTTTTTTGTTACCTTTTCTTTGTAACCGGGCTATGTTCCTCTTGTACTTGCTTTTCAATGAATGAAAATTTTGTTGAACTCTTGTTCTGGTTCTGATATGTATGCCTGTACTATGCTTACAAGCCAACCACTCCTTAGCCGATATATTTACTTCGGCTAAGGAGTACAAAGTGTTTAATCCAGCCAATCCAATTTCAGCCATACCCTTACTTTGGCTGAAGAGTAACAAGAGTTGGTTTATTCCAGCCAACCACTCTTCAGCCTTGCACTTACTTCGGCTGAAGAGTAACAGGTTGGTTTATTCCAGCCAACCACTCTTCAGCCTTGCACTTACTTCGGCTGAAGAGTAACAAGAGTTGGTTTATTCTAGCCAACCACTCTTCAGCCTTTCTCTTACTTCGGCTGAAGAGTAACAAGAGTTGGTTTATTCTAGCCAACTACTCTTCAGCCTTGCACTTACTTCGGCTGAAGAGTAATAAGTGTTGGTTTATTCCAGCCAACCACTCTTCAGCCTTTCTCTTACTTCGGCTGAAGAGTAATAAGTGTTGGTTTATTCCAGCCAACCACTCTTCAGCCTTTCCCTTACTTCGGCTGAAGAGTAACCAGTGTTGGTTTATTCCAGCCAACCACTCTTCAGCCTTGCACTTACTCCGGCTGAAGAGTAATAAGAGTTGGTTTAATCCAGCCAACCATTCTTCAGCCATACCCTTACTTCGGCTGAAGAGTAACAGGTTGGTTTATTCCAGCCAACCTCTAAGTTAGTTTTTCCAGCTAACTTAGAATAATGTTTGGTTATTCCGACCAAACGTCCTGCAGCCTAGATCCTTATCCTGGGCTTAGGAAGGTGTTGGTTTAATCCAGCCAACGTCTAAGTTAGTTTTTCTAGCTAATCTTAGAAAAATGCTTGCAATGTGCCTAACCTTAAGGCTAACTTTTACAAAGAACAACTTATGCTGAAAAGAATTTCTCGTTTTATTGAAGGAAGAAAAAATTACACATGTTTGAAAAACGAAAAGCTAAAAGTAAAATAACTTGAGATTGGCCATGTTCCATGGCCTTGGGATTGCTTTGCCATCCTTGTCTTCTAGGTGGTATGCCCCTTTGCCTGCTAACCCAACCACCTTATAAGGACCTTCCCAGTTTGGGCCTAACTTGCCATCTCCTGGGTTTGAGGTGTTTCCCATTACTTTGCGCAGTACCCAATCGCCTATCATGAATTGTCTTGGATGCACCTTTTTGTTGTATTTTCTGATTAACTCTCGTTGGTATGCGGCAATGTGAACCAGTGCTCTTTCCCTTCTTTCCTCTGCAAGGTCAAGTTCCAATGTTATGGCTTCTCCATTCAAGTCAGGATCAAAATTCTAGCTTCGAATTGTGGGGAGGCCAACTTCTAGTGGGATTACTGCTTCCATTCCGTAGGCTAAGGAGAATGGTGTTTCTCCTGTTGATCGCCGAGGTGTGGTGCGATAAGCCCATAAAACATGAGGAAGTTCATCCGCCCACTTGCCTTTTGCCTTTTCTAGCCTTTTCTTTAGTCCATCCAAGACGACTTTATTTGATGCTTCTGCTTGCCCATTTGCTTGAGGATATGCCGGTGTAAAATTGTAGAACTCTATCTTATACTCTTCACAAAAGCTTCTGAAGATTCTGTCGTCGAACTGAGTACCATTGTCTGAGATCAGTGCTTTTGCTATGCCAAACCGAGTGATGATATTCTGCCAAACAAACTTCTTCACGTCTTTTTCTTTGATTGATGCCAATGCTTCTGCTTCCACCCACTTTGTGAAGTAGTCTGTTGCTGCGAGAAAGAACTTCCTGCCGCCGGGTGCTATTGGAAGTGGTCCTACTATGTCCAAGCCCCACATTGCGAAAGGCCATGGGCTGGTCAATGGTAGGAGTTCTCTAGCTGGTTGATGTATTTGGTGCGCGAACTTTTGGCATTTCTCACACTTCTTCACATATTTCTCTGAGTCTGCTTGCATATATGGCCACCAATATCCTTGCGAAATGGCCCTGTAAGCTAGCGACCTTCCCCCTTGATGACTTCCGCACACCCCTTCGTGTATTTCGAACAAGAATGCTTCCACTTTGCTGGGATGAACACATTTTAGGTAAGGCCCTGAGAATGACTTTTTGTAAAGTGCCAAAGATGGAGATAGCCAAAATCGCTGTGACTTTGCCCTTATTCTGTTGGCTTCTTTTTTTTCTTCTGGTAGGATGCCGTCTTTTAGGAACAAGATGATGGGATCCATCCATGAGGGGCCTAATTCTGTGCAACATACTTCTTCTGCTTCGGGGTCTTCTATGCTTGGTCTTGGTAAGAAGGCGATGAGTAATGGATGAGGGTTTGATGTATCTGCCATTGAGGCAAGGCCTGCTAGTTCGTCCGCTCGGCTGTTTTCCTCCCTGCCAATTTGTTCTATCCTTACTACATCAAACTTCTTGATCTCTGTTCTGACTAATTCTTGGTACTTGGCCATTCTATCATCCTTTGCTTCGTAGTCGCCAGAGATTTGATTTACTACCAGTAGGGAGTCACTGTACACCATTAGTTCGGTGGCCTTCATGTAGTAAGCTGACTTGAGTCCTGCGAGAAGCGCCTCATACTCCGCTTCATTGTTGGATGCTGGGAAGCCAAGGTTGATTGCTTGCTCTACAACCAGGCCGTCTGGGGAGATGAGGACTATGCCAAGCCCTGCACCATGCCGGTTGGATGCTCCGTCCACGAAGAGCTTCCACATCTCTCCAACGAATAGCTTCCAGTAAGTTGAGGGGTCAGACGATGTTGTGTGGTCAAGGATGGTGTTTTCTTCAAGGTCCATGTTGGCTATCAGCCCTACGTCCTCTGATTGAACTGTTGGTGAGCCTTTGTTTGTCTCTTCCTTGTTGTCCTTATTATGGTCTGCCTTGGTGCTTGATTGACTACCCTCTACTAGGGGTTGCGCTATTCCGGCGTCAACTTCTGTCCCTAGTTCGGTTTCGTCAGTTAGGTCGACTGGGCAGATATGATGACTTCCAGGAGTAAACTCTACGACAAAGTCTGCCAAAGATTGGGCTTTTATTGTGGTCTTGGGTTGGAACTTGATGTCGAATTGTCCCAACTCTACTGCCCACTTTAAGATTCGCCCAGAAAAGTTCGCCCTTTCAAACAAAGCTTTTAGTGGAAAAGCTGTGAGGACGACTATGGTGTGGGC
Organism: Camellia sinensis; assembly: GCF_055761805.1. Lineage (NCBI taxonomy): Eukaryota > Viridiplantae > Streptophyta > Magnoliopsida > Ericales > Theaceae > Camellia > Camellia sinensis. Next base: position 98,154,483 of record NC_138972.1, read on the forward strand.
ATGAAAGTAGTGTGCCAATTTTCTGGATGCCATCATTAATGCTAATGCTAGTTTCTCTAAGGGCAAGTACCTTGTTTCGGCTCCCAACAATGTCTTGCTGACATAAAAGATGGGCAAGTGTTGTATTCCTTCTGCACGAACCAACACTGCGCTAACTGCGTGCTGAGAGACGGCCAGGTACAAAAAGAGTTCTTCACCAGGTACTGGAGTAACAAGTAGTGGTGGGGAAGACATGTACTCCTTCAAGCTTTCCAGAGCTTGGTCGCATTCTTCATCCCACTCAAACTTGGCTTTTAAGGCTTGGAAGAATGGTCGTAGTCTGTCTGATGACCTGCTTATGAACCGGTTGAGCGCAGCCGCCATACCAGTGAGATGCTGCACTTCTTTGACTGAGTTTGGTCTCTCCAGTTCCTGGATTGCTTTAATCTGAGAAGGGTCTGCTTCTATACCCCGGTTGGTCACAAGGAAGCCCAAGAATTTGCCAGATCCAACTCCGAATGCGCATTTGGACGCATTGAGGCGCAACTTGTGTTTCTTCAGGATCTGGAACATCTCGCCTAGGTCTTTAAGATGGTCATTCTCATCCTTGCTTTTGACGACCATGTCGTCGATGTAAGCCTCCATTGTTTTGCCTAACAATGGTTCGAACATCTTGGTGACCATCCGTTGGAATGTCGCCCCTGCGTTCTTTAGGCCAAAGGGCATGACCTTGTAGCAATATAATCCCCTTGGTGTTGTGAAGGATGTGACCTCCTGGTCTGGCTCATGCATGGCGATCTGGTGGTAGCCTCTATATGCATCCAGAAAGCTAAGTCGGTTATGCCCTGCCGTTAGGTCCACCAGTTGATCTATCCTTGGTAGGGGAAAGCTATCTTTTGGGCAGGCCTTGTTGACCGTTTTGTAGTCGACGCAGACACGCCATTTACCATTCTTTTTTGGTACTACGACTGTGTTGGAGATCCATCTTGGGTAGTGCACTTCTCTTATTGCTCCTGCCTCCAGCAGGTTGCCTACCTCTTCTGCCACTATTTCGGCGTGGTGGAGTGCCGATCTGCGTGTGCGTTGAATGACTGGTCTGGCGGATGGGTGGACATTGAGTTGGTGACTGATGAAGTTTGGATCAATACCTGGCATGTCGTAGGGCGTCCAGGCAAACACTTCGATGTTAGAGGTCAAGAATTCCAAGACCTCTAATCTCTCAGTGCTGGACAACGATGAGCCAAGCAAGAAGAATTTATCCGGGTTCTTCTCATCTATTTTTACCTCCACCAAGTCCTCCACCAAGTCCTCCACCGCTTTCTGATCAGCCTCTTTACCGACGTCCGCGAATAGTTCATTACTTTCTGGTTCTTCCACCGAATGAACATATCCTTTGGCAGCGCGGTTGCCATTCACCGTGGCGAAACATTGCTTTGACATGATCTGATCTCCATAGACTTCTTCAATTATACCGGTGTCGTTGGGAAACCTCATTACTTGGTGGTAAGATGACGCCACCGATCGCATGGCATGCAGCCATGTTCTGCCCAGGATGATGTTGTAAGTAGAGGGGACCTTCAATACCCAGAACTCTACTTGTTTTGTTACGCTTCCTGCTCTAACCGGAAGAATTATTTTGCCGACGGGCCATTCTGGCATGGAGTTGAATCCAATTAGAGGAGAAACTGCAGGCGCCAAGTCTTTGTCTTGTAGCTTCAACTGTTTGAATGTTTCGTAGTACATGATCTCACATGAACTACCCTGGTCAATCAGAATCCGCTTGACGTCAAAATCTTTGACTCGGAGAGTGACAACCAGAGCATCATTGTGAGGACAGTATATTCGATCCAGGTCTTTGTCTGAAAAAGACATGACGCTTGTTGCCTCTGTCTTCCCTTTCTTGGTGGCAGGTTGGGCACTTAACACTTCCCTAAAGTGCTCAGCCTTCTTGATTGATCCCCTGAGCTCGCATACACGCTCAGGTTCAAAGACTCCATGTATTACATTGATGATGCCTTGTGGTGGGGTGTTGATCGGCATCCCATTGGGGTTATTATGATCCTGGGGGGCTGGCTGTGTCCCTCCTTCAATATATTTGTCCAAGTGGCCTGCTGCCACCAATTCTTCCAAGTGTTGTCTTAGTGGCGTGCAATTCTCAGTTCGGTGCCCCTTTTCTTTGTGGAAGGTGCACCGTGATCTGTCGTCATAGTCTTTCTGAGCTTCCCCCAGCTTGGCTGGCCACTTGACAAAAGGCTCATCTTTTATTTCGCTCAGAATCCGATATATTCGTTTTTTGAACACCGTTGTTATGGCAGTGCGGATTCTCAACCATCTTTTGTCTGGGTCTTCTCCGTTATCTCGTCTGCCACGCCCGTTTTTATTCTGCCGATCTACTGCATTGACCTTTGCTGAGGTCTTCTTTTCTGGTACTGTGGTTGCACTAGATTTTGCTTTGGCACGTGCGCCATCCTCTTCTACCCTGATGTGCTGATGCACTCTCTCCATCAGGGCTTCCATGGTAAGGGGTGGCGTCATGGTGATCGAGTCCCTTAGTCTGTTTCCGACTGGAAGGCCTCTTTTATACTGCGCAATGGCTAGATTGGTGGGGCAGTCTCCAATATGGTTGAATGTCTCCCAGTAGCGACTGTTGTAAGATCTGAGGGTCTCTTTTTCACCCATGTCGATGGAGAGCAACTGGTCTATTTCCACCGGTGTTTTAGTGTTTATTCGGAACCTTGTTACGAACGCTTCTGCCAATTGGGCCCAGGAGGCTATGCTGCCCTCTGGGAGTTTTTCGAACCAAGTCAAGCCTAGGTCGCCAAGGCTTGACGGGAAGAGTATACACATTAAGGCCTCGTTTCGCCTGTACACAGCCATGACTTGGCGAAAGTGGCTCAAGTGTGAATACGGGTCCGTCTTCCCTTCATATGTAGTGAATTTCGGCTGAAGGAAGCCTGATGGTAGGGGTGCGTTTTCAATTGCGGGAACAAACGGCGAAGTCTGTAGTCTTGCTAAAGCTTTGTCCGTTGGTTCATACGCTGGGCGCGGTATTGGCATTCCAACCTCGACGCTTCCATGCGTCCGAGGGGCCAACCGTTGTAAGGCAGAGACTCTGTGTGGATCGCGTGCCCTGGCATCCTCCTTGCATCGTGCTTTTTCTTCGAGCACGGTTCGTAAGTCGGATGACCTGGGCAGCTCTGTCTGTCTAGATCTGGTTTGGTGTGAGTGCGAAGGCCAATACGTGCTTCCTTCAGTGTATGATCTTTCGGATCTCGTCCTCTCAGACCTGGAGTGACGAGTTCTGGAAGATAAGGAATGAGTGTCGCCTGTCCTGAGGCTTCTGCTCTCTCCTTGGGAGGGTGTAGTATTCCTACTACGATTCTCTGAGTGGCGAGGGGGCGTCTTGTGCTTGCGCCCCTCTCCTGTCGCCACACCTTTAGTCTTCATCTGGCGTTTCAAAGCCTCCATGTCCGCCGCCATCTTCCGAATTAGTTTATCTTGCTCCTTTACGCGATCTTCCAGGGCTTGAGGATCAATCCTCCTCCTTTGCCTGTCAGGACTTTGAGAGTGACGAGGGCTGTTATTCCGCCTTCCCCTGCCACTCCTCTTGGAGTTATGTTGTTGGGGCTCCAGATCTGCCATAGGAGGGACAAAGGGTAATCCTTCTCGCCTTGCGCCCCCGTCTGGAGTTAGCCCGTCGACGGCGGACTGCGGTAGTTCTTCAATGTGTGCCATTGATTGAGAAAAGGAGAAGCTTAGTCAAGAGGTTTTTGTTCTTGTCTGTTTGTTCCCACAGACGGCGCCAATTGTACGGGGAAGAAATAATTCTCCTCGTATAATCCTGTTGACCAAGTCCACGCTCCTCCGTACGACATCGCTTTCTCACCTGAAAACACAAACGTGAGCTAGCCGGCGGGTGTGTGCCGGAAACCTCTCCGATGCCTAAGTTAGTAACTTGACAGATAGACAAAAGCTCTATGTTCTCAGAAAAATTGTGTTCAATTACCTCCTCCAAGGTGATGTTTGTGAGCTTTTATAAGTTTTCAGTGGCACAATCCTAGTAGGACTTTTATTCCTCCATGCAGAGTCCTCCTAGGATTCATACTCCTAAGGATAATGCTTATCCTTTTATACCCTCCCCCACTGCTTAAACCAAGTGGGATGGTTTTTACTTTGGCCGAACTACTATATGACCGAAATAAGCTTGGCTATGCAGAGCCACCGAGTAAACCGAACTCATCCTTAGTTCGGTTCCTGTGTTTTCCCTTTCTTATCTCAACTTTCCATGTAGAACCCATGGTACGGTCTTAGACCGAACCAACGACTTTCGGCCGGTCTAACCCCAATACCGGTATAACTCCAAGTTGCCTTAGGACCGAAGTATATTTTACAGTCACAATGCCGAAGTAACTTTATCTCTCTTAGGCCGGAGTAGCCTTGCCTCTCCTGGGCCAGAGTAACATTGTGGCCTTTCCTGGGCTGGAGTAACATTGCGGCCTTTCCTGGGCCGGAGTAACATTGCGGCCTTCCCTGGGCCGGAGTAATATTGCGGCCTTTTCACCAAATCTTTGGCACTTTGGGCCACAAAGCCCATCTCATAGCTCGGCCCAATTTTTACCAAAAATTACCCTCTCACTAAATATCATATTAAACTAATTAAATATCACATTAAATTAACAGAATAACACATTAAATTTTCATGTAACCACTCCATTAATAAAACCAATAATAAAATAAAATCATAATAATAATAAATAAATAAATAAAGACTTACAAAAAATTAGGATCGCTACAATATACACACCTTAAAAGAATCTCGTCCCGAGATTCGATAGGAAAGAATAGTAAAGAAAAAGCTCCGGGTGCAATTCCCGACACTAAGTCAATGCACAATTCTACTACCCGTCGGGGTGGAGGCCTATGTGTCTCCTAAAATGTACCTTCAAACTCACATACTGCATCTATCTCACTAATATTCTGCTTAGAGATTTCTACCGAGCACAGAAAACTTGTCCTCACTAACACTCTTCTACCGTTATAAGTGTGGATAAGCCGTGACCTACTAGTAATATCTATATTTATAGTCCTTCTAGCACAATCTAGAGTTACAAAATGCTTTCGCAGGCAATCCATACCCAAAATAATTACAAACCCCGCAAACCCTAACATAATTAGGTCCGCATACAAAACTCTGCTCGCAAGGTCAATCTCAAAATCTTTACACATCTCATAAAGAGTAGCTGCCCCTCCTGAAAGGGTCTCAACATGAATAGGTCTAGACAAAGAGGTAACTACAAGGTGTTCTCTTTCTACAAATTGTCTAGATATGAAAGAATGAGAGACACCAGTATCAAAAAGTATTCTAATAAGTTCTTGAAAAAAAAAATTAAAGCTATTTTCTAGCCATCACCTTCAAGTTAAATAGATAAAAAGAATTCGTTCATAAATACATAGAATAAACTCAATCACAAAACTAAACCAGCTAACCCATGTTTCCACAATCCGAGGATCACCTAAACTCTCACAAGTCTAGGGTAACCTAGAGCTCTGATACCAAACTGTCACGCCCCAAAATTTGGACAATTAAATATTAAATTAGGACTAAACCCCAATTAATATTTCATCATCCAAATCCTAGGGGTGAAACAAAAAAACAAAAACGCCAACCAAACCATCCACCATAAATTCATAACTAACAAATACCTCAACATTAAGGTAGCAACAACTAGTCAAAACAACTTAAATAAAGTACGGTTACAAGCCATGCCAAATTATTCCAACACTAAAGTCATAAAAAAAATAATAATAATAATAAATACATAAACTACTAATAAGCCTAAGCTCAAAAAAAAACAAAAGAAATCCAAGAGATATGCCCAAAAACTTTAGTTACTTCTCGTCACCACTGTAGCCTAGATGATTGATTAATTTTAATTATGTTGATTAGATGTATATGTAAGGTTTAAGATTTTTAGATAATTAATTGATTGTAATTATTTAAATTAGTTGGGTATGTAAGGTTTAGAATTTTTAGATGATTGACTAATTTTTAATTATTTTGATTAGACGTGTATGTAAGGCTTAGAGTTTTTGGATGATTGATCGATTTTAATTATTTGCATTAGTTGGGTGTGCAAGGTTTAGGGTTTTATTTTGGGTGACTTTATTAATTCTTTGAGTGATTCTTTGATCTTCAAAAATAATTGTGAGTACAAAACCCGCTTCCCTTGATTTATATTTAATTCTTTGTTTTTATTTATTTATTTGATATTAGTCTGATTTTGCATTCACATAAAGAAGATAGATTGATTTTAATTATTTTGACTAGTGGTGTATGTAAAGTTTAGGGTTCTTAGATAATTGATTGATTTTAATTACTTTGATTAGTTGTGTAGGTAAAGTTTAGGGTTTTTAGATGATTGATTAATTTTAATTATTTTGTTTAGATGTGTATGTAAGGTTTAGGGTTTATAGATGATTGATTGATTTTAATTATTTTGATTAGTTGTTTATGTAAGGTTTAGGGTTTTTAGTTGATTAATTGATTTTAATTATTTTGATGAGTTGTATATGCAAGATTGAGGGTTTTTATATGGAATGATTTTATGATTGTAATCACACTCATGATTATATAAAATTAAAATAAACTTAGAATCCATAGATATTGGTTAGAGGATGGATTGATTCGTTATTTTTATTTATTTATTTTTATTTGATGTTGGATTGATTTTGTATTTGCATGTAGATGATAGATTAATTTTAATTATTTTGATTAGTGGTGTATGCTATGTTTAGGATTTTTTTATGGATTTATTTTATTGTTGTAATTACACTCATGGTCATATGAAATTAAAATTAATTAAGAACCTATAGATAAATTCCTTATACTCCACCATGACTCTATGGATTGTTGTTTTATTTGAGTGATGGTGAGAAAGAGTGTATAAAAAAAAGTGAGGATTATGAGATTTATTTGAATGCCTTAGGCTCGGCATTGTTATGTTTATTCTCATGTGTGAGATGTTGAGTATATATATATTGTTGCCTCGTTCTCATGAGTAGACGAGTGCTTTGATTTGCGTGCGTACGTATATGCTAACCATCCGGGGAGTGTGAGTCAAACTCGGGATGATACCCCCGTGCAAGTTTGGCATCGGAGTGGTGTTAGGTATACGGGAGGCACATGGGATATATGTGTAGGCCAGAAGGGGAGGGCCGAAGTGGTGGAGTCAAAGAACAAAGAATTTAATTATGAATTTATTAGTATAGTGTGAATGGTACTAATATGTACATGATAAAAAATATATATAATATAAAACGATATTGATAAATTATGAAATTTGAGCAGAAGCATGTATACGTGATTCTAAACAACTTTTGCGTTTTATCTTTTTATTAAAAAGATCGATTAGAACTTATAATCGTATGATCTTGATTATTGTCAGTTTGATTCATTTTAGCTAGGCAGATTTTAGAGGCTGTTTTAACCCACGAAACGAGCTCATTTTTATTGATTTCGCGTAAACTGAAGTAAAACATTATTCTGCACACTTTTCGTGTTTTGAAATTTTGCAAAAAACATCATCTAAAAATCCTAAACCTTACACATACGTCTAATCAACATAATTAAAATTAATCAATTATCTAAAAAAAATTCCAAACCTTACATACCCAACTAATTAAAATTATTACAATCAATTAATCATCTAAAAATCCTAAACCTTACATATACGTCTAATCAACATAATTAAAATTAATCAATCATCTAAAAAAAAATCCCAAACCTTACATACCCAACTAATTAAAATTATTACAATCAATTAATCATCTAAAAATCCTAAACCTTACATATACGTCTAATCAACATAATTAAAATTAATCAATCATCTAAAAAAAATCTCAAACCTTACATACCCAACTAATTAAAATTATTACAATCAATTAATCATCTAAAAATTCTAAACCTTACATATACGTCTAATCAACATAATTAAAATTAATCAATCATCTAAAAAAAATCCCAAACCTTACATACCCAACTAATCAAAACAATTAAAATTAATCTGTCATCTTCATATCAATACAAAAATCAAATCAATATTAAATAAATACAAATAAATAAATATAACGAATCAAATATAAACAAAGAAAAGTGGATTTCGTACTCACCTATTTATTTTTATTTTTTTTGATGATTGAAGCAATATCTAGAAGATTAATTGAACCACCAAAGTAAAACCCTAGCCCCCCCTTTTTTTTTTCTTTTCTTTTTCTTTTTCTTTCTTTTCTCCACTCCACTGATGCTCTCCCCTGCCGTCTCTCTCTCTCCCTCTCTTTCTCTCTCCCTCTCACGCGGCTGCTCTCCTATGCGGCTGCCTCTGTTTTTCTTTTTTTTTTCTTTTTTTTTGTTTTGTTTTGATTCTAACCTAATAGAAACTAATGCTATTATATTATATAGAACAAATACCACATAAATATAATATAAATAATATGATATATATATATATATATATATATTATTAACTAACTACAAAATATATAAATATACTTTATAACATCAATACATGTCACACCCTTTATATATATATATATATAGATATTTGAATTAATTATATATAATTAACTATCACATTAAATGAATTGAACAACACAGTAAATTAACTAAATATCATATTAAACTAATTAAATATCACATTAAATTAACAGAATAACACATTAAATTTTCATGTAACCACTCCATTAATAAAACCAATAATAAAATAAAATCATAATAATAATAAATAAATAAATAAAGACTTAAAAAAAATTAGGGTCGCTACAGCAGCCGTTTCATTCCTGATCATGGACATCGAGAAGTTATCCCCCAAGCACTTCTGTTCGATCGGAGGATCTGAAAGTAGACATGCCAGTGCTACCCCCATTTCAAGTTCAGTGTCCTCAGACTCCATTTCCCCATTATGCTCAGCCTCGACTGTCGGGTCTGTTTGCTCTTTGGCAACATCGTCCCCAGGTAATTATAGGTCAAAGAAAATCTCGAACCCCGGTACGCGCTTCCTCTCCGCGTTCAGCCACGGGTCCGGAAAACCACAGAATGGAAAATCTTCCCCATCCCGGACGAAGCGTCCGTTTAGGGTACCCTGGATGGGCCGGTGCATCAACTCAAAAGGCTTCCTCATTTGTTTCGCTCTGGCTCTTCTAGCCATTTCCTTTCCTTTCCTTACCCAATCCTCCTTGGTGGGCAGATAACCCAAGCCAAAGGTATGAGGGTTATGTGGCACTTCGGCCAATGCTGCGACGCCCTTCCGGCCGCTCCTTCCTAACCCCATCCCGGGGATGGGTTGGAGTTTGTTGATGAGGTATACCGCTTGAGCACTGACATATATCCCCTCGTTAGAAGCCATGATGTTTTGTACAACCCGAGCCTCAGCAAGGGTGAAACCTGATATAAACACGTCCTCCATGCCGTGCTCAATTTCTAAGACTGGTGTAGATACCTCTGCAGGTGGGTGGATCGATGAATTTCTAAAAATAATGGCTACTCCCTTTTTATAGGGGTATTTCACCATCTGATGCAGAGTGGACGAGACGGCCTTCACTCGATGCAGCCACGGCCTCCCCAAAAGCAGGTTGAAAGTTGCCGGCACTTCTAAGACATGGAAATCTATCTCATGCTGTCCTGGCCCAACTTTAGTCTGAATTTTCACCGTCCCCATGACCTCTCTACTTGTGTTATCGTATGCCCGAATTACCTGGGCCGTTGGCACAAAGTCCGCGGTCTTCAAGCCAATTGCATAGGCAGTCCTTCCTGGACATACATTGATGACGGACCCTGTGTCGACAAGCACCACGGGTATCCATTTGTTTCTGCACTCCACGGAAATGTAGAGTGGCTTGTTGTGGTTCGCCCCCTCAGGTGGCAGTTCTTTGTTAGAAAAGTCAACATCGGGGTAGCTCCTCCCGGAAAAACTAATCCTACTAACTGTTCTGGCGTGGTTTCTATCGAAAGCTTTGCCTTGTCCATGGCTAACAGGACAGCCTGTCTGTGCACTCGTGATGCCATAAGCAGTCCCCAGATGGAGATGTCTACTTGTATCTTTTTTAACTGTTTGAGCACAGCCTCCTCTTCAAGTTGTTTTTCTTTCTGTCTCTCAGCTTCCTTATCTTTCCCAGATGCCTCCGGTTGATCTAGATGTGGGGGCTTGAAATACCGTCCGCTTCTCGTCATGTGGTCGACTTCTCTAAGGTACCAGGTGTCATCGGGTTGGTTGTTCCCCCAATCTTCGTCCATATGGGCAAGACATAAATCCTCATCTTCCCACCACATTCCATCAGCAGCCAACAGACACCTGTCCGACTCTGGTATGACTGTTCTCGTACTTGCGGTACCTTCCATCCCTATGCTCGCAGCATTCTCTGTTCCTGTGCACACAGCAGTTTCAGTCCCCACATGGGCCTTTGCCTTTCTGATTCTCGTGGGATCTTCAAATCTTTCCTGTTCCGATCGTATCAACACAGTTGGCTGCTCAATAATTCCTGTATTTAGAATACTCCAATCCCGAGCGAAATTCTTAACACCGGCGCTCCCCGGCGACGCATTCTGATTTCTGACTCCCTCGACTGTCGCCGACATTCGTGCCCCTGCCGGACCCTGTCCTGGTTGGAACTCTTCCACCACATCTGGTTGATCATCCAACCACCCAGTAGCCTCTGCTGATTCCTCATAATCAAACCAGCTGATTGTTGCGCCCCCTGGATCTTGGTCACTGTAAAACTGGAGATTGGCAAGGTCCTCTTCCACAGCCCTTAAATCATCTGTTCCCTGTCCTAGACTATCCCCTTGGATCACACACAGTTCTCTCCCCGTTGGCAATTCCACATCTGGCCCATCCTGGCCTATTGATGAAATGTAGTCACCCGGACTATATGTCTTCTCAACACGACTCCCAGATTCTGCAGACTCTGACTCAACAACCTTCTTCTCCTTTGGGATCTCCTCTCTCCTGTTCTCGATAGTCACCACCGTTGGCTTAGGTTGGGTCATGGAGATGTCCATCATGCACAAGTCGGTGCAGTCGGGAAGGAATACCTCCGGCTTAGGCAGGTGAGAAGGGGTGATATAGATGCTAGGATTGTAAGGCACGACCCCAATTTGGATGAAGTTGATCCTTTTAGGCGGTGGAGCTTGGTTATGTATGGGGAGAGGGTTTGTTGTAACATCGGGTTTCTCGAGAGGCAGAATCACCCCGTTATCGATGAGATCTTGAATCTCATGACGTAATCGGAAGCACAGATCGGTGTCATGACCGTGCTGTTGGTGAAATGCACAATATTTGGCTGGGTTGTGGGTAGGGAGAAGTCTTTCTGGTAAGGGTTGCGGTTCTAGGGGCTTCAAATGCCCTTTTCTGATTAAAACCCCCAGAGCTTTGGAGAGGGGCATATACAGTGGAGCGAAGGTTCTTGTGTTTTTGGGTGGGTATTTGGCTGTTTGGGTATGGTTTCCGGACGCGCCAGAGAATGGCACAGCTGCCATGGTTCTTGGAGGGGGGTTGGTGGTGACCATGCTCACTTCGGAGGCTCTTATAGTTGTAGTACCGCTCGGGCCTGCATTAGTGTTGCGGTTGAAAGTTCTTCGGGGTTGCTCCCGGTCATTATCAATTAAGCCTTGCTTTAAGGCATCCTCAATCTGCACCCCCATTTCATGTAGATCAGAAAAGGTAGGGAATGGGAGTACAATCATCTTTTGCATCAACTTCGGCTAACGATTGCGCATAATCATCCGAATCTGATCTTTGTCTGTAGGCCTTAAGGTCATCATCGAAGTCTTGGCCCTCCATCTGGTCACGAATTCTGAGAAACTCTCTTTAGGCTCTTGCCTTGTTGTCTCGAGATCACGGGTTGTAATCTCGATTTGTGTATTGTATGAGTATTACGTAATGAAGGCCTCGGCCATCTCGTCCTAGTTTCTCTTGACATCATCTTCTAATTTGGCATACCATATGGCCGCCACACCCGACAGGGTTCGGCCGAACAGAGACAACTTCTGAAGTCTGCTGAGGCCCATTGGCCTTAAGATGTCTGAAAACAATCTCAGGTGCACCATGGGGTCCCCGGACCCATCAAATCGATCGATGTGCGGCATTTTGAATCTGTCAGGCAGTGTCACAGCTGCGTCAGTATATCCATCTTCGAAGTCAGGGATAGTCTTGACTCCTTGCGATCTCTTGAACAGCTTTTCGAGCTTGCTCAACTTCAGTGCTGTGGGGTCTGTCTCGAACTCAAAGGGAGAGTCCGGTAGGTTGGTGGGTGTTTTGGATAACTGGGGTTGGATTTGGGGTAGGATCGAGGGTAGAGGTGGTCCCGTGGGAATGTCCGTATCATTCTGAACATTGGCTGTCTCCCCGAGGGTTGGAATTCCTGGCGGGGGAGGAACTTGCTGCGAAGCAGATGCTCCGGTTTGCTGCTGTAACCTCACGATTAACTCAGCTTGTTCATTCATAACCGTGGCCTGCTGCTTGGCGAACTCTGCCTGTCGAACAGCATCCTGCTGCATCAGTTTCATACTCTCTTGGAGCTGGCGCACTATTTCCTCTAAATTGGCCATACTGTTCTGCTCTGACTGAATTATCGGTATATGTTCCCTTTCTATGGGAGAAGCAGAATCTTGATCCCTACTATACACAGGTGGGGTAGACAAAGCCCTCTGTACTGACTGTTGAACTGATGCCCTTTGCCTAGCTGTCCTCCGTCTAGTAACCGGGGGTAGAGAGTGGTACACTGGTTGTCCGTCTACTAGATCCTCAGACCGATGGAGTGGACGACCTCTAATCCAAAGTGCTTGGGGAATATCTACTGGGTCAGAAGCAATTATGCTCGACTACCTAGTAAAAAGATAAATAAAGCGTATAAATAAACAGACGATTGGACAGCGTAACAACGTAAAATAAACACAACACACAACTGGGTATCACAACAAACTGCCAACAAGCTGAATGTGCTGTTCCTTAATCATTGATCACTGTTCCCAAATTGTTGCCCCTAAGTCTAAATCTGATACCCGTAGATGACTGATTCCCAAAAACACTGATGCCCGCAGGCCTGACACTCAGACTTGCGAACTGATATGTGTGTTCCCTGCATAGATACACTCTAAAAACACGTAGCAAGTAAAAGAGAGCCAAAACACCCCTAAGTTGGGGTAGGGTTTCCTTGTCCTATTTTGTCAAGAGTTAGGGTTTCACTATGCACGCAGCAGTTTTCAAACAACCTAACATTGGGTAAGCAACTTGTCTTAGTTTGGAATAGTCACTATGGATTTCGATATGTACTAGGTCGAATGGTCGAAAAGGGTGCCCCGGTAAAACCGGGGTTTGTGTTTCCATACAGTCAGAGCCCACAACCGGTCAGCCTTATGGCATGCTTTGACAAAGTCAAGCCTCCGGCAAACCGTTCAGGAATGGCAGATGGCAAACACGGTGTCCTAGGCGGACCAATGCACATGCAATGGAAAGAGACACATAAATGAAATCAAAACAGGATATCACGAGTTCGAGTCAAGCTCTCTAAATCCCCAGCAGAGTCGCCAGAAACTGTAGACGTCCTCGAACGCCCCGGGAGGACGAGTCCCGTTCTGTTCGTTTTGGGCTCACTACAGTTCAGGACTCTCAAATTGTCACGGTTCTTAATCTGAACCAAAGAGTCCAAATCTGGCAAATCGTTTTGAGAAAAAATAGATTTTTAGAAAAGAAGTGCCAAACATGGACTGCTTTGCCAGATACAGAGTCGCTACCTAAATATTTTATTTTGGAAAATTTAGGAAACCCTGTCTCGGTGCCAAAAGCCACGTGTCCGTCATCACCAAAGTTGCCTCGGCTCGGGAGCTTGGATACGATTGGGGAAGGTCAGCTATGAGCACCCCCTCTCGCCCGATCCGAAGATCGGCCTCTACTAACCGTGATATCTTGTTTCGAAAACATTATATGCTCTTATTCCGGTTATTAGCCTAGATTTACTATGTTATGCGCACAGCAAACAAGTATAGACCAAATCGCCTAAATTGGAACAAAACATTTCATGTTTATTTTCAAAATGGTTTGCTACTCGCAAGTAGGCTAAAATGCAGATTTTGCCACCCTCAAGTGGGCTTTAGAAAAGATGGTTTTGCCACTATCTAGTGGGCTTAAAACTCACAGTTTTAATGCACTATTCCAATTTAGGTAATTCAACCTCCATCCACAGGCATTCAAGCAGTTATATCACATAAGCAAGTAGCCTCATGGTAAACATGCTGTCATGGCAACACTCACACACATGCAAGGATGCTAAAACATAAATGCTTACCGAGTACTCCAAGCCAAAACAGAAACTAGTTAGTAATCATATGCATGATCCTAGCTCATGTTAAGATGGCTAATGCAACACATACAAGATGCAACTACAATAGGCTCGACTATTCTAAGATGGCATGTGATGATGCTACGACTTAACATGTATTCAACTTTGGAATTGAAATACAAATGCAGTTAGTATGATACGCCGAGCCTGGTGCATGTAAGACAAATGTATGGATGCACGCATGCTATCATACTGTATGCTAATTGAAACATGCCCTAGGCTAACCATCGAAAGCTAGTAAATAAAAAGGAAGAAAGACGTGGGGTTGGGAGACATACACACACTCACGCACATTTATTACACAATTGCTCTCACTCGGAGGGTCCAAATAAATATTATAGTCCGAATAAATAATACTAAATTAATTATTACAGAATTTCTAATTAATTAACAAATTAAATGCAGAAAGAAGGTGGCCACAGCCCCGCCTCGGGATGCGTGAATGATGCATGCTTGACTCATCTTGTCCGGAAACTCGCTGCCATAGCACCGTTGTCTCTGTTTACACTGCCTCGCCCCTCTAAAAATTCTGAAAGTCCCCAGAACTGCTCCTTGAGCGTTGTGAAATATTACCGGCTAAAGGAATATACTACCGGCCATGGGAATACCCTCACCGGCTAAATATTGTGCTCTCGGCCAAACATTATTTTCCGGTCGGCACTCAACACTGCCGGCCGGCCAAATATTCCTGTTAAAACCTGCAGTTGACAGCAGCAGAGGGCAAACAGTGTATGGCATGGAATTTTCAAGCAAATGTATGCATGGACACACTCCCTATCATGCAAGGGACTCAAGGGAGCATGACCCTCGACCCTCGGGCCATCAATTATGCATTTTGATGCGTGATGGCCTAAGAGGCCAAGTTTGCTTCTTAATGTAAATGCATGGAACAAACAAATGAATGCCAACACCCTATCATATTGAGATCAAGGGCATTGGCGACCCAAGGGTTAACACGTGTTTCGTCACTTTGAGTACGAATACACCTCACCCCTCATGCTTGGTTTGACACCCCAAACCAAGCAATGCAAGGCCTGTATACAAACATGGTTCAAGTTATGCAACATAAGGCTAAGATGCAAAACATGTCAAATGCAATGCAATCTATCATACAAGCATGCAATGTCCAAACATGCAATACAACTAGCTAAACAACATGCAAACATGCAAATGTAATGCAATGTAAGCATGCGACCAATACAATGTAACATGCCAAACATGCGAAGTATGCGAAGATGGACTTATACTGAAATGAGAAGGCCTCAGCCCTCTCCAAAACAGTGGCCAAAGATGGTGTAAATGGTGGATAAATGTTCATGCAAACATGCACATCAATGAGCCTAAGACTAAGGCACAAAAAAAAAAAGCATTCTACCACCACTATCATGACCACACATGGCATGAATTAAACAACCAAAAACAGAGTTTCAACATGCAAAATGAGCCCCCAAAACCCACTGATATGGCAGCCCCAAACACCTAAACACTTAAGCATGCACAATGCTCATTTCAAGGCACAACAAAACAACTCTTCAAGGCATGAAAGGGATGACAAATGCAATCATACGAGCATGGGTTATGGACTGAAATAGCATGGGAAACGACTCCAAATCACTGAAATAACCCAACTCAAGCATGCTCATGACTCACACCCTTAAGGCTCACAAGCCAAAATGCAAAGAGGCTATACCAAGCATGGAAAATATGATCAAAATAGCACCCAACAGGCCTCAAGCATGGTAAGATATGGCTAAGAACTTCACAAAGTTAGGCCAAAACATGAGAGCATGGTAGGTTAAATGCATGATGCACTTCTAGGCCAAAGAGAGGAATACAAAGCAAGTATATTAAACATGAAAGAGGCCATTAATCCGACCAAAAACAGAGGCATAATATGACCCAACAACACCCAAAAACCTCTGAAATGAAGTCAAGAACAACTAATCATGCATGCTACCCTTATGAGCCAAAAACAAGGACAAAAAAGAGACAAAGGGAGAGGGGTGTCCCTCCCCTATGCAAGACCTCAAACCCCCTTCTTCACCACTGAAAATCCACTGGATTTCAGTGGTGAGAAGGCTAATACACCAAAGAAATCAAAACTTAATAAAGGAAGCACAAAAAGGGCCCAAACAAGGCCTAAGAGGGGGAGGTCGACCCCCAATGCCAAAACAACCTTAATGAGATATCTTAACCATGAAAATACAAGACTTTTTTCAGTTATACACAAAGTCTAAAACAATGAGCAAGACAGGCAAAAGTCTAGTGTAAGATTGGGGAATCAAAAGTAAAAGAGTTACCCTTGAAGAAACCTTGATGAACAGCAAGTGCAGCCTTCTTCTTTTGATTAAAACCAGTCCAAAACCTCAAGAACAAACCCCCAATGCCCCTCAAATTTGAAGTAAGGTGTAATGCTATGTGTTTTAGTGTAAAACTAAGAACAAACACACACTTTAGGCCCTCAAACACACACAAAATGAAGAGAGAGAGGGAGATATAGAGAAAGAGAATGATATATATCAGATATATATGTGTATAGCTCTGTTTTTTTGCTGAACCAAACAAAGGAGGAGGAGGGGCTCTTATATAGGCAAAGTAATTGGCCAAAGCTTCTAAGGGAAGCTACTCAAAAGGGTCAAGGCTTACAAGGGAAGCCAAGCTAAGGGTGCAAGGCTTCCTGAGGAAGCTAGAACAGCTGGCAAGCTTCTTGAGGAAGCTTTGACAAAGGGTCAAGCTTCCTCAAGAAGCTTTGACCAAAAGGGTGCAAAAAGGGCAAAATAACCACAAGCATGCCCCGGGGCAGGTTTGGTGCATTCCAGCTGGCACAGTTGGCATGCACCATGCCTGAAAAAGGTAAAAAAGTGCTACCGGCCAGAAAAGGAGGTCACCGGCCAAACAGATGGCCGGCCGGCCATACTGAGTGCCGACCGGCCAATGGTATAATTCACCAATGGCCGGTAGCCTCGAAACATGGCCGGTGGCCTCAAACCAAGGCCGGTGGGTGTCAGGGGTAGCTAACAAGCTATTTTCTACCCTCAGAAGCAAAAACACAAGTGTTTGGTGCAAAACCAAACACAGAACAGTCAAGTTGAGAGATCTTGAGGCAAGGCGCGTAACCGAGACCTCCGGGAACTCAAAACAAAACACAAACATGAGTAATCACCGAGTGTTCGAGCGGTGACGTCCAAGTCTTGAGGACGGTCAAAAATGGGTTGTCTACACCCACTTCAAAATTCTACCTGTAAAATTTGCCTTCTCAAATAGCACCTTGAGTCGAAATTCGGTTAACACTATTATTGTGTGGGTGTGGAAATAGTGCGCTACCTTTCTAGAGGCCATCATAAGGGCTAGAGCCAATTTTTCAAGCAGTAAATATCTCGATTCGGCTGGGATCAACATCTTGCTGACATAGAAAATAAGAAGGTGTTGAATCCCCTCAGCTCAAACTAATACCACGCTCAGCGCATGTTGAGAAACGGCCAAGTATAAATAGAGCTCTTCGCCTTATTGAGGAGTGACCAGGATTAGGGCGAAAGAGAGATATGCCTTTAGGTCTGTCAAAGCGCAGTCGCACTCTGCGTCCTAGAAAAAATTGGCTTTCAAAGTCTTAAAAAAAGACATGCAGTGATCTGATGACCGGCTGATAAATCTATTTAGCGCGGTTGCCATTCCAGCAAGATGTTACACGTCCTTAGTGGAATTTGGTTGTTCGAGTTCTTGGATTGCCCTGATCTATGAAGGGTCGGCTTCAATTCCTTGGTTGGTGACCAAAAAACCAAAAAAAATTTCAGTTCCCACTCCGAAAGCATATTTAGAAGCATTCAACCACAACTTGTGGCACTTGAGAATGGCGAACATATCAGCCAGGTCGCCAAGGTGCTGAGATTCTTCCTTACTTTTGACCACTATATCGTCGAAGTAGGCTTACATGGTGCGGCGAAGCAAAGGAGCAAACATTCTTGTTACCATCCTTTGAAAGGTCGCCCCGACGTTCTTCAGGCCAAAAGGCATGACCTTGTAGCAGTACAAACCTCTTGGTGTGGTGAAGGATGTGATTTCTCTGTCTGGCTCGTACATGGCTATTTGGTGGTAGCTACGGTATGCATCAAGTAAGCTGAATCTTTGATGACCAGCAGCAAGATCCACCAGCTGGTCAATCCTTGGAAGTGGAAAGCTATCCTTGGGGCAAGCACGATTGACCGTCTTGTAGTCGACGCACACTTCCCATTTTTCATTTTTCTTTGGCACCACCACCGTGTTTGAGATCCATCTGAGGTAGTGCACTTCTTCTATCGCCCCAGCTTCCAGCAAGTTTTTGATCTCTTCGGCTACTACTTCGGGATGGTGTAGAGCTGAGCGCCGAGTTCTCTGAATGACCGGCCGTGCATTGGGAAAGACATTCAACTGGTGATAGATGAAGCTAGGGTTGACGCCAGGCATATCGTAAGGCATCTACGCAAAGACTTCAATGTTGGAAACCAAAAAATTTACATAATCCAGCCGCTCGATGCTAGATAAAGATGAGCCCAAGAGAAAGAACTTGTTCAGATCATTCCCGTCAATGCGAACTTCCACCAAATCCTCTATCGATTTCTTATTGGCTTTTATTCCCATATCCTCCAGGACCTCCTTGTCTTCTGGTCCTTTTATGATCTGAACAAAGCCCTTCACCACCCTGGTGCCATTGACTGCGATAAAACATTGTTTCGACGTGACTTAGTCTCTCCAGACTTCTTCTATTTGCCCAGCTGGGCCAGGGAAGCCATGACCTGGTGATAGGTTGACACCATTGCTTGCATGGCATGTAACCAACTCCTCCCCATGATCAGATTGTAGGTCGACGGGACCTTCAATACCTAAAACTCCACTTGCTCCGTGACCGACCTAGCCTTGACCGGCATATGATCTTCCTGATCAGCTATTCCAGCTAAGAGTTGAAGCCAACCAAAAGAGATATTGTTGGGCCCAAGTCCTTGTCCTTCAACTTCATCTGCTTGAATGTATCATAGTATATGATCTCGACCGAACTCCCATGGTCGATCAGTATTCTCTTGATGTCAAAGTCTTTTACGCGAAGTGTCACAACCCATGCTTCGTTGTGAGGGGTTTGAATTTTGTCCAAGTCCTTGCTTGAAAAGGCCATGATGTCTTTGATCTCGGTCTTTTCCTTTTTCATAGCGAGTTGAACGGAGAGCACTTCCCTTATGTGCTCGGTTTTCTTAATCATCCCCCTAAGCTCACACACTTGCGTTGGCTCGATGATACTGTGAATAACATTGATGACTCCTTGGGGTACGGCATCCAAAACGGCAAGCTCATTTGGCTCGGCTTGTCCTTGTGGGGCGGCCCTCATGCCGCCGTCAATATATTGGTCTAAATGCCCCGCTGCGACCAGCTCTTCCAAGTGCTATTTCAATGGCACGCAATCCTCCGTTCAGTGCCTCTCTTCTTCATAGAAAGTTCAGCGGTATCTTAAATTGAAGCCCCTCTGCTCCTCCCCCAATTTTGGCCATCGAACATATGGCTTGCCTCTAAAATCGTTAAGGATGCGATAAATTAGGATTTTGAAGATCGTTGTGATACCGGTCCGCGTCTTCAACTTTCTCTTGGTATCTTCCTCCTCGTTACGTAGAGCATTAGCTTAGTCATTCTTGTCGCCTCTATTTTTATCATTGCAGCCAGTTCTGCAGTGCTGCTCTCTCGCTCGGTTATTAGGGCGGTTATCCTCCTGTCCCATCGAGTGCACCTTCCCAGCCACACGTTTGTTCGCTGCAATCGGATTTGCCTTCTCTGTTACAGTGACGGTGGTGATGGCGGCGGTATCATCCTCAACTCAAATGTGCTCGTTGATCTGCTGCATCAATGATTCCATGGTTGTAGGCTGGGGCATCGTGAGCGAGTCTCGCAGTCTATGTCTAACTAATAGACCTCATTTGTATTGGGTGATTGTCAAATTGGTGGGGCAATCGAGGATCTTATTATAGGTCTCCCAATATTTGGCATTGTATGTCTTCAATGAATTGTCTGACTCCATCTTGATACCTAGGAGGTGATCGACCTCTTTCGGTGTTCGTGTATTGGTCTTGAATTTGGTGACAAAGGCTTTCGCCAGCTGCTATCACCCCTTGATACTCCCCTCCGGAAGCCTTTCGAACCATTGCAGGCCCAATTCTCCCAAACTAGCTGGGAATATGAGACATATCAAGGCATCGTTGCGCCGATGGCCAGCCATTACTTGCAGGTAATGACTAACGTGAATGTACGGATCTGTCTTGCCATCGTATAGCGTGAACTTAGGTTAATGGAATCCGGCGAGGAGGGGTGTGCTTTCAATCTCTAGAGACAATGGGATGGCGGTGAGTCTTGCCAAGTCTCTGTCCTCTAGTGTTGGAATCACCATTCTAGGTGGCAACATGGCCACCTTTTCACTGCAACAGATTTTGGGACTCATCCTTTGCAGTGCTAGCACTCTTTGGGCCTCTCTACGACGTGCACATTCTTTCAAGACATCCCTCAGGTCCTCCGAACGGGTGGAGTAAGAGTATCTCGACGTCATCGATGGACGCGACGAACAGTAGTTGTTGTCGTGCGTGCGTGATCTCTCCATCGGTGGGTCGGAATCTCCAACGCTGTAGCTCCTGGTAATAGAGAGGGAGGGTATCTCCCGTTGGTGCTGGTTACCTGAGCGACGTGGTTGGGTGCACTTACTGTGGTTTCCCACTCCAGCAATACCCTTCCCTTTGATTTGTCATTTCAACGTCTCCATCTTAGCCACCATCTTTCGAATAAGGGCGTCCTAATCCCTGAGTTTCTTCTCTAGGCGCCGAGCACGCAATTCTCCTCGCCCCTGATGCCCCTCAAGACTCTGCGAATGATCAATGCTCCTCGCGCGTTTGTCTCGCACTTCTCTGGGTAGCCCTCTAGAGGAGGTCTCTAGGCCCGCCATTGTCGGAATGACGGGAGGGCCATCTCTTCTCTGGACTGACTCCGAAGTGATTTCGTCAACAAAAAATAGTGGTGTTTCATCGATGTTCGCCATGGAAAACAGTCGAAAAAGCTTGTAAAACAAGGTTTATCTGTCAAATTCGATTTCCATAGACGACGCCAATTGTACGGGAGAAAAATATTCGCCCCGCTCTGTACCTCCTTGCTTACAAGCTAGTCGTACTCCGTTGGAACTTCATCGCATTGTAACAAAATCAAGGTGAGCTACCTCGCGGATTGGTTTGCCAGAAAACCCCTTCGACAGTCAAATTAACTTGCTAGGAGAAGAGAGAAGGTAGAGAGCACTGTAGAGAGAGAGAGAGAGAGTTGCACAAAATTGCTTACCTTTAATATCTTCATGCTCCTCTTTTTCAAGGCTGGCCATGCAGCTCCAGAGATTGTGGGCGCACTACCTTTGATGTCCTTCTCTAGACAGGCAGTTATGCTCTCCTCTACACTTCTTACACGTGTAGAGGCCAAAACCTCCAAACAGTGTTTGTCGCACCGCCAAACGGTATTGACGCATACCAAGAGTGGATTTCTCTCTACTCTTATTGGTCCACGTGGAATACCCGACCGGGCTATTACTTGTGAAACGCCAGCATTACGTTGATCTCTTTTCTGCCGGGTTAAATCTGACCGGTCTATCAAAATTAGTATGCTCAGCCAAAGCCCTAATCACCTGGCACCAACTGAAGGTAGGTACGCTGCGCGACATCTGTGATGCCCCAAAAATCGCGAACTTCAGAGAATATATTATCAATTAAATACAGGATTTATCTAAGGTTAGGAGTCTAGGAAATGGCACTAATGAGTCCTGTGGCCAATAACCACGTAAGATCCCAGATCGCCGGAGGAGTCAAGTTAGCCTCCCTTCTAAGTCCAGCTTTCTTAGGTAGCGCACCACCCTTTTGATAGATCTTAAAAGGCATTGACGCAATGTCTCATAAGCAACACAGAGATAGGCATAGGATTACAAAATAAATAATAATTACAGTGTCTCAAATTTTAAATTTACAAAACGAGTTCCATTACTATTACAATCCAAAAAGAAATAAATAAAAGCACAATTAGACTAATGAGCGAAATGGTTCTAAACTTTCTCTAAGGAAAACTTAAGTCTTCAAATGTCTTTGACTCTTTGTTGGCTTCGTACGTTTCTTCAATACCTAACATGAAATGCCTTGAGCTTTGAATGCCCAGTAAACGCACACACACCCTATCCATTTTTCCCAATCCAATACACCATCACAATTATAACAAGCAAGTAATGAAGCATGATAATCATTCAATAATAAAGGATTACAAGATTAGATGTTAGAAATCTAGAAATTCCCCAAAGAGACTTCGTCCTCCCAACCACAAGAATCGGACGCAGATTATTCAGATGCCTACCAACGGTTATATATCGCGTAGCGCCAACCGCAGGGCCTCAAAAGAGACGGTAATAATGGGCCTTGCCCAAATCCTTCCTTACTCCAAATACCTAGGGTCCGAATACAACCACTCCGTTCAAGGGTTCTGAAAACCACTTGCGCAAGATTTTAACTTCCAAATAGGGAAACGCATCCCGTCAACCAATCAATATCTTAGTAATCTTGTGTCATGACCCAAACCCGCCCCTCTACGTTAAGGACATAACCAGCCAGTAATCAAGGGATTACCTACGGCCTCAAACCAAATCAGACATAACTCATTAGAGTAAAGGGGCCAAACGGAAGCAAACTTAAAACTTAGTCCTTAGAACTGTGCTTATATGGCATATCATAACAGTCCATATACATACATGTTAATAACTCACGTCAAAATAAGGAATAACATAAAGTTTTGTACATACAGGATCATTCAAGTCTAAGTCAGCCAATCAAAACTATATACAACCATAAGCCAAAGTTCTCGCCAACATGACAAAATATAGTAAGCTAGCAAAAGGGCGAAAACAAGTCTCGTGCGTGAGACGTATGGGCTGACTCTTCAAAACCTTGACTGCTTCTCACAAACTTCACTGAGGCTAGGTTTGGACCTCCCTTGGCTCACCTACAGACACATGAATGAGCGTGAGCGAAAGCCCAGTGAATAATATCAAATAAAGGAAATACACAAACGGTATTTAGAACAACGTGCTTCAAACGGCCTTGGGCCCAATTCGTATTTCTATCTAGCATATATATAAATATAGGTCAAGTGACTGTGGCTCCCGTATTTCCTGCTCGAGCGGCGCCTTCCCCGCTCGAGCGGACATCCCAAATTCTGGAAATTCCATAATTGTTTTTGAGCTTCAAACTTGCATTCAAATCAACATATCTTGCATATTATGGCTCAAACTTCACATATACATGTACTAACATGATCCAACACTAAATTCATTACATTATGAAGCTCAATTTCATGAATTAATCTCATGCATGTCCCAATTTACACCAAACTTATTTCCAACATAACAATTTCATGCATTCAAAACCCATACTCTTATGAATTGTACATACATGTGAGATATAGCTCTCATTCTCAATTTAAATGATGGAAAGATGATCAAAAGCATGAACTTCAATCAAAGATTCATCATGGATCATGTATTTCAAACTCAAACACACAAATTCATTGCAATTTCCTGCATGCATGTGAACATTGACTTCTAATTCATCAAAACCAACTCAATTCATGTTCTTTATCACCATTCAACTTTGAATTCACAAAGTTACAAACTAAAATCCATGAATTTACTCACCTAAAGGCTCAAATATTCCAAACTATGGTTAATTCTTGAGTTCAACCTCCAATTCTCAAGCCTTGAGCCAAACTTGCACAATTCTTCCTCTTCCCCTCTCTAGTCGACCCTCTCTCTCTCTCTCTATCCTTAGAGTAATTTCTGCCAAAATGAATAAAAAGAGAGGAGTTGAGTGTATAGTGCTCCTCTTATATAAGTTCCCTTAATTACTTTTATCAATATTAAATAATTGGGCACTATATCATTAATTTAATCTAATTAATCTGATCCGAATAAATTTTTAATTAAATTTCACCGTAGGCTCTAAAAATTACGCCAAACACAACGGCGTAGTGAATTTCGATTTCTGTGGCCGATAGGGCCTTCAATTTAAATTCCAAAGCAGATAATCAAACAGATATTCCTACGGTGAATAGATAGAAATTCAAAACCACATATATTCATATAAATGGCACTCAAAATCATATCAAACACAAAATCACAATCATAATTAAGATTAATTAGCATAATACGGACCAGGGTTATCACAGTCTTCCCCCATTTAGGAAGTTTGGTCCTCCAAACTTATTTTACCTTCGTCGAGGAACGAATATGGATAGCGTAGTCGCATTTCATCCTCTTTTTTCCATGTGGCATCCATCCCATAGTGTTCTTTCCACTTTACTTTCACCATTGGGATGGGCTTGCTCCTCAATTGTTTCACTTGCCGATCGATGATTCGCTCCGGCCATTCGGCGTACTCCATATTTTCATCAAGAGCTACCCGGTGATAATCAATCACATGGAACGGGTCTCGGAGATAACCCCTCAACATTGACACATGAAACACATTATGGATTTGCTCGAATCCCGGTGGCAAAGCGACTCAATAAGCAACTGGACCAAGCCTTTCCAGAATTTGAAACGGCCCAATGTAGCAAGGCGACAACTTACCCTTCTTTCCAAATCTAACTTGGCCTTTCATTGGAGTCACGCGAATAAACACATGGTCACCAACCCCATACTCAAGAGGTCTTCTTCGAACATCTGCATAATTCTTTTGTTGGTCCTGAGCTGTTTTGAGCCTCTATTGAATGATTTTGATCTTCTCAGAAGTGTCTTGCACAATCTCAATCCCAAGTAAAGCTCTATCCCCGACTTCTGTCCAACAAATTGGTGATCTACACCTTCTACCATACAGAGCCTCGTATGGTGCCATACCGATGCTGGAGTGGAAGCTATTATTGTATGCAAACTCTGCTAGTGGCAAATAGTCTTCCCAACTCCCCTGAAAATCCAAGGCACACATCCTTAACATATCTTCCAAAGTCTGTATTGTCCGTTCTGATTGCCCATCTGTCTGGGGGTGGAATGCGGTACTAAACCTCAATTCTATCCCCATAGCTCTTTGCAAACTTTTCCACAATCTAGACACAAATTTTGGATCTCTATCCGACACAATAGACACCGGAACTCCGTGTAAACAGACAATTTTATCAACATATATAGTAGCCAATCTATAAGCATCAAACGTAGTTCTAACAGGTAGAAAATGTGCAGATTTAGTCAGTCTATCAACTACAACCCAAATAGAATCCATACCTCGAGGAGTCCGAGGTAGGCCAACAACAAAATCCATAGTCATGTGCTCCTACTTCCATTCAGGAATAGGGAGAGGTTGAAGTAGACCGCCCGGTTTCTGATGTTCAGCTTTAACTTGCTAACATTAAAGGCACTTGGACACATATTCTGCAATTTCTTTCTTCATTTTAGGCCACCAATAGCTTTGTTTCAAATCCCGATACATTTTATTGTTACCTGGATGCATAGGAAACACTAATTTATGGGCTTCATCTAAAACCCTTTTCTTTAGTTCCGAAATATCTGGGATACACATTCGGTTTCGAAATTTCAACACTTCGCCTTCAATGCTGAACTCTGCTATTGGACTTGTCTCAAATTCATCAATTACTTTCTTGCGGAATTCATCCTCTTTCTGTTTCTGTTTAATTTCATCAATGATTGTCGGTTCGGCTGTAATAGCGGCTATCAATCCGCCCTGTTCACACAATACCACTTTAATTTCAAACTTCTCAAAACCATGCAAGATCTCTTTCTGTTCAGTAAGCAACCAAGCCATACTCCCCATTGAGTTTATGCTCAAGGCATCAGCAACTGTATTAGCTTTCCCGAGGTAATACTGAATCTCAAGATCATAGTCTTTTATCTGTTCGAGTCATCTCCTCTGTCACATGTTCAACTCCTTCTGCGTAAAGAAGTATTTCAGACTTTTGTGATCCTTGTAGACTTCACATTTCACCCCATACAAATAGTGCCGCCAGATTTTCAAAGCATAAACAACTGCGGCCAATTCTAAATCATGTGTTGGGCAGTTTTTCTCATGTGGCCTCAACTATCGAGAGGCGTAGGCAATTACCCTTCCGTTCTGTATTAGCACACAACCCAAACCTATATAAGATGCATCACTGAAAATTACAAAGTTTTCCGTACCTGTGGGCAATATCAATACTGGTGCAGTGGTTAGCCTTGTTTTTAGTTCATAAAAGGCTGATTCTCTTTCGTCATTCTATTCAAATGATTGCCCTTTGCGTGTCAGTTGGGTAAGAGGTACAGCTCTCCTTGAAAAGTCTTTCACAAATCTCCTGTAATAACTAGCTAAGCCCATGAAACTGCGGACTTCGGTCACATTTGTCGATGTGGGCCAATTCACAATTGCCTCTATTTTCTGTGGGTCCACTGAATTCCCTTCCTTGTTGATCATATGCCCTAAAAAGATAACTTCATCCAACCAAAATTCACATTTCTTTAGTTTGGAAAATAATTTCTTTTCTCTAAGTGTTTGCCAGACAGTTCTCAAATGATGTTCATGTTCAAGTCTATTCTTCTAGTATATCAAAATGTCATCAATAAAAACCACAACAAATTCGTCAAGGCAGGTTTTAAAAATTCGGTTCATTAAGTCCATAAATGCTGCCGGAGCATTAGTCACTCCAAATGGCATAACAAGAAATTCAAAATGACCATACCTTGTTCTAAACGCTATTTTCTCAACATCATCTGCCTTTACTTTCAACTAGTGGTACCTGGACCTCAAATCAATTTGGAAAACACCTGTGATCCCTGCAACTGGTCAAACAAGTCATCAATACGAGGTAAAGGGTATTTATTCTTTATTGTCACCTTGTTCAGTTCTCGATAGTCAATACACAAGTGCAAGGTTCCATCTTTCTTTTTCACAAATAACACCGGTGCACCCCAAGGTGAAGTACTAGGTCGGATAAACCCTTTGTCAAGTAGGTCTTGCAACTGTTCTTTTAGTTCTTTCATTTCAGCAGTAGCCATTCTGTAGGGAGTTTTGGAAATAGGCTGGGTGCCTGGCATAATCTCAATTGTAAACTCTATCTCCCTGTCCACCAATTCCCCTGGTAGTTCAATTGGAAACACATCTGGAAATTGTTTAACAATAGGAATACTATTCAATTCAACATTTACAGATTGTTCAGACAACACATAACACAAATAACCCTGGCACCCTTTCCTGATCAGTTTATATGCCTTCATTGCAGATATTAAATAAGGTAGAGGTACTACCTCGTTACCCACAAACACAATTTCTTCCTGTTTTGGTGGTCTAAACACAACCCGTTTTGTCACACAATCAATGGTGGCATAATATTTAGTTAACCAATCCATGCCCAAAATTACATCCAAGTGCCTAAAGTTCAAGGGAAACAAATCCACATATAGAATGGCATTCCCAACATGCATGTCACAAAAATGATATACAGATTCACACAATACAGATTCCCCGGATGGAGCAGATACACATAGCAGATATGGCAATAATTCTAGAGGTCTACTCAGCCTAGATACAAATGCACATGTTATGAAAGAGTGTGTTGATCCGGAGTCAATTAACACAAAAGCATCCCGATTACATATAGAAATAGTACTTGAGACAACTGCGTTGGCATTCCGTGTATCGCCCGGAACAAGTGCAAAAACTCTCCCTTGTCTCACGATATCTCCGGTGGTAGTAGATCTCATAGTATTTCTCGGCATCGGGATTGATGCAGTTGAGCTAGCCGCTAGTTTCCCACTGTTTTGGTTACAATCTGTGGCCATATGCCCTTGTTTACCACATTTAAAACAAGCTCCTGACACACGGTAACAAACTCCACGATGCCTTTTACTACAAATATTGCACATGGGAGATGTATCTCGGGAAGAATTCGAAGTACATAAGGAGCCCGTGTTTTGCTTTTTCGAAAATTTCTTCTTTGAAAAGAAGCCTTGCCTTTTGTGCCTTTCCAGTCAGTTGTTGACTTAGCCTGTCTAGCTATGTTAGCTTCTGATACTATGGCCCTATCTAGCACCCCAATATAGGTTTCCAGCTTCAAGACGATCACCCTTTCTAAAATGTCACTTCGAAGCCCACCTTCAAAATGCCTCGCTTTCTTATAATCAGTATCAATCACATGTGGTGCAAACCTGGCCAACTCAGTGAATTTGGCCTCATACTCCGCTACCGTCATGCTGTCTTGTTTAAGTTCCATGAACTCCGATACTTTCCTGTCCCGGACACACTAAGGGAAGTACTTATCATAAAAGACTTCCAGGAATTTGGTCCAGTCAACATCTTTATGATTCTTACTCTTTAACATCCACCATCTTCTTACCTCGTCTTCTAGCATAAATGTGGCTAGAAGTACTTTTTGTGTCTCCGAACAAGGGAACACCTCAAATAGCTTTTCGATGCCGAGGACCCATGCTTCGACTTTCAACGGATCTAATCCCCCATGGAACTGTGGTGGTTTCATTTTCTTAAACTCTTTGGTGAGAGCTATTATCCGATCATCATTCTGATTATCTAGCACGGGTGGTGCCGGAGGTGGAGGCTGTGGTTACTGCAACTGTTGTTGCCACTGTTGTTGTTGCCTCAATGTCTCTGCCATTTCCTGAATCAATCTTTTCATTCTATCCATTCTGGCAGTGGAGGACTCCTCTATCTCATCACCTCTTGTTCTCACCATCTAATTAGACTTGCATTATACTTCATACAAAAGATTCACAGGTATGCATATAATAAAGGGCATACATACTCAAATAATTTGCAACGAAAGCAAATCACAAACTTATAGCACACAATCGTTCACATTAAAGCATTTAAGCGTATTCTCGATGCTTTCAAATTCATACTTATCACATGAATGCATCCTAGATCTCTTCTAGACGCTTATTGCTCATTTGGACAAGTGTGTGAGTTATTAACTCATGCTTTGATACCACTCTGTTATGACCCGAACACGCCCCTATGGGTTAAGGACATAACCGGCCAGTAATCAAGGGATTACCTACGGCCTCAAACCAAATCAGACATAACTCATCAGAGTAAAGGGGTCAAACGGAAGCAAACTTAAAACTTTGTCCTTAGAGCTATGCTTATATGGCATATCATAACAGTCCATATACATACATGTTAATAACTCATGCCAAAATAAGGAATAACATAAAGTTTTGTACATACAGGATCATTCAAGTCTAAGTCAGCTAATCAAAACTATATACAACCGTAAGCCAAAGTTCTCACCCACATGACAAAATATAGTAAGCTAGCAAAAGGGCAAAAACAAGTCTCGTGCGTGAGACGTATGGGCTGACTCTTCAAAACCTTGACTGCTTCTCACAAACTTCACTAAGGCTGGGTTTGGACCTCCCTTGGCTCACCTACAGACACATGAATGAGCGTGAGCGAAAGCCCAGTGAATGATATCAAATAAAGGAAATACACAAATGGTATTTAGAACAAAGTGCTTCAAATGGCCTTGGGCCCAATTCGTATTTCTATCTAGCATATATATAA
Organism: Camellia sinensis; assembly: GCF_055761805.1. Taxonomy (NCBI): domain Eukaryota; kingdom Viridiplantae; phylum Streptophyta; class Magnoliopsida; order Ericales; family Theaceae; genus Camellia; species Camellia sinensis. Next base: position 98,184,428 of record NC_138972.1, read on the forward strand.
ATATAGGTCAAGTGACTGCGGTTCCAAACACATCATACGGCCTCGGGGCCAGTTCATTCTTGTCATTCATGTTGGACGGCCTTTGGCCCATTCATTCGTATCATTCATGTCAGACGGCCTTTGGCCCATTCATTCGTATCATTCATGTCAAACGGCCTTTGGCCCATTCATTCTTCCATTCATGTTAGACTGGCCTTTGGCCCAACCGTTCTTCCATTCATGTTAGACTGGCCTTTGGCCCAACCATTCTTTTATTCATGTCAAACTAGCCTTTGGCCCAACCGTTCTTCCATTCATGTCAGACTGGCCTTTGGCCCAACCATTCTTTCATTCATGTCAAACTGGCCTTTGGCCCATTCATTTGGCATAGCAAACATTTGTCCACGATTCAAATTAACGAACTTATAAGACTTACATAGAAGAAAGCAATTGGACAAACAACATACTTCAGATATCTTTATTAAGATATTACTCACAGTGATCGGCTGGATGATTTGCCCTGGAGCTCGACCCTATACATTCCATGAACACAATGGGTCACAAACAATTTAATTCGTTCTTAATTCACATATTCCTCTTTAGGCTTCTTTCTTATTCTTTTAATTTATTCATGATGCTCAATGCATGCCTAAGAGTACTTAAAAGTGAAAGAGAACGGAAAACGAAACACAAAACACATTTACAAAATTTCAGAAACAGGGGTCCCGCTCGAGCGTGGACTTGCCCGCTCGAGCGGACCCATTAAGTCTGCAAAAGTACTGGTTGCCTCGTTTTTACACTCAAGCGTGAATTCGGGCGCTCCAGCTGAAGGTCATCCTACATAGCTCCCTGCTCGAGCGAACATCCATGTCTGCAAAAAGTTCTGGGAGCTCGTATTTCCCGCTCGAGCGGCGCTTTCCCTGCTCAAGCGGACATCCCAAATTTTGAAAAATCCATAATTGTTCTTGAGCTTCAAACTTGCATTCAAATCAACATATCTTGCATATTATGGCTCAAACTTCACATATACATGTACTAACATGATCCAACACTAAATTCATTACATTATGAAGCTCAATTTCATGAATTAATCACATGCATGTCCCAATTTACACCAAACTTATTTCCAACATAACAATTTCATGCATTCAAAACCCATACTCTTATGAATTGTACATGCATGTGAGATATAGCTCTCATTCTCAATTTAAATGATGAAGAGATGATCAAAAGCATGAACTTTAATCAAAGATTCATCATGGATCATGTATTTCAAACTCAAACACACAAATTCATGGCAATTTCCTGCATGCATGTGTACATTGACTTCCAATTCATCAAAACCAACTCAATTCATGTTCTTTATCATTATTCAACTTTGAATTCACAAAGTTACAAACTAAAATCCATGAATTTACTCACCTAGAGGCTCAAATCTTCCAAACTATGGTTAATTTTTGAGTTCAACCTCCAATTCTCAAGCCTTGAGCCAAACTTGCACAATTCTTCCTCTTCCCCTCTCTAGTCGACCCTCTCTCTCTCTCTCCTTAGAGTAATTTCAACCAAAATAAATAAAAAGAGAGGAGTTGAGTGTATAGTGCTCCTTTTATATAAGTTCCCTTAATTACTTTTATCAATATTAAATAATTGGGCACTATATCATTAATTTAATCTAATTAATCTGATCCGAATAAATTTTCAATTAAATTTCACCGTAGGCTCTAAAAATTACGCCAAACACAATGGCATAGTCAATTTCGATTTCTGTGGCCAATAGGGCCTTCAATTTAAATTCCAAAGTAGATAATCAAACATATATTTCTACGGTGAACAAATAGAAATTCAAAACCACATATATTCATATAAATGGCACTCAAAATCATATCAAACACATAATCATAATCACAATTAAGATTAATTAGCATAATACGGACCAGGGTTATCACATCTTGTTCAAAAATTCGCAACCCATTACCACCCATTAAGTGTCCCGTTTAAGTTAGATAATTTAAGTCAGAGTTAGGACATTCTCTTAAAACAACATCTATGGCACAAGTTTGAACAACTAAATTGTACAAATAGAAGGAAATAAGGTTACAACACATGAGATTCACATATGAAGATAGCCACAAGTAGCTCTAGGCATATTCAAGTAGTTCAGGGAATAAATTTGCACATGAATATAATTTCTAGATTTGCATAAGTGTGAGCACCATCGAATGATTAAAATAAAATACATAAACCTATGACATATGAAATATCATATCGAGACATGATCATAAATTAATAAGTATATTCATGCACACATGAGTATAAAACACTGATGAAAACAAAATTTCCAAATTTAGTACTACCTAAAGATTATACTCAAAAGGGCTATTTCAGATTTTTCCAGAGCTCGGTCTTCCTATGGTTCGTAGGGAATTTTATCTAGTTTTCAGAACATTTTTTGGAAATGGAATAGCTTTTCCAAATTTGTAGTTATTTTAGAAATACTCCAGCTCTGTCCAGATTCGTCGACCATTACGAAAATCAGATTTTCTCACAAACCACTTACTCGTTTTCAATGAAACAAATTTTCCTTGAAAGATAACTCCTTAAGAAAGATTTTTACATAAAATGGAGGTCCAAAATATTTTTATACATTTTTCTACAATTTTTGTAAGGTGGTTGTAAAATAAATTTTTCTAGCACAGTTCTTGAAAATAGAAAGTTGGTGAGAAAAGAGGTCAACGAGGGGAAATTTTCCACTTATCTTAGTGATTAAAACATGCTAAATAATATGTATTAAAATTATAAATTTAAGGTGAAGGTGTGCCTTTGAAAAGTTTGAGAAATTTATAGGGAAAAATGTAATCTTATTCAGATTAAGAGAAATAGAAGAATGGTAGAATTAAGGCTCAACTCCTTTCATTTTTAACACAAGAATACCATTATAACACATCTGAAAATACCATTTTAAACTCCTAATAACATGTATTTGAAAAAGGAAAATGGAAGAGAGAGTTGTGTTGTGGCTTACTTAAGGATTGTTGGAATTGCTAGCAAACTTTTTCTTCCTCTCCTCTCTTCTGCCAAGCTCACCCTCCTTCCTTTCTTCTCTCTCAGCTAAATATAGTGTGTATAAGTGTTTTTCTTGTATGTAAAATGCTAGGGGAGGGGTTGTTTATATAATGAATTTGGTGCAAAAGGTCCTAAATGCCCCTTGGTTGGAATTGGATTAGATAGTTTGGATTTAGTTTGAATTCAATGGAATAGTGGAGGATTAAAGGTCTTAATTAGGTTCCTAAATATGATCTAGTTAGGGTTTTCCTCCTAATCAAACCAACCTAGTTGCTTATATATATGTATATAAAAGTTTGTACCAAGTCAAAGATTTTTCTTCCTTAAATCATGGAAAATTGTCTCATAGTACATTCATTACACCTACAATGGTGATGGCTAGCCATGTGATGGTGAATTGATAGACTTGTTCTATATATATATATATATATATATATATATTTGTGTACAATTGTTGGAATTTGTAAAATAAAATGTTCTAAAAAAAGATTTTAGGATACAAGTGTATATATAAATATATAATGGTACTCGTTTGGGGTCAATTTATGATTTAATAAAAATGTGACAGCTTGGGCTCAATTAAAGTATCTATTTCAAGTGTAGAGTTAATAAATTAGTGTTAGGAAAAATAATTCGGTTTGCATTATCTTGCTTTGAATTTAAAGGTAAATAACCGAACAAAAACTGTGAAAACCGGAAGTTAAGGTTTAGAGCGATTAATCTAAAATTTGAGAGTTAAACAATTAATATCAGAGCGTCAGAAATGATTTCTAAGCTTCCAAAGTCGATTGGGGTTTGTATGTGTTCGTCCGTGATGCGTTTTCGGTTCTAGGGTTTACTTTGTGAATAATCAACGAATTAAGGGCTTTATTATAATAACTCAAAATTTAGGTATCTAATAAGGTTTACAAAAGTTAGGGGTCTCACAACATCTCTGCTACACACCGCGATCCCACGAACCGCCTACCTCGGTAACAGTATCCCGAATAGTTTGCAGTTTGGTTGTCACGTGACTTTGCTATCTTGGGCCTCAATGCCGAGGCAGTTTTGCCCGCCAGCTGAGCCAGCTCGGCCGGGTCTGGCCGATACCATATCCTGTGTGAGTCTAGCTCGGCCCGACACCATATTCTGTACGAGTCCAGCTCGGACAAACACATCTCGGATAACCTCAGTCCTGCACCAGCACTGTATTTAGCGTGGACCCAGTCCAACCCAATGATGCATCCTAGGCTCTCCTCACCTGGCCGAGCACCACATTCCATGTTGGCGAAGCTCAGCCCACTGTTCGGCACAAATCTCCCTCTCATGAATCATATGTTAAATATTCTAAATATTATTTTTACAAATTCTGTTTATATAGCATTATTCAAAATTAAACGAAACTGTGGGCAAATATAATCGTTTGAATTTTCTCATGTCCCAATTGGACTATAGGCTTGGTGTGTCTATTTTTGTGGGTCATTTTGATAAGTTGAATGATTATTATTATTATTATTATTATTATGACTTGTTGAAGGGGGTATTTATGTAAAAGATAAAAAAATAAATAAGAAAAAGAAAAAGATTAGATATCATTAATCACACATTGATAGCACATTTACATCATAAAAAATGAATCGTGTATTATACTTGTTCATTTTCTTAATATTAATATAATTCGGTCACATAATTATTGATTTTCAATCAATTTAATTTTTTAGATAAATAATCATTTAATTAAAGCTTATAAGATGAACAATTCAAATTATCAAAGTAAGCTCTAAAATCAGTTCTCCAAGCCCAACATCTCTTCAATTGGATCCCCAACTGGAGCCATTTAAAAAAAAAATAGAAGCTAATTTGCTTTATTTTTTTAAAAAAAAACAATGCTACCAAGCTTGAATTTGAGTTTGCTAGAATGGTTCGAGTATTGACTTGCCGGTCATCCGACCTATCATCTAGCAACAAGGCGACAGCCGCAGTCCACATAGGTGACAACCGTGGTAGACAAGTATTGCACCGGTCGTCTAGGCAGTCAACCGGCATGCATAAATTCGGGCGATTCGGGCAAATTCAAATTCTAGTTACCAAATATTTTCCTTTTTATTTTTTATTTTTTATAATGTTCGAAAAATAAGAAGAAAATTAAAGGAAATTTTTAAATTTTTTTTGGTTTACTTACTTATAAAAATTCATTGTGTATAAGTTATTCAATATAAAAATTCAGGCTGTGCCGTGTGTATGAGAGGGTTCAAGAATGCCGTTGGAAAATTCGAAGATCTTCAAAGATCCTTGAAGAAAAATTCAAATTCTCTAGAAGATGACGAGAGACTTAGATTCTTCAATAGTCTCAACTAAGAACACAAAAGTAAAGAGATGATGGAGATAAGAGATTGCGTGAAGAAGAAGGCAAAGTAGCTAGAGAGAGAATAATGGCAAGGTTCTCCCATGGATCTCTCACTTTCACTCTCAAGGTTGATAATGGAGAAGGGAAATTAGTTCTTTCTCAAGAGTTTTCTCTCCAAAATCCATCCCTTGTAAAGCTATGGGTGGGTGCTATTTGTAGACACCTCATGATGTAGGATGGAGGCCATGTGCAAGGCACATGGGGAATATTCTCTCTAACCACCTTGTCTGAGGAGGTGACCTCTCCGAGGATGAGGAAAACCCTCGAAGAGGAGATCAACCTCTCGGCGAACCCTTTTTCTTAGCCACACCTAACCAATGATCCCCAATCATCCCAAGGGGCCGAGGTAGTCCTAGAGGACCCCCCGCCGCTAAATATTGCCAAGTCTCATGGACCCCCCGAGGTCGTGCCACCTCGACCCGGGTATAGGCCAGTTTAACCGAAGAATGAATTTATCTTCACTCACCGTCCTCGGGATCGGGTCCTTTGTTCGAACTCCATTACGCCCATGGTTCTGGTGCGTAGATCCCGGAAAGCTCTGAGTCCGCAAGTGTTCTGGGAATCATTAATGGAGCGGCTTCTAGATTGCGTCTGAATCCGTTCAAAGCCAAGTGCTTCGGATCTCTAGGTTTGTGGATCCGAACCCTTTCAAGGCTTAGAGCGATTCGACCCGTTTGATGGCGATAAATCTGGGCCCACCAACCTTGGACTATTGGGCCTGATTAATTTAGTGGGCTCAAATTAGCTCCTCTTACACCGTGTAAGATGATCATTGAGTGATTGTTGCCCAACCCAATTGACTCGTCAGTAAAAACCATTCTTCCAAGTCTGGTCCATTAAGTTTGATCAGAGAGAGAGAGAGAGACAGGGGTTTGGGTCCAAGTCTCAATTAAATGGTTTGAAAAATATTGAAAACCTAAGACTTTTTCACATAGAAAAAATCAAAAAAAAAAATTATTGAATGCATACAAATAAAAATTGGTGTCAAAATAGGCCACAGATTGCAGGAAAAGCAGAGATAGAACTAAACTCCGCGGTTCATCTTAAAATGTTAATTTTTTTGTATTCGTGGCTAATTAAGTCTATGTGTTGTTTGAATTTTAAATTTGTACACGTGAATTTATTTAAGATAAAAGTGGTGGAAGGTGAGAGAAAAAAAAATACTTTTTTTGAGTTTATTTAGTATAAAAAATGATGAGCGTATTTAGTACAAAAAAATGGTAGAAACTTTAATCGAATAGAAAATTATTTTTTGATCATATGCATAATTTTAAGGGGAGTTTTTCTTTTCTTTTTTTTTATTTTAAAAAAAGATATATTCTAAACTTACTCTATATTTTTATCTTAGTCCTTATCATCACCAAAATTTCTTTTTATAACAAAGAAGGAAAAGTTTTGACAAAAAGAAATGCTTGTAATTTTATTTTAGAAGGAGAAAATATTTCGAGATTACATGTTAGTTTTGAGTAGGCTTCACAAATTTTTTGCACTTAACTTCTCTCAATGGTTTTTCATGAGCCTCTCAAACTTGAACTTCTCTATTTTCGACCTCTGTGAGAGTTTTGGCATTATAACGGTTGCGTAATATTGCACCGCATTCTCCAACTGTGAATTTTTACTCCCAATAATTCTCTTCGCTTGACGAGTTTCAGTATGTTGTTGTTTTAAATAGATCATCTCTTCTTTTAATTGTTGATTCTCTTGGCTTCTTGCTTGAAGTCGTTGAGCCATATTAGAAACTGCAGTCATCACCTGTGTACTGAGAGCCATAGTGTTATTGATAGCCTCTATATCACTACGATAACCAAATACACTAGGACTCTCAGTTACTGAAATAACGTGTGAATGCACTATGAGTAACCTTTCATTTGCCTGAATCTTAGGCACCTCATTCATGTCAGAACCATTGATGGCTAAAGTAATAAATGACATGATTACACAGATAGTGAACAAATTTTTTTCTCTAAGAATACTTGAAGGTTTTGTATCTTTACACATTATCTATGTCACTTTTTATACACACCACAGCTACAATCATCGATGTATATCTGCTCAAATATCTTGTTTGTCAACATTATAGGTGCCACTACATGATTTGTTTTAGCGAATCTCGATAACGACCACATGAGAGAAATAAAAAAAAAAAACAAATTCCTTTCAGATTATGTGCTATATCTTTTATCATTGATCAACTGTGTTTACATGATTTTCGTTTGGGTACCGAAAATTTTCATTCTCAGTAAATAATTTGTCTATTAACCTTTTATTTTGATGATGTCACAGGGGGAAGAAGAAATATAGTATGATTTTTATATAAATTTTTTGACAAAGAATTGTTAATAAATAGGGAGAAAATATAATGCAAATAAATGTTTATATTATGATTGTGGAAATTTTTTATGTTGCATTTATTCTGTGAAATTTTGTGTCAAATTCATGTATAGATTGCCATCATCAAAAATGGGAAGATTGTTAATTATATGGTTTAATTTTGATGATGTCAAAAATATTATGGGATAAATTGTGATTTTTTAATATGCATAGTTTACATTATTTGACACAAAATATTTTCTGTTAAAATATATGTTGTATGTTATATTTGTTATAAACATTATTTAAAAAGATTTTACTGTGCATCATATATTTTTTAATAGAAAAGTTACTGTGTACCTTTGAAATTCGTAAGGTTTGGAAGAAAATTATTAAATTACGGTGCATTTTACTATTCATCAAAAGCGACATGGCTATATTTTCAACTCCTTCACCTACTAAATTTGAAAATGAGAAATTGGTGCCCATGCTCCGTCTTTCTCTACATGTGTCTCCTCCAACAAATATGAGCGCCTCTTCTCTCCCTTAACCGATATAATTTTACGATATATAAGGAGTATATTGATTGAAGAAAAATAAGTGTTGAAGAAGAGAAGAAAAGAAAATAAAAAAATATATGATATTTATTTGTTCTCAAAATATTATTGTGCTTTTCTGTGAGAAAATTTGTTGAGAATTTGAGCAAAATTGTAGAAGGGTTTTCTATTCCTTATTCTTATTATTCTTTGAAAAATCTAGAAACCTAATAGATATTGATTTGTGATTATATATCAATTTTAACGAGTAAATAATAATCACAATCAAACAATCAAAGACAAATCAACACAATGATTTAACATGGAAAAATCACAATTGGAGCGCCTCCAATTGTGATAAAAAAAACTACGGGCAAAAGCCACAAAACAATCCACTAAGAAGACATAAAGGAATTACACAAGTGTACTCTCAATTACCTAGTGAATCCACGCTCGAATCAAATCGACCCCTATGTGCCTCTTCTAACCCTATCTTCACCACGGAATTGTCTTGCCCAGCGTTGAATCCACAACGCCGATGTCGAATCACGACGATGAGCCACTCCGGAATCCACCGAACAACAACTCTCTCTTTTGTATTGAATGAAACAAATAATCCTTTGATGTATACTTCTCAAACCATGAGTTAAACTTAAACAAACATCAAAGAAACTAGCAAAGAAACTCCAGGTATAAACCCTAATATCCAAGAAGAAGATCTAGAAGTCGTAACCCTAAAATCTGATTGAATCACATATTTATAGAAAATAGATCTGCGATCTTTGCTCAAGCGCAAGAATGGCCGCTCGAGTGCAAAAACACAAGTTCTAGTACTTTTGTAGACAGTTCAAACTTCTGGAACCAAAGATTCTCCACTCGAGCGCACTAATGGCCGCTCAAGCAGATAAGCAACTTCGACTGCATTTTTGCTTTTGGCATCGGGGGCATTGCCCCAGACCCACCAAGGGGCGTTGCCCCTTGGACCCCCACGAGCTGACCGGGCAGCTCGATCCCCAACATAGTCAGTGAAGTGACAAACATGAAAGAATTAACACCACAAACTTCTCTGCAAGGCATAATTCGGGTTGGATTTGCATCTAAAAACTCATAGCCTTACTGAAATAAAAAATCAAATACAATTACAACTGAAAGGAGTTTTGTCAAATGAAATTGTCAAGAACATTCTTGTACAAAAAGAGAGAGACAGAGAGTTTTTGTAAGTGATTTTTTGGGATAAAATCACTTGAGTTAGGTGAAACTAGACACCAGATTCAAAACTAGTTAGGTTATTTTTGCGAGTGGTTTTTGTGATAAAATCACTTGATCAAGTGTGACTAGGCGCCGAATTCTAAACTAGTCTGTAATTGTTCACTAACACCCGTAAAGCTAGTTGTCACGACCCAAACTCGCCTCCATAGGTTTAACATTGTAACCGGTCAGTAATCCTGGGATTACCTAAGGCCTTTGAACGGATTAACAAAATTAAAGGGCTAACAGAAGCTAATATCAAAAGTAATGTCCATATAGTTGTGCAGACATACATGGAACAAAAAATTTAAAACTTAAATACGTACACGTGACGTCATATTTACATTAGTTAAACATCCAACACAAATGCAAATAAAACCAAAATGGGACTCATCTCAGTACACAGGATGTACAAAAACTTGTTTAGATTAAAACAAAAAAAACAAAGGTCTTAACATGGTTCACAAAACTTGATCACTTCAAAATGAAAACCTCCTCGGGAGGCACAGTGGTTGGTTGACCGAACAGAACTCTAGGCAATCAACATAAAGCTTGGTCATGCGCCTGATCACCTACATACATAAATAATATAGTGAGTTGGAACCCAGTGAATAATAACAGAGTAAAGGTTTTATGAATGATGTCCATAACAGATTCAGAAATCAGAATTCAAATTCAAAAACAAATTCATATTCATATTCACGTTTAGAATTCACATATGATCATACGTGGTACATTCATTGGCGTTAACAAATCTGATGACCCATAATTATATGGGACGTGGTTCCGATGACTCAGGTGCACAAAGACGTTCATAAAGATTCACTTGCTGATGACCTATAAAGGGACCTGATGACCCATAAAAGGGATGTAAAATATCACATGATGCTAAGGATGCCATGAATATATTTCAAAAATTCAGACAATCATTCATTTAATCATAAGATAGCGTTTCAAAAGATAAATTATATCATATTATTCAGAAAATACATAAAGTTAAACATAGTTTTATAGAGTTATTACTTATAGATAACTCCAAACGCAAAACAGACGGATCACACAGTTCAGATGGACTATGGCACGTGACCTACACAAACATGTAACAGATACACAATGAAACATAGGCTCCGTTGGTGCTTAACTTATTACCTCTCTATCTTGGTGTGTTTCTACACCTTATCCCCATTATTATGTTTAATTAAGGCTTAGGAATGCCGAAGATGCAATAAGGATACCAAAATTTACTTTGAAAACTTTCGTCAAAATTTCTGAAACATGGCAGTTTGTTAGAGCACAACTTTGGTTGCTTGAGCGGATCTCTTGGTCTGTAAAACTTTTGGGAACTCTCATTTTACACTCGAACGTAACCTTAGTCGCTCGAGCCATAGCTCGAAAATAAGAGTGGTTACTCGAGCTCAGGTTCTGCCACTTGAGCCAACCCTCAACTCTACAAAAGTACTGGGAGCTCGTATTCTTTGCTCGAGCACAGACTCCATAGCTCGAGCGAAGAGTACAAATTCTGAAATTTCCAAATTTACTTCCCAAGTTCAAAACTTGATGTCAAAGCTTCAAAACATATCATTTGGGCCCAAAACTTGAGAAAACATGCCTTAACTTGTATAACATCATAAATTAAAGATAATTTCACAAAATCAAGGCCCAAAAGCATGCCAATTTTTCAAACTCAAACTTGAAACTTGGAAAACATAACATGCATGAGTTTATATGAACTTCAACCTTCGAAAACATGATCAAATGAGATAAAATGATGTAAAACATGATGAATTCCGACAACTAAGTTCAACTTGTTACATGCACGACAGAATTTCTTAGACAACATGCTCCAAATGCAATAAAATGCACATGCACATATGAATTGCTCTACCTTTCCATTTCTTTAGCTTAATTATTGCATCTCTTAGCTCAATTCTCTTGAATTCATGCATGAACGAACTCAGTTACAAAACTAAATGCTTGATTTCTTACTTTCAGTATTCAATTGGGTTTAAGATGCCTAATTCTTTGAGCTAGGGGGTCAAATTTCCAAAGTTCCTTCCAAATGCTTTCTTTCCTCTCTTGAGTTCAAACTTCTCTTCACTCACTCTCTCTCCCTCACGTTTTTGTCTCAAGGAGGATGAAAAATGATGAGTCTAGAATGTTTGTAAGCCTTATATAGGCTTGATTAAGAAGTTAATTAAGATGGACTTACAACTAATCAATTGGCATTATTTTATTCTAATTATTTGGTTCTGATTCAGATTTCAATTAAACCTACCATAAATTCCTACAAATTCCAAATTACATATTAACCTAAGCAATTTCGTGATTGAATGTCGATAAGGCCATTAATTCGCATACCGAAACAGAAAGAAGAACATATAAACACAAATAACATAATTCACATGCGATTATCTCAGAATTTCCTCTTAATTACTTATTAGGCATTCTTAATCACGGTTTAGTGATTAATCACAGTTTGGGGTTGTTACACTAGTGGTGTAATTACTATTTGAAGAATAGTTGTCACGACCCAAACCCGCCCCTATAGGTTTAGCATCGTAACCGGCCAGTAATCCTTGGATTACCGAAGGCCTCTAAACAGATAAGCATATAATAAGGGGCTAGCGGAAGCAAATACATAAATATAGTTGTCCAATGAGCTATGCTGACTTATATGAAACAAAATATTTAAAACTTTATATACATAGTCAAAAGTCAATCATACATTATACCCACACACATTAAAGTATCTGAAATACAGCCAACAGAATTACATCAAGTCATATATACACAGGACCAATAGAACTTGAACACAGGACACTTCGGGAACCTCCACGTGAGGCACAATGGCTGGTTGACAACAGAACACAGATCCAGACAAAAAGTCTCCAGACTTGAACTCCAGAATGCTCACCTATACATATATATATATATATACAAACAGTGAGCTAAAGACCAGTGAATAACATTAAGGTAAAGAGTTAGTGAACGAAATCCGAACATATCATAAGCAGAAAACAGATCATAGCATAATCATTCTCATATCAAAACATAATAATGGTACATCCCATAGAACACATTACAGAACGTCTTCCGACTAGAGTAACCGGTTCCGGATACCGATTAAACACATATCACCACAATGAAGTGGCTAACGAGATCTCATAATTACTTGTATGTCATGGACCCGCATTTTCATGCCGTCCCCCATGACTTGGGACTATCTATGGATGCCATAATAGATTTCAAACTTGGAATGTTCGTTCACGTAAAACATATATCATAACAGAAATCATAGCTTATCACATTTCATTTGGAACATAATTTCATATAAAGGTATCTTTACGATAACGTTACTCACAATGGTTCTCACAAACGGTTAATCAATCTTCAGACGTTGACCTACAATCACAAAAGTACATAACACAACACATCTCATTATTACACGTTCACATGGCCAACACAGCTTAACTTTCATTACGTTGGTTCTTGTTCATACTTAGCACAATGATTAAAACACACACACACTTGCAATCTCGGAACTTGGTACATTCTTTTCTTAGTGTGTTTCTAATCCATAACCTCATTATCAAAGCTTAATTTAGGCTTGGGAATGCCTAAGATGCAATGAAGATGCCAAAACATGAGTTGGAACACTTAGGCAAAATTTCTGAAAATAAAGTCCCCGCTTGAGCATAGACTCCCTCGCTCGAGCGGACATGCAAAATGAGAGGGGTCGCTCGAGCGAGACTTCCTTCACTCGAGCGATCTGCAAACTTGGAAAAAAGTACTGGTTAGTCTCAATCTACGCTCGAGCTACAACTTTTACGCTCAAGCGGACATGCAAAATGTGATTGGACGCTTGAGTGCACAATCCTTCGCTCGAGCGATCTGTAAATGACATGAAATTTCTGGGAGCTTGCAATTCACGCTCGAGCGGAGTGCACACACTCAGAGTGGTCGCTCGAGCGTGAACTCCCACGCTCGAGCGTGGATGCAAATTCTGGAATTTCCAGATTTGATCACCAAGCTCAAAACTCAAATTCAACCATCCAAAACACATCTCTTGGGCCCCAAAACTTGAGATAACATAGTAAACTTGTAAAACATGAAGAATTTAGGATCATTTCATAAAATCATGGCCCAAGGTTTTGCCAAAAACTCGCATTCCATCTTGAAGTTTAAGAAACAAAGCATGCATGTAAAATCTTTCAAACTTTTTTCTTCAAACTTCATGAAACTAGTAAATTGAGCTCAAAGGCTCCATGCATGAGGGAAATCCTTTTCAAAACATGGATTTAAGCTTTAAAATATGATGAATTACACATGCATGTGCCAAATAACTCATGATAACAACATAGATGCCCAAAATCAAACTTAACATGTCAAAACTCCATGTATTCATGCATGCATGTATGAATTGTAACTTAAATCTTCATCCTAGGCTCAATATTCACAATTAAACTCATAATCTTCGTGTTGATGACTTAGATTCATAAATTAGGGGTTGAATTCATACCTATAGTCTTGAATTAGCTAGGTACTTGCACAATCTTGGTGAATTCCTACAATTTCTCTTCAATCTCTTCTTCTCTCTCTCTAGAATGCCCTCTCTCTCTCTCTCTCAAGTAAACTCTCAAATTTTTTCACTCAAAGGAGATGAAGTAATTGAGTCCAAATGGGCTTATTAGGCTCAAATAAAGCTATGGTGCCAAAAATACAATAATTAGAATATTAGGCCAACCAAACATGACTTAATTAATCAGACTGAATCAAATTTTAATAAAATTTGCCACAAGGTTCTAAAAATTCCAAATAACATATTGGTGTAATCAATTTCAATTTCAGATGCCGATAAGGCTTTCAATCTTTATATTAAAGCAGATTTCTAGACAGATATTTCCACCAATAACAGATAGGAAGCCAAAGATCATGCAAATTACATAACAAACCCATAATTTATTTAATCCGTTTAATTAACATCCTTAATTACTAATTAGTAGCTAACTACGGGTTAGGGTTATTACAATAGTGGAGAAATTTCTAAGGATACTTGGGTAGTAGACGTAGGCCCGGCGTGCTGAACCACTATAAATCGTTGAGTTTGCTTTCTCCTCTCTTTCCTCAATTTGATACTCATCTGATGAAACCATTGGAACAAAAAAAAAGATGATTTTTCGTCAAATTTAAATTTGATAAAAGAATTGATGATACGTTGGAGATGGTCTTAATAGATAAATTATCTTGCAATTATTATGTTTTGTAATTTAATGTGGATATAAAAAAAATGTACATATTTTTGTACATTGTTTTCAAACTTTTTATGCCCCTATATGATCCTGAGTTCCTTGCCATGCAATGAGTTTAGATTTGTTAAGATTAAATATCTCAACTTTACATGTGAAGTTGGCGCATTATGAACCAATTTGTACCCATTTCAATTATCTGAACCGTTCGTCTCATAAGATAAACTGAGAAAAATATACATGCAAAAACTTAGGTTGATCAGACATTAGTAATCAATTGATCAAATCACATATATATTATAATAAATGGATGGTCTATTATTAAAAGCATATGTGATGGTATCACAATCGATATTGAATCAATTTAATTTTTTGCATAGATAATTTTTTCAATTGATTGTATGAGATGAACGGTTTAGATCACCAAAATAGGTTTAATTCAGCCCCATAATGGGTTAACTTCACTGTAAAGTTGAGATCTTCAATTTTAGCAAATCCAAACTCAAACGATATAGTCTAAAATTAAACAGTAAAATATTTGTACAAAATTTAGAAATACATTTAAAAAGATAATAATGTGTAATTGAAACATACGTTCTAAAAAAAAAATGAAACATACATCTTAAATGAATTTGAATCATATGTTAAACACTATAAATATTTTTTACAAATTCTATTTATATAGCATTGTTCAAAATTAAACAGAAACTATGGGCAAATATAATGGTTTGAATTTTCTCACGTCGCAATTGGACTGTAGGCTCGGTGTGTCTATTTTTGTGGATCATTTCAATAAGTTGAATGATTCATTTTTGTATGATTGATGAAGAGGATATTCATGTAAAAAATAAATAAATAAATAAAGAAAAAGAAAAAGATTAGATATTATTAATCACACATTTATAGCACATTTGCATTACAAAAAATGAATAGTGTATTATACTTGTTCATTTTCTTAAGGTTAATGTGATTCAGTTATGCAGTTATCGATTTTCAATCAACTTAATTGTTTATATAAACAATCATTTTATTAGATCTTACAAGATGAACCATTCAAATCACTAAAGTAGGCTTTGAAATGAGCTTACTAAGGCCACCATCTCTTCAATTGGATGCCCAACTGGAACCATTTAAAAAATAAAAAATAGAAGCAAATTTGCTTTATTTTTTATTTTTTTATAGTGTTAGAAAAATAAGAAGAAAATTAAAAGAAATTTTCAAAAAAAAAATCTTTTTTTTGGTTTAGTTGCCTATAAAAATTCTCTTTTTTTTTTTTTTTTTAACAAAACCTATAAAAATTCATTGTGTATTAGTTATTCAATTTAGAAGAAACATGATGTGCCGTGTAAGATGATTGTTGAGTGATTGTCGGCCAACCCAATTGACTTGTCAGTAAGAACTATTCTTCAAGTTCGGTCCATCGAGTTTGATCAGAGAGAGAGAGGGGTCTGGGTCCAAGGCTCAATTAAATGGTTTGGAAAATATTGAAAACCTAAGACTTTTGCACATAGAAAAAATCAAAAAACAATGTTGAACACTTAAATTGGTATCGAAATAGGCCACAGATTGCGGTAAAATCAGAGATGGAACAAAATTCCGTGGTTCATCTAAAAATTTTATTTATTTTTATTCATGGCTAATTAAGCCTATGTGTTGTTTGAATTTTAAATTTGTACAGGTGAATTTATTTAGGATAAAAGTGGTGGAAAGTGAGAAAAAAATTATGTACTTTTTTTGAGCTTATTTAGTGCAAAAAAAAAAATGATGGAAACTACTTAGTAGTAATAATAATAATAAGAAATGGTGTCAAATGATTTTCTCGTAGTGTTTTTCTGTTGGACTTGTTCTAACTGACCTACCATGTTGAAGTTTTACTTTTCAAAGCAGTGTTTTGAAAGGGGCAACAGTTTTGGTCCTCCAGACAGAGTAGTAGTAATTGGCTTCTATATAAAGTAGGGGAGATTGTGTGTTTTCTACATCTTCTTCCATTTAAAAAAAAAAAAAAAGCAATTGAAGTGTGGTTTTAGTTGTTCCTTTCCACTTTTAAAAATGGAACTTTTTCTGGTTTCTGTATTGCTACTTGTATTGTTTTCACCTACCATTTATATGACAGGTCTCTCTCTCTCTCTCTCTCGTACATGTCATACCGAGCATAAGCATAGTAATGCTAACATTTTGCTATATGAACTATGAAGTGCATAATAAAAATGCTAACTTCATGCACACATATATATTGAGGGTGTTTGGGAAGGATTTTTTTTTGTTTTTTTTCACTAAAAGACAAATTGATTACAAAATCAAAAAAAAAAAAAAACAAATCCAAACAAAATTTCACAGCAAACCCCATAATCATTTCAATTTTTCTCTCACAAACATCACATCCAATCACAAAAAAACCAAACTATCTTTCCAAACACAAAAAAAAAATTTCTCCAATAATATCCTACAACTAAAAAAACCTAACCCACTTCCCAAACACCCACATTATCTTCTATAGGAAAATATATTATTCTTTCAAAATTTTCATATGAAAATATTCACTAAAATGATATGTTAGTAACAGTTCTAATGGATTCGGCCAAACGGTAAAGACTGAAGAATAAGATTCAACGTAGAACTTTAAGGGTCACTAAAGGGTTGCTTGACCTCCGATCCAAAAACAAAAAGGGTTACTCAACCGTTAACTTCATAGTCCCGATACCTAGTTATTAATAAGCAACTTAATAGATTTTTTGTTTTTATTTTAAAGAGATAAATCTATAATTCTACCACATTGTTCTATATACAATTTGTGTATAATATTTTTATTTCTTATATATTTTTGTTTAATGATCCATCTTTTAGATTTGTTTGTTTAAGGGCATGTTTGTATGCCTTCTTGATCTTGAATATTTGATATTCAGTCACTCCACATTGGAGCCTTTTCTTCTTCTTCTTTTTCAAATGGGATGCTATCGGCATGGTTATCTTAAATTCAGGCGTCAACATTTTTGTTACATATAAAATTTTTCTAAATGGATTTATTCAATATCATAGACATGTATATATTGAAATAGTATGTAAAAAGTGAATGAGAGAAATTATATAATAAGCTTATGCTATTTTAGTAAAGGAAACATAGAGTCTAAGTCAATAACACCAGGGATGACTTGTTTATATTCATTCATTAAAACTCAAAATGCCTAACATTATATTTCATAATTCCCAAAAAAGTCACTGCCACATCATTTCGTACAATTTGTGTGTGTGTGTGTATATTTAGCGTTTTTCTCACCAAAATGTCACCATTGCAGATGCACAATCCATAGGAGTGTGTAATGGACAACTGGGCGACAACTTACCATCGGATCAAGAAGTTGTACAACTCTACCAATCCAACGACATTGGAAGGATGCGAATGTACGGTCCAAATCCATCGACCCTCGAAGCCCTGAGGGGTTCCAACATTGAATTAGTCCTTGACGTCCCCAACTCCGACCTTCCAGCTCTCGGGTCTGATCCTTCAGCCGCATCACAATGGGTCCAAAACAATGTTGGAAACTATTTCCCAGGCGTCAAGTTCCAGTACATCTCGGTTGGAAACGAAGTGGATCCCAACAAAGCAGACACTGCTCAGTATGTTCAATTTGTCCTCCCCGCCATGCAAAACGTTTACAATGCAATTGCAGCCTTGGGTTTACAGGCAAGCGTTTATTTCTAAACAAAAATGCTAGAGGCATATGAGTGATTTGGTAGAAATTTTGGTAAATCATTTCGGTTCCTAACATAACAACATTGCTTATTTCTACATTAGGTAGTCTCACTCATGTAGGGTTTATTTTAAATAAAGAAGTTCCCTTAGACTGGCGGGTCAATTTATGTCATGTGAGCCCACTCCGGGCCTAATTCGGTGATTCGAATTATTTATTTTTTAGTGTCTGGCAAGTTGATTACTACTGTGAAAGAATTTTAACTTGATTAGATATCAGTAGTCACATAATTGGATTGCATTAGTTTTAGAAAAATAGATGGTATATTTTGAAATCATATGTAGGATTTAGATTTTCAAAATAAATTTGATTCAATTATATGACTATCGATAATTTAATATGAATCATTTATTTACATTATTAATATAATCTGATTATTCACATTTTTTTTTTTTTTTTGTTTGGTTGAATACAACAGGACCAAATCAAGGTCTCAACTGCAACATACTCGGCACTAGTAAGCAACTCATACCCACCATCGCAAGGCTCTTTCGACGGTGTGAAGTCGTTCATGGAACCGATCATTCAATTCCTAGCCACAAACAAGTCTCCACTGCTTGCAAACATATACCCTTATTTTGCATACAATGGTGATCAACAACACATTACTCTTCCATATGCCCTGTTCACTGCCACAGGAGTGGTGGTGCAAGATGATCAGTCTGGTTACCAGAACCTTTTTGATGCCATGTTGGATGCTATGTACTCAGCTGTCGAGAAGGCGGGCGGACCCGGGGTGGAGATCGTGGTGTCGGAGAGTGGCTGGCCATCTGATGGTGGCGGTGCCGGATCTACATTGGACAATGCAGGGACTTATTATAAGAATTTGATTCAGCATGTGAATGGAGGGAGTGGAACTCCCAAGAGGCCTGGGAAGGCTATAGAGACTTACTTGTTTGCTATGTTTGATGAGAACAAAAAGGATGGAGAAGGGACTGAGCAACATTTTGGCCTATTTTCCCCCAACAAGCAGCCTAAGTACCAAATTGCTTTGAATTAGTTGAGACTAGCGTATGCCCGCGCCTGAAGGCACGGTGTAAATAATGTTAGGATAAGGAGAGATTCTCTCTCTAGGACTCATGCATCACAATTGACAAACACATTTCCAGAGACATGGTTTTCATTTTTCTTCATCTTTCTCACCTCTAGGATCCCCAAATTCCTCATACATATATACACACACATTTGCAGAGATCAAAAACCCACACTTTCTCTCACATTTGCAGAGATCAAAAACCCATAATTTGTATCATCATCAAAAACCCACACTTTCTCTCTTTGTGCAAAAATGGCTTCAGTGATATACACACGTTTCTTTTTTTGATCTCTCATTTTTAACACCATGTGAGAGTGTAACTTAACTGGTTTATCGAGATGTAAGTAACCAATTCTTTTAAAATACCTGTTTCCTACCTCCTCGAATTTCCAAGATTCAAGTTCATGGTACCTCACTCCCCTGTTCCACAGAGTGCACAAATAAGACATCTAAAAGCTTAACACTTTCTCAACATCCAGTTAACAGCAAGAATTTTAAGACAAAATTCCACTTACTTCTGAGCAAGGACAGGACCAGATTTCATACATCCGATATGCACCCGTGGCTTTTTCCTGTATCTTGCCAAAGTTTCTCCTAGTGTTGCTGTAAAATTTACAACATCTTACCCAATGCAACAAAATACATAAATAATTTGTAGAGTTACAAACATATATAATTTCATTTTCAAGTAAAACTTGTTGAATCAATCATATCAGTCGTAGATTTGAATTTAGAGGTTCATATGAACATGGGCATCTGAAGTTTCTACCCCGATTGGGAATTTAAAAGTTGTAACACATTGAGTGTCTTGCATCTATGTATTGGATTTTAGACCTTCATGTATGCATTTTATTTTTATATCAAGTACTAAAAACAAATTTCTTACCTATATTTACATGAACATCATCATCAACTTTGACATAAAAATCTGCATCCCATGAAGCAACAGCAGCAGCAAGATATGACTGTCTTCACATAAAAATCTGCATCCCACGAAGCTTGAGTCTGCATAAAAACCCAATTCAAGTAAAATTAATACATTAAAGACTATCAAATCTTATGAATTTAATAGTTTGTTGAACTTAATTAGCAAGAAAAACAGAGTAAGGGTGTTGAATACTCACAGAGGCCGACTATAGGTGGTAAATTCGCAAGCTTTGAATAACTTATTCCCTGCAGTGTGAGATAAAATCGACATGAGATCTTTGAATAACTTATTCTTTGCTATATATTTTTCTGGGATAGTATATGACCCCGATATGTGACATAGAACAAATAATTTTCCTAGCCGTTTAGTTGTGTTTCTGTTTGTAGTTTTTTTGAAAAACGAAGACAATGAAAAATTCTAAAAATGGCCATCATTTTAATATTTATGATTATATATACATATGAATACTCGAAAATAAGTACTTGTTTAGTTGCGTTTTCATTTTCTGTCATCTGTTTTTCAGTTTTGGAAAAATACCCAGAAATGTGACATAAAACTGGATAATTTTCCTACATAGCCATATCAGAATATTTTCCTAAAATTGGTTTTCTGCAGACAGGCATTGATTGGAGGAAATTATGGCCTTCTCAACACTACAACATTTATCCCCAATTCGGATTATTACGGGTTAGTCAATATTGAGATTTTCTAAAACCCTTTACTATTTAATAAAGCTGAAATTATCATTTTGACACATTTATTCTATATTAATGTTTGGTTGGCTCTTCTACAGTGCTCTTCTGTGGCATCGCTTAATGGGAAAGATTGTACTTCAGACCACTTATGACAGTTCCCCTTCCACTTAAGAAAGAAGTAAGCGCAATATTCTAAACCTTTTTTAGCTTAATTTCTCTTTCTTCTCAATAATATATCATTTAGCTATCACTTCATTAATTAAATTCATTTACTCTATTTTATCTCAGTCGGGCATTTCACTGCTTCTAATCAACATGTCAAATTCTACTACCTATGAAGTTTCGGTTGCGGATGACTTGAACTTCTATCCTAACAACTATGATGATAACCAACAACAAATCCACAGGGAAGAGTACCACTTGACTCCAACAGATGGCAATATTCAAAGTGATGTGTTGATGTTAAATGGTGTTCCCTTGGTGCTCATAGAGTCAAAGGATATACCAGTTATGTATCCAGTGCTCGTGCATGCTTCAAACCCTATCAGTGTTGCACCTGATTCTATTGTTTTTGCAACTCTTAAAGATTTCAAAGCACCAGCTTGTTCTTAGGAATTTTTCTTTATGTCACGTTATTAGAGATCTTTGATTTATTTATTTATTTATTGGGTATATATTTACAAATGGTAATAATGGGATTCTCTTATTTTGTTTCATTTCATCACATTAATCAGAAAATAGAAGTTAAAAACACCATGAAATGTCACATTTCTGGGTATTTTGAATAATGCCCCAGGGCTATGTAGTAAATAATCAGAAAATATTCTCACCTAATAATCAGAAAATTTTCATTTTCTGATATGGCTATGTAGCCATATTCTCACCTACATAGCCATATTCTCACCTAAAAACACTTAAATTAGGTGAGAAGTGTTTCATTTTCTGTCATCTGCTATGAAGAATGAATAGTGCCCCTGCTCTCATGAGTCATATCCCCAGTTTAAGGTGAATACATAATGAAATGGATTGAAAATTTTATTACCCTGTATAGACTGACTATGCATTTTTGTGGAAATGATGATAAACAAAAATGAACCCAAGTCAAGGATTTCAAAGCAAACTGAATATGTTCGCAATTAGAATCTCACCTGGAAATTTTTGCTTTCTTCGCAAGCCTTTGAAGGCAAAATCTGAAATTTCAAGCAGAAACTGAATTCATTACCCAACTAATAAAAAACTCAAAACTATATGAATTGATGATGATACATGTTTTCTTCTAACTGGGCTTAGCAGAACTAACAAAATCATGTAAATTAATGATACAGAAAGATGGAAGAAAAAAAAAAAAGTTGTTCACGATTTATAGAGACATGAAACCATAATGAACAATATGACATGGTAATCTATATAACAAAAGAAACAAAATCTGATTCAAACATAAATTCAAATAAAGAGATCATTTGTCCTCTAAATTTCTGAAAGTACACAACTGATACACTAATATGGAACCAATTAAGGCCATAAATAAGTTGCCCACAGCAGAAGTTACTAAATGGGAAGACTTACAACTTATTATGATTATACCACATGTAAACAGATACATATAATTGTTTTACATATTTGATAATACATTCCGATATGTATTAAAACTTCATAAAATGGATGCTTACATCTGTTCATTAACATGCTCAGATTTAGTGCACATCCATATATAATACACACAATCGTATCTAATACACACAAATTAAAGTCAGTACACCTTGTTCATAAATAAAAAAAAAAAGTCAGTACACAAATTAGGACAAACTGTTTTAAACTAAGATCAGAAGGAAAAAATTGTCTTAAAATGGCTTATTCACTCAAATTATCTTAATAAAACATCAAAAAAAATAATAACAAATGCAAGCTTTCTTCCATATTGTCTAAAACAGAATATAAATACAGACGAAGCCCATTACTTCTGTTACTTCAAAGAATCTGAATTTATAAACTCCAAACTGTCAAAACTAAGTGAAAAAACTGACACTATGAAAATCATATTCATAATTCAATCCAAATCTCCATACCAACTATCAGAAATATATGTTTTCTTCTAACTGGGCTTAACAGAACTAACAAAATCATGTAAATTAATGATACAGAAAGATGGAAGAAAAAAAAAAAAAACTGTTCACGATTTATAGACATGAAACCATAATCAACAATATGACATGGTAATCTATATAACAAAAGAAACAAAAATCTGATTCAAACATAAATTCAAATAAAGAGATAATTTGTCCTCTTAATTTCTGAAATATTAATATTAATGGAAGAAGAAGAAGAAAAACTGTTCGCTTCCGATTCCGATTTAATATTAATATTCAAAAAATATAAAATATAAAATATAAAATATAAAATAAAAATCAAAGATGGGTATAGATGATTTACAGTTTCTCTACGATGGAGGACGGAGGTGCCGTAGTGGGTTGAGATCTAATAGGGAGAAGAGATTAAATAATTCAGATTAATTATATATTTATAATAAGATTATGTTTATGTTTATGTTTATGTTTTAAAAAAATAAATAGTTAATATGATTTTGATAATTTTTTTAAAAAGTGGAGTTTGATCATGAGTCTATATTTATTCCATTAGCTTGATTTTTTATGCAAATGATGTACTCAACGAATCCTATAATATAAATCATTCAATTCATGAAAACATGATCCGAAACACTAACACCCATCCCAAATCCACACCTAGAAACCAATATATATCTATATATAACACATTTAATTATCTAACACACACAAATCCTATAATTATCTAGTATTCCTCAATTATCAAACACATCTGCTAGAAAAATATGTGGAACATGGACATGTGTTTTCCAATTCATGGTCCAAACCATATGATTTGACAGAGCTTGTAAACAATTTGAATCCTAATGTTTGAATCCAGAAAATTCATTATTCAGAGACCATCAAGATGTGTTGATGAACCAAAGACATCAATACATCTTTTGTACCAAGTTACCTTTATTCAGGCTTTAGAACAAACAATTAGAGGGCTATAATTTTCAATCTAACAACCCTGTATAAACAACTACTCCATAAAACAATCATTAATTGTTAATTTATAAGAAAGCTATGAATTTCCAACAGATTGGCACCAAATGTACTTGGATGACATTTTATATAGATCAAGCATCAATGAGCAAAAAAACAGAGAGTCCATGTGCCAAAGAAAAGAACCCTATTAAAATGTTCATAACCAGTTTTGAATGTCTAGTAAAAGCGATTCATAAGTTTCTATAAATCAATGACAAATTTGAAATGGAGCATTTTTTTAAAGATTAGGAACAAACTATATGTAGAATGGTAAAAAGGAAAATCAAAGTGAAAAAGGGTTTATGCCAGAGGAAAATCAAACTATATGTAGAATGATGAAATATTTCACAATCAAGATTACTATTACATAAACAAAAATTCCACTGTTTGTTTTTTTAGAAAAAATAAAATAAAACTTGAAGAAACAAATCTAGCAACATCATCTATAGCCAAAACCAAGCTCAGACACACATTATAAATATGAATGAATATTAGTAAAAATTGTTACTTAGTTCTGAATAGGTTCAAACAACAAACAGTAGCAGAAGAATATATTTCAAGTAGAGAAAGGGGTTTCCTACTTCTATATAGCAAACAGTAGCAGAAGAGTGAAGAAAATCAAACTTCAGAAACAGAGATGCTGCAGACAACTACTGAACCATGATGAATTCTCTGTGTATAAGCATTTACTGAATCTAAGAATGAATGTAAAACTTGGGTCTGGCCAATTCACAATCAATTTATATTCACCTCACCTATTATAGCAGTAGGCTTTGATGCTCTAGCAGCCATTATAGCCCCCTGGACATGATTAATGTTTAAATCAAACAGCTAAATATATTTGTGAGTAGAGAACTTCATAAGTTATTGGAGGTGAAAGGCCTCGCCCTCATTACTAACCTGGCCTAGAGGAAGAATAGCATCAAACCTATCCACTCCAAACATGCCCAAATTGGAAAGAGTGAAAGTCCCTACATGCACAAACAACATAACTCAATTACATTTTCTGTTGAAAGAAGTTTACAAATCCAGAACTCCACATTCAAGTTTACAAATACAAAATATTAAAAACCTGAATTGTACTCATGGGGCTGAAGTTGCTTGGCCCGGGCAGATAAAGATCCAACTGATAATAAATTCATACTATTATGAACAAAACAACATCAACAAAAAAACATCCGTTTGTTATAACAAAATGTATTAAGTTAATCTGGACCATTATGTCAGATAGATGCTACAATCAGATTCTCAATGTCACTATGTTAATAACTTTTCCAAAAAAAAAAATCTTTATTTTTAGCTCAAGCAGCAAAATTCTGAGAGACTTAAGCCAAAACCCCCATTCCTGTTTGCTGTCAACTTCGTTTTCTCCTACCACTGATGTAATATAAACATGTGATAACAAAAAAAATCACTCACTTGGTATGCCCAAGGCAAAAACTCTGTATCTCATGAGATTAACATTATTGGATAAAGAAATAAAATGGAATTGACTAAATAATTATTTATTTCAATGGGGAGGAAAATGAGTTACACGAATTTTAAAATCCCGATCAGCACTAACAATGAATCGTCCATCTGGTAAGTATTCCTGTAAGAAGATACAACTATTTAGAATAATCCATCCCATTTTTTTTCTGTCATTAATGGGAAATCAGCGGAAATGACCACTGATTCACCAAAAACAAAAAAAAAAAACAAAAAAAACAAAAAAAAAACAAACTTTGAATGGTAGAAATGTCTATGATAATATACTGAAACAAATTACCCGTAATTGCTAAACAATTCATCACGTTGTAAATAATGTACACCCGTGCCTGAAGGCACGGTGTAAATAATGTTGGGATTAGAATATAATTGTAATCCCAACTCTTGTCTTAAAAATAAATTATCAATTATAGAGATGGAATTATGCCTTCAATCTGAAAATTCCTGTTTCTATACCAAGAAAATGGCATAGGCAAACAACCATTGTTGAGCTTTGGTGACCCACCATGAAACAAACTCAAAAACATCTATCTAAGTTCACAGAAGCTGTGAGAGTTTCCAATCAAATGAAGCGATTTGAAATCAAAGTTTATAAGAACATAGGCGAGTTTTCAAATGAAATTCAATTAAGGCCCAAATAGTTTTATTTTAGTTTAATTACGTGTTTATGCGATCTTTAAGTTGTTGTTCTGTTCTTTCATTTACCGTCAACAAAAAAACAAAAAGTTTTGCAAACAGGTAAAGAACAAAGTTTTCCAACAATCAAAGCACATCCAAACTAAATGTTTGAACTTTCAAGGAAGGAGAAAAAAAGAAGCTTGAAAACAAAAACCTATTTGGTAAATTTTTAGCAAATTTTTATTTGCATGTGCATCATTTCTTGTGGAGTACACATCGATAAATCAAACAAATATTTTACTCAGATAAATTGACAGCAGAGTTGATCAGTCTTGTTAGGCTTACATATCATGAAATGATGAATGTGAAGTATATGCCTAACAAAGAACCAAATTTCAATTTCAGCTACTCAGCTCTTCCTATCAGTGCTTTCAATTGAGGCATGGAAAATAAATGCTTTTCATTGATATGTTCCACAAACGGGAAAAAATAATTTCACTGATGGCCATGTAAAACTTACCATAATCTCCTAACGTTCTCCATTCTTAATATGATGCAAATAAGAGCATCTCCAATTGTATGCACAACCTCACACCAAAGCCAAAATTTGGGATTTGAGCATAGAAGAAAAACCGCTCCAATGGTGTGCCAAAATTTGGCATTGTAATATATTTGGGCACCAAGTGTAACAAAATGCCAAATTTTATCACATTTGATCAGTTGACATTTTGCCTAAAATTTACATAGTTGTTGTTTTTCCAATTTCAGAATTTACATTTAGACACGGATAAACACGTCGTACGGTGTAGATTGAATCATATGGTGGTTTAAAAAAAAAAAAATACATTTGTACCATGTTGCAATAACCATTGGAGATGCCACACTTGTGTGTAGATATCATATACCTGCGTGTGTGTCACTTCATCAAGAAGCTAGAAAATAGGCTAAATTCGTGTTCAAAGCCAATAAAAATCTCAACAAATCACAAAAGAGAAAAAATTTACAATATGAGAAGTCAACATGAGAAGAAGCAGCAGCACAAAAAGAAATTGACAATATCAAAAAAAAGTAAATTTATGTTTCTATACTGAACACAAAACTAATTAGGTAAATAGAAATCAAGTCGATTACTCGGTTCCATGTGCAGTATTGCTGATGTGTCCAAAAGATTGAGGTCTTCAGTTATGCAACCACCCTCCAATCCAAATTACCTGCTTCAAATAATTAAAAAGAGTTTCAAATTTAATGTTATCCCGTTACCTTTCTAATACAGATTTCACTTAGGTATGCTACACCTGGTTGGCGTTAAACAAAAGAAAAATTTATAATAACAAAAGAAAGGTTTATAATAACAAAAGAAAGGTAACGGGATAACATTTCTTTTTGAAAAAAATCAATTAACAGAATTTCAAAATCAATTAACTAAAAAAGATTCAAATCCTAACAATTAACAGAATAAAAATTTAAAGCCATGGTTGTTTAACTTGACCATACAAATCCTAACTATTAACACATTCATTCATCAAATTGTAGGTATGATTTTTTTTTTTTCATCATTAACACATGACCAACAAAATAAAAATAAAAAGTATTTTTATTGTGTTCAATCATATACCTACAAATCATACCTATAGCAAGCTGATGGATGATAATTTCCTACAAACCAAAATAGTTTATGGATGAAATCACAACCACTCCAACCACAGAGGATATCAATCATCTATATAATATGGAAGAAAGCTTTTTGAAAATGTCCCAAATATATAAGAGATACATTTGGTTTTAAGGGCCAAGATGAATCCTGAGTTTAGATCAACGGCCAAGATGAATCAAAGATACATTTCCCACCCGTTTGAGTTATCTCTCCCTCTCTCCCACGTCTTCAGCTCCCTCTCTCCCACGTTCTCTGTCAGAGTGTCTCTCATCACCAGTCATTGAAGACCCTTCGAACCCTTTGATACCCACACTCCTCCTTCCCTTACAACCCTTCTCTTCGACCTGACCGAGGCTGTCACCGACCGACCTCCCTCCATCCGACGATCGAGTCGAGTCTCTCTCTCCGACGATCGAGTCTCGCTTCTCGCCGCTCAGTCCCGCCGGACTCTCTTCTGTCTCCGACCCGAACCAGGTATATAACTACAAATTGAAATCTGTTGTTGTAGAATTAGGTTTTTTGTTGTTGTTGTAGAATTTGGGATTTTTTGTTAAGGGTTTTTGTAAGGGAAAAAAAAAAGAAAATTGAAATGTGTTGTTGTAGGGTATACGAGAAGCTCTGTTCGACGCTCTGGTATACGAGAAGCTCTCTCTCCAAAACCCTCGCCATACCCGAAAGTAAAACCTCCCTCTCTCTCTCTGTCTCTCTATTTTGTGGATTGGATTATCAGATCTTGATGGGTTTGTAACAGAAGATTTATTTCACCTGATGATAAATTATTTTAATCTGAGTTTTTTGGGTTATTTCACCTGATTATTTTCAGCAGCAAGATCTGAATTTATCATCATATAAACTCATCAGGTGAAATAATTTATCATCATATAAATTTATCATCATATAAATTCAGATTAAAATTTTAAATAACCCAAAAAACTTAAGCGGGAGAGAGATTACCGAAGATTCAGAGTGAAATATTATGGGTTTGCTGATAATTATTTCTAATCAGGTGAAATAATTATGATAATTATTTCTAATCAGGTGAAATAATTTATAATGATAAATAACCCAAAAAACTATAAATTATTTTGGGTTTGCTGATAATTTATAAGATCTGAATTTATAAATTATTTCTAATAGGTGGAATAGTTGCCTCCAGTATAGAACCAGGTAGCAATGCAGAACAGGTGCAGAATGGAAGGACGCATCAAAAAGAAGCAAACTCGCTTCATCAGGATCCTCAATACGAAAAGCAAGAATTAAAAACCGCCCTGTTGTTGATGTCTAATGGGAGCAGTATGCATTGGGTACGACCTTTATATACATGTATTTCATATTTGTTGACACCTATGTAAACACAATCTTTGCTTGAAATGTGGTTACAACATTTTTACTTGTTTATTAATGAATCATCTTATGTGTTCACAGGTCATTAAGATGGTTATGAAAATGGATGATGCTGAGCCCTTCAATGTTCCAGTGGATCCTGTTGCCCTGGCAATACCTGTAAGTGTAACTTCTTTATAGATGCTTCTCATGTGTATTATTTTAGGAACATGCTGCTAACTTTAAATTTATGGCCACTAAGAATTTCGGGTGCAATATATTTGAACCCAAATGGTTTGGAGGAAACAACTTTCCAGACATTTTGGAGTGGGTTTTATGTTGGTTAGCTCATCATTTGGGGGAGCAGAGTGGAACGTTTTTTTTTCCATTCAATGCTTTTTGTCTTTTTTAAGAGTTAGGTAGGTTAGTTATGAACACTTGGGAGTTTATTACGTAGGATAGGAGAGCAATGCATGGGTTGTTTCTCTATGTTTGAAGTATCATGTTCCTTTTTTCAATTACTGAAAGTGGAAAGTTCAAGGATTGATGGGGATAAGACTTCAAAGTCGAAAGCTTTGGTTGATTCGAAGAGTAAAAGTAGTAGAAAGCACGATGGTGGTGGTGGTGAGAAGATTGAATCAAGTGGGGGTTTAGTGGGAGAGAAAGAAAACAGTAAGAGTAGCAGCAAAGTTAAGGATTCTAAGAATAAGAGTAAGAGTAAGAGTAGCAGCAAAGTTTGAAAAAGATTTGGGGCGAAAAGATAAGGATTCAAAGGAAAAGGAACGTGTGTTGGAGAAGAAGATTCATGAAACAGAGGTAACTGTCGATGGTGAAGAGCGACAAGGCAAACGTGGTAGAGAAAATACGGGTAAGGTAACTAATTGTTGTGTTTTTAGTCGATTGATGATTTGGATTGATGGTGGTGTTGTTGGTGTTGTTTTGTTTGTTCAATTTTTCACTATATAAAGAAAAAATCTATAATTAGGCATAATTGAGATTGTAAATAGCCTCTTGACAGAAAGAAAATATAGCAATGGGATTGCTCTGCATGTTCTTTGATTGGGAAATTGCAGAGATTAAGACCTGTGTTTGTTTTTAAATGTAACAAGTCAATGAGGAAGTCAACAATAGTACCTTGTGAGTTTGTGTGAAGATATGCTTAGAAGTATGCAGCATGATTTAATATTTACTACACACACACTAATACAGAGAGGGAGATCGTATGTACATATATAGATATTTTATTGAATTTTATAGATATTTTGTGGTTCAAGATCAACTGGATTCGTTCATTTCTAGGTTTGATTTTCATTCTTTGGCATTTAAATTCGCTTCTGTAACTAGAGATTTGAACAATTCTATGGAGTTATTCATTTTTCCTTTAATTCTGAATTGAGTTTAAGAATTTCATTGTCTTTTGAAAATTTCATTGTCTTAGCTCTCAATATTTTAGCTTAAAATTTAAAAAATCAAAAAAAAAAAAATTTAAAAGTAAACGACCTATACCAAAAAATAAAAAGAAAAAAATTTCTCTCTATTTTGTACAATTTTTCATAAAAAATTAAAAAGTTATTCAAAATATATTAATTTTTTTACCTTATATTTTAATAAAAAAATTAAAAATTATTAAAATAACTTATTCCAAACCAGGTCTAATATCCTTTAAAAGTTTATTTATTTATTTATCTATTTGTGCATTTATTTTTTGTAGATGAGTTTTTGAATTGACCCGTTAGGTAATACTTAATTGGCTTAGTTATGTGATTGCCAAGGAACCCAGTTGCTGCAACTGTGTAATATTCTTTTTCTTTCTCCCATATATTTTTATTCTAGGATTGCCAAAAGGTTTACAAGACAATAAGTTGAAATTTGTGCTTAGCTTTGTACTTATTCCATAGTTGATCCTTTAGCTATTGGTTGACATTGTGTCATGCATTTTATATCTGTTTGAAAATTGAGTACGTTGTGATTTCTGAAATGGGTTTGATGGGTTTTGATTTCTGAAATTTGAAATGGATTTGATGGGTTTAATTCGCAGAAATTCAAAGTTAAATGGATTTCTAATAATTTGATTTCTAATTTCTAATAATTTGTCTTCCCAAAGTAAACGCAGAGAGATGGTGAAACTGTAAGTCTCTAATTTTAATTCGGTGTAAGCTATTTTAATTCTTGTGGTTGGAGTGGTTGTGATTTCTGAAATGGGTTTGATGGGTTTTGATTTCTAATAATTTGAAATGGATTTGATGGGTTTAGTTAAATTTGTATGAAACAATAATATTAGGAGTCAATAACTCAAAACACACCCACACAAATATGAAACAACATTTGATGATAAAGAGGATTACATGGTATTCTTATGTGTTTGATTTCTACTTTCAACTAGAAATTCATTGCTCTTATTGCAACCATGGTATTCTTCTTCCCATAAAATTGTTGATTTGTAGGTATATGATTGATATCCTCTGTGGTTGGAGTGGTTGTGATTTCATCCATAAACTATTTTGGTTTGTAGGAAATTATCATCCATCAGCTTGCTATAGGTATGATTTGTAGGTATATGATTGAACACAATAAAAATACTTTTTATTTTTATTTTGTTGGTCATGTGTTAATGATGAAAAAAAAATAATCATACCTACAATTTGATGAATGAATGTGTTAATAGTTAGGATTTGTATGGTCAAGTTAAACAACCATGGCTTTAAATTTTTATTCTGTTAATTGTTAGGATTTGAATCTTTTTTAGTTAATTGATTTTGAAATTCTGTTAATTGATTTTTTTCAAAAAGAAATGTTATCCCGTTACCTTTCTTTTGTTATTATAAACCTTTCTTTTGTTATTATAAATTTTTCTTTTGTTTAACGCCAACCAGGTGTAGCATACCTAAGTGAAATCTGTATTAGAAAGGTAACGGGATAACATTAAATTTGAAACTCTTTTTAATTATTTGAAGCAGGTAATTTGGATTGGAGGGTGGTTGCATAACTGAAGACCTCAATCTTTTGGACACATCAGCAATACTGCACATGGAACCGAGTAATCGACTTGATTTCTATTTACCTAATTAGTTTTGTGTTCAGTATAGAAACATAAATTTACTTTTTTTTGATATTGTCAATTTCTTTTTGTGCTGCTGCTTCTTCTCATGTTGACTTCTCATATTGTAAATTTTTTCTCTTTTGTGATTTGTTGAGATTTTTATTGGCTTTGAACACGAATTTAGCCTATTTTCTAGCTTCTTGATGAAGTGACACACACGCAGGTATATGATATCTACACACAAGTGTGGCATCTCCAATGGTTATTGCAACATGGTACAAATGTATTTTTTTTTTTTTAAACCACCATATGATTCAATCTACACCGTACGACGTGTTTATCCGTGTCTAAATGTAAATTCTGAAATTGGAAAAACAACAACTATGTAAATTTTAGGCAAAATGTCAACTGATCAAATGTGATAAAATTTGGCATTTTGTTACACTTGGTGCCCAAATATATTACAATGCCAAATTTTGGCACACCATTGGAGCGGTTTTTCTTCTATGCTCAAATCCCAAATTTTGGCTTTGGTGTGAGGTTGTGCATACAATTGGAGATGCTCTTATTTGCATCATATTAAGAATGGAGAACGTTAGGAGATTATGGTAAGTTTTACATGGCCATCAGTGAAATTATTTTTTCCCGTTTGTGGAACATATCAATGAAAAGCATTTATTTTCCATGCCTCAATTGAAAGCACTGATAGGAAGAGCTGAGTAGCTGAAATTGAAATTTGGTTCTTTGTTAGGCATATACTTCACATTCATCATTTCATGATATGTAAGCCTAACAAGACTGATCAACTCTGCTGTCAATTTATCTGAGTAAAATATTTGTTTGATTTATCGATGTGTACTCCACAAGAAATGATGCACATGCAAATAAAAATTTGCTAAAAATTTACCAAATAGGTTTTTGTTTTCAAGCTTCTTTTTTTCTCCTTCCTTGAAAGTTCAAACATTTAGTTTGGATGTGCTTTGATTGTTGGAAAACTTTGTTCTTTACCTGCTTGCAAAACTTTTTGTTTTTTTGTTGACGGTAAATGAAAGAACAGAACAACAACTTAAAGATCGCATAAACACGTAATTAAACTAAAATAAAACTATTTGGGCCTTAATTGAATTTCATTTGAAAACTCGCCTATGTTCTTATAAACTTTGATTTCAAATCGCTTCATTTGATTGGAAACTCTCACAGCTTCTGTGAACTTAGATAGATGTTTTTGAGTTTGTTTCATGGTGGGTCACCAAAGCTCAACAATGGTTGTTTGCCTATGCCATTTTCTTGGTATAGAAACAGGAATTTTCAAATTGAAGGCATAATTCCATCTCTATAATTGATAATTTATTTTTAAGACAAGAGTTGGGATTACAATTATATTCTAATCCCAACATTATTTACACCGTGCCTTCAGGCACGGGTGTACATTATTTACAACGTGATGAATTGTTTAGCAATTACGGGTAATTTGTTTCAGTATATTATCATAGACATTTCTACCATTCAAAGTTTGTTTTTTTTTTGTTTTTTTTGTTTTTTTTTTTTGTTTTTGGTGAATCAGTGGTCATTTCCGCTGATTTCCCATTAATGACAGAAAAAAAATGGGATGGATTATTCTAAATAGTTGTATCTTCTTACAGGAATACTTACCAGATGGACGATTCATTGTTAGTGCTGATCGGGATTTTAAAATTCGTGTAACTCATTTTCCTCCCCATTGAAATAAATAATTATTTAGTCAATTCCATTTTATTTCTTTATCCAATAATGTTAATCTCATGAGATACAGAGTTTTTGCCTTGGGCATACCAAGTGAGTGATTTTTTTTGTTATCACATGTTTATATTACATCAGTGGTAGGAGAAAACGAAGTTGACAGCAAACAGGAATGGGGGTTTTGGCTTAAGTCTCTCAGAATTTTGCTGCTTGAGCTAAAAATAAAGATTTTTTTTTTTGGAAAAGTTATTAACATAGTGACATTGAGAATCTGATTGTAGCATCTATCTGACATAATGGTCCAGATTAACTTAATACATTTTGTTATAACAAACGGATGTTTTTTTGTTGATGTTGTTTTGTTCATAATAGTATGAATTTATTATCAGTTGGATCTTTATCTGCCCGGGCCAAGCAACTTCAGCCCCATGAGTACAATTCAGGTTTTTAATATTTTGTATTTGTAAACTTGAATGTGGAGTTCTGGATTTGTAAACTTCTTTCAACAGAAAATGTAATTGAGTTATGTTGTTTGTGCATGTAGGGACTTTCACTCTTTCCAATTTGGGCATGTTTGGAGTGGATAGGTTTGATGCTATTCTTCCTCTAGGCCAGGTTAGTAATGAGGGCGAGGCCTTTCACCTCCAATAACTTATGAAGTTCTCTACTCACAAATATATTTAGCTGTTTGATTTAAACATTAATCATGTCCAGGGGGCTATAATGGCTGCTAGAGCATCAAAGCCTACTGCTATAATAGGTGAGGTGAATATAAATTGATTGTGAATTGGCCAGACCCAAGTTTTACATTCATTCTTAGATTCAGTAAATGCTTATACACAGAGAATTCATCATGGTTCAGTAGTTGTCTGCAGCATCTCTGTTTCTGAAGTTTGATTTTCTTCACTCTTCTGCTACTGTTTGCTATATAGAAGTAGGAAACCCCTTTCTCTACTTGAAATATATTCTTCTGCTACTGTTTGTTGTTTGAACCTATTCAGAACTAAGTAACAATTTTTACTAATATTCATTCATATTTATAATGTGTGTCTGAGCTTGGTTTTGGCTATAGATGATGTTGCTAGATTTGTTTCTTCAAGTTTTATTTTATTTTTTCTAAAAAAACAAACAGTGGAATTTTTGTTTATGTAATAGTAATCTTGATTGTGAAATATTTCATCATTCTACATATAGTTTGATTTTCCTCTGGCATAAACCCTTTTTCACTTTGATTTTCCTTTTTACCATTCTACATATAGTTTGTTCCTAATCTTTAAAAAAATGCTCCATTTCAAATTTGTCATTGATTTATAGAAACTTATGAATCGCTTTTACTAGACATTCAAAACTGGTTATGAACATTTTAATAGGGTTCTTTTCTTTGGCACATGGACTCTCTGTTTTTTTGCTCATTGATGCTTGATCTATATAAAATGTCATCCAAGTACATTTGGTGCCAATCTGTTGGAAATTCATAGCTTTCTTATAAATTAACAATTAATGATTGTTTTATGGAGTAGTTGTTTATACAGGGTTGTTAGATTGAAAATTATAGCCCTCTAATTGTTTGTTCTAAAGCCTGAATAAAGGTAACTTGGTACAAAAGATGTATTGATGTCTTTGGTTCATCAACACATCTTGATGGTCTCTGAATAATGAATTTTCTGGATTCAAACATTAGGATTCAAATTGTTTACAAGCTCTGTCAAATCATATGGTTTGGACCATGAATTGGAAAACACATGTCCATGTTCCACATATTTTTCTAGCAGATGTGTTTGATAATTGAGGAATACTAGATAATTATAGGATTTGTGTGTGTTAGATAATTAAATGTGTTATATATAGATATATATTGGTTTCTAGGTGTGGATTTGGGATGGGTGTTAGTGTTTCGGATCATGTTTTCATGAATTGAATGATTTATATTATAGGATTCGTTGAGTACATCATTTGCATAAAAAATCAAGCTAATGGAATAAATATAGACTCATGATCAAACTCCACTTTTTAAAAAAATTATCAAAATCATATTAACTATTTATTTTTTTAAAACATAAACATAAACATAATCTTATTATAAATATATAATTAATCTGAATTATTTAATCTCTTCTCCCTATTAGATCTCAACCCACTACGGCACCTCCGTCCTCCATCGTAGAGAAACTGTAAATCATCTATACCCATCTTTGATTTTTATTTTATATTTTATATTTTATATTTTTTGAATATTAATATTAAATCGGAATCGGAAACGAACAGTTTTTCTTCTTCTTCTTCCATTAATATTAATATTTCAGAAATTAAGAGGACAAATTATCTCTTTATTTGAATTTATGTTTGAATCAGATTTTTGTTTCTTTTGTTATATAGATTACCATGTCATATTGTTGATTATGGTTTCATGTCTATAAATCGTGAACAGTTTTTTTTTTTTTTCTTCCATCTTTCTGTATCATTAATTTACATGATTTTGTTAGTTCTGTTAAGCCCAGTTAGAAGAAAACATATATTTCTGATAGTTGGTATGGAGATTTGGATTGAATTAAGAATATGATTTTCATAGTGTCAGTTTTTTCACTTAGTTTTGACAGTTTGGAGTTTATAAATTCAGATTCTTTGAAGTAACAGAAGTAATGGGCTTCGTCTGTATTTATATTCTGTTTTAGACAATATGGAAGAAAGCTTGCATTTGTTATTATTTTTTTTGATGTTTTATTAAGATAATTTGTGTGAATAAGCCATTTTAAGACAATTTTTTCCTTCTGATCTTAGTTTAAAACAGTTTGTCCTAATTTGTGTACTGACTTTTTTTTTTTTTTTATGAACAAGGTGTACTGACTTTAATTTGTGTGTATTAGATACGATTGTGTGTATTATATATGGATGTGCACTAAATCTGAGCATGTTAATGAACAGATGTAAGCATCCATTTTATGAAGTTTTAATACATATCGTATAGCGATCCCGGGTTTACCCTTGTTGTAC
Source organism: Camellia sinensis (assembly GCF_055761805.1). NCBI lineage: Eukaryota > Viridiplantae > Streptophyta > Magnoliopsida > Ericales > Theaceae > Camellia > Camellia sinensis. The sequence goes on from NC_138972.1 coordinate 98,221,529, forward strand.
AGTGATCCGGACATGTGTCCGTGAATGTTGGTAGTTGTTTATTTCCTAGTTTGCATCCTCTTTACTTTGTATTTTGAGTTATGGGATGTGTTGGGCAGGTTTGTTACAGGTTGGTTGTGCTTGGGAGCCTAGTGTTGCTGCCCAGATTTTTGGTCCTTCGCTCGAGCGAGGAGTTTGTCGCTCGAGCGAGAGTAGTGTTGCCCCGGTTCTGGACCTGAGAGTTGTAGTTTCTGGCTCGAGCGAGCTTTTCGTGGCTCGAGCGGTCTGGGTTTTTCTTCGCTCGATCGAGAACTTCTTGGCTCGAGCGAGAGTGTTCTGTGTCTGGTCGCTCGAGCGACCAATCCTTCGCTCGAGCGAGAGTGTTTTATATCAGCGGACAGCAGCGTCTAAAACATCACTTTTTCACCTCTTTTCTTTGAGCAAAACCTAAATCCGAGCCTCTCTCACTCTAAACTTACACTCTCTCTAAGATTTCATCTCCCTAGAGTGTGCATCTAGCCTAGGGCCTTTGTTAAAAAGATAGAGAGCGTTGAGAGCTTCAATTTAATCTGAAAAAGTTTGGATTTGGAGCAAGTTGATCTTGGAGTCTTCATCTCCTTTTGGGCTAAAACTTCAAGGTAGGGATATCCTACTCCTCTCTATGGGTTTTGTCTTTAAATTTTGGTATTTTGAGATGTTGGGCCTGGTTTGGTAATTTTGTAAAAGTTTGGGGCTTTTGTGTAATTTTACAAAAGTTGGGGTTTTATTCATAATAAACCTAGAGGCGTGTTTGGCATAGAAAAATGGAATGATTGTTGAATCATTGATGAAAATGGAACCTAAGGGTTGAAATGTTAATTATGGAAATTGACCTAATTACATTGTTTAATTAATTGGGATAATTAATTGAGAAGAATGAGGAATGAAATGTTGATTGGATATCCATTGTGCGTTTATTTTCTGTTTAGAAATAACTGCTTTGGGCTATCGGTGGAGGATAGTCGTGATTGTTGTAGACAATGCATGATGATTAGGTAAACTGAAACTAATCAATGAAATGTGTCATGGAACTTGACGGTTAATTGAATACATTAATTGTATGTATTGTGTGATTGTATATAGAACCAATGTGTTTATATACGTTATGTGTAGAGGAGGAGATAGGGGATGTACTCCGCGGTTTAGGGGAAGATAGGGGATGTACCTCTAAACCGGATAGGTATTTGGAGGAGATAGGGGATGTACTCCGTAGACAGAGCTCATATGCTTGTCTAGAGAAGTGAAGATAGAGCTCATATGCTTATCTTTGTGAAGTGTGGATACAGCTTGTATGCTTATCTGTGGATATTGTTGATATACATATCTGTTGTAGAATGTGGATACAGCTTGTATGCTTATCTGTGGATATTGTTGATATACATATCTATTGAGATTGTGGATATAGCTTTTATGCTTATCTGAATGTGAGATATAGTTTTTATACATATCTGTGGAAATGATGATAGAGCTAGCATGCTTATCTATTGAAAAAGGGAAAATGAAAAGTAAATGGGACTTGTAAGTCGTTAACATAAATATGTAATTTATGTGATTGTATCAGTGTTGACCAACTATCAATTGCTAATGTTTTAGTCATTGTCCATGGTTGGTTTAGTGTATTTCTACTGGGCTGTGGCTCACCCTATATGGGAACATCATTTTCAGGTGCAGGAAGCATGCCACCTCCAAGGACATAGCTGGGAGGCTAGTGGCGGCATAGTTTTGTCGTTTTACTTTTGATGTATTACATGTAATTTCAAGCCAAGGGCTTAATGTGTAAACGAGTTAGAACTCTTTGTTGTAACCAAGTGTTAACTTGGAAAGCTGTAAGCCCGTAGGGCATTTTGTTATGAGATTAACATGTAATACTTATGTAATGGAACTCTAATGAATGAAAGAATGTGGTTAGTTTATATGTAAATGTATGTCTTATTAGATCGGTTTATTGTTGTTATTTTGAGGGCGTTACAACTTGGTATCAGAGCGTACCGGGTTCGAATACTTTGGGTACGTGGGAAGTGATTAGTATCACAATGGGTTTGTCTCGCTTGATAGAGACTTAGATGTAGTATCACATGCTATGTGCTTACTTGATAACATGCTTATGTGACTATGTGGGTATGGGATTTAATTTCTGGGATGTTGATTGGATCCTTGAGTTTCTGGGAGTCTTGTTGGAAAAGCACTTGATCAATGCTATTTCTAACCGGAACTCTAGTAACGTCTTGGGACTATCATTATCCGGAAATGAAATTCGTAAGTGCTTATGTGTTTATGTGCTTATGTGGAGTGAATTACACTTGTCCATGCATTAGGACGTGAGTGTTTAGTTTCGGCACACCTATGAATGTGCTAACGTTCTGTGTTGCCTTTATTAGGATGTCGGGACGAGGAAGAGGTGCTAGGCGTGGTAGACCTGCGAGGCAGGAAGTACCGTTACAGGGTGAGATTCCGGCAGTGCAGGAGGGAGTTGGTCAGGCCAATGTGGCTGAGCCAGTGGGTCAGCAGGCTATGGGTGCCTTGGCCAGAGAGTTAGCAGGAGCTTTGGGTATTCTTAGGGCTGAGAATCAGGCAGCTGAGGCAGGGCCTTCCTTCTTGAAGAGGGAGTTCTTTCGGTGTAATCCGGACGAGTTTATCGGGGATCCTAAAGAGCCGCTTAAGGCAGATGAATGGCTCGAACAGACAACGAAGACGTTTGAGATGCTTGGCATCGAGGACGGAGCACTGAAAGTGACCTTGGCATCCTTCCAGCTGAAGGGAGATGCGGGTCAATGGTGGAAGTACGAGAAAGCTCGTGTTGGGGGTACTTGGGAGGCGTTTGTGAATGCTTTTCAGGAGAGGTTTTTGTCTGCAGTAGCTAGGGAGAAGCTGAGGGATCAGTTTAGCCGGCTTAATCAGCAGGGCTTGTCAGTGGCCGAGTTTGAGGCTACCTTTACCAGTCTGTCCAGGTTCGCACCTGAACTGGTGGCGTCTGAGGAACGCCGTTGCTATGAGTTTGAGCGGAAGTTGAGGCGGGGCCTCAAGTTGAGAGTTGGTGGGTCTTATATCCGAGAGTATAGACACCTGGTGGATGCTGCAGCTCATATGGAGCTTATGATGCAGGAAGAGGATGAGGGGCAGAGAGGCTCCAAGAGGAGCCAAGATAGTCAGAGTGATGGCAGGAGGCAGAGGGGTTCTAACCCTCAACAGTCGCAGGGTGGTGTTGCTAGATCGACCTTCCCAGTGCCGAGTGTAGGCTCAGGGAGAGGTGGTCAGGGGGAATTCACTTGTTACAAGTGTGGCCAGTTGGGTCACAAGGTTTCTGTTTGCCCGCAGAAGGGTGGAGGTCAGAAAGCTGTTTCTTCATCAGCTAGACCGCAGAGTCAGAGTTTGGGCAGGGGGCAGCTCTTGACTTGTTATCAGTGTGGACAACCTGGGCACATGAAAAGGTTTTGCCCACAGTTGAGTGCCACTTCGGGAGCGTCTGGCTCTAGGCAGACGCAGGGTTTTCAGCCAGCTCAGTCTGTGCAGGCCTCGAGGGCCAATCCGGGAGTTTCGTCATCCCAGTCTGTGCAGCAGTCTTTTGCTCCGAGAGGTGAGCAGGTAGACCAGGGGCCTACGGGGCGCGTGTATGCTGTTACCGCGCAGGATTTAGTACCGGCTCCATCGGTGGTGAGAGGTACTTTTCTGTTTTGCAACTCGGTTGCTAGTGTGTTGATAGACACGGGTGCATCTCATTCTTTTGTATCTGCTGCATTTGCATCTGTTTTGGAATTGGAGTTAGCACAGTTAGCATCTCCTATTTGTGTGGTATCGCCTTTGGGTGGTGAGTTGATCCTGAAACAGGGTGTTAGAGGATGTGATATTGAGGTCGCCGACTATAGGCTTCCTTTTCCGTTTGTTGTCATGCCCATGAAGGGTTTTGATGTTATTTTGGGTATGGACTGGTTATCGTCATACCGGGCTGTTATTGATTGCTACCGCCAGAGGGTTACATTATGTACCTTGAGCGGGGAGTGGTTCCATTTCTTGGGAGACCGGGTTGGTAGTGTTTTGCCACCGGGGTATGATTCGCGAGGGCGAAGTGAGCTTAGTGGGTTACTTGCTAGCTTTGAGAGTAGCGAGTGGGTTGAGACTCAGATTGTGTTACCGAGGGTGGTTTGTGAGTATTCGGATGTTTTTCCCGAAGAACTTGTTAGTTTGCCACCTCACCGAGAGATAGAGTTCTCTATTGATTTAGTGCCTGGTACGGCGCCGATTTCTATGGCACCTTACCGTTTTGCTCCAGCAGAGTTGGTTGAGTTGAAAGTTCAGCTCCAGGAATTGCTCGAGAAGGGCTTTGTTCGCCCTAGTGTTTCACCGTGGGGAGCACCGGCACTCTTTGTTAAAAAGAAAGATGGTGCCTTGAGATTGTGTATTGACTATCGGAAGTTGAATCGGGCTACGGTTAAGAATAAGTATCCTATGCCCCGTATAGATGATTTGTTTGACCAGTTGAAGGGTTCCCGTTGTTTCTCTAAGATAGACTTGAGATCGGGTTACCATCAGTTGAGGGTCAGGGAGGAAGATATTCCTAAGACGGCATTCCGTACGCGGTATGGCCATTATGAGTTTTTGGTGATGCCATTCGGGCTTACCAATGCACCGGCAGTCTTTATGGACTTGATGAACCGGATTTTCCGGGAGTTCTTAGACCGATTTGTGGTCGTCTTCGTGGACGACATTCTTATCTATTCGCCTACTGAGGAGGAGCACGAGGAACACTTGAGAGTGGTGCTTGAATTGCTTAGAGCCCATAGGCTATATGCCAAGTTTGGGAAATGTGAGTTCTGGCTGGGGGAAGTCAAGTTCTTAGGCCACGTGGTATCCGGGGAAGGGGTGTCTGTTGATACATCCAAGGTTGAGGCAGTGCAAGATTGGGCACAGCCTAAGAGTGTGTTTGAGATCCGCAGTTTTCTGGGATTAGCTGGGTATTACCGTCGGTTTGTGAAAGATTTTTCCAGGTTAGCGTCACCGTTGACTAGACTGACTAGGAAGGGAGTCAAGTTTGAGTGGAGTGAGACTTGTGAAAAGTCGTTCCAAGAGCTGAAAGTTAGATTGACCACCGCACCGGTGTTGATTATTCCGGAGAGAGGGTTGGGTTACTCGGTTTATTGTGATGCCTCACGAGAGGGTTTGGGTTGTGTGTTGATGCAAGAGGGGAAAGTGGTAGCTTATGGCTCACGTCAGTTGAAAATACATGAGAAGAATTACCCCACACACGACCTAGAGTTAGCAGCTGTGATCTTTGCCTTGAAAATCTGGAGGCACTACCTTTATGGTGAGAGGTTCGAGGTATTCTCGGATCATAAGAGTTTGAAGTATCTGTTTACACAGAGAGACTTGAATTTGAGGCAGAGGAGATGGATGGAGTTCATCGAGGATTATGATTTTGAATTGCATTATCATCCGGGAAAGGCCAATGTTGTGGCCGATGCCCTTAGTAGGAAAACCATTAGTGATGTAGCTTGTATAGCCATCCGGGAATGGGAGATGTTGGGAGCACTTGGCGAGTTTGATTTGCTACTGGGCGAATCTGTCGAGGCTGCGGCCTTGTTTTCTGTTGTTGCGCAGCCTACACTTGTGATTAGAGTGTTAGAGGCACAGAGAGGTGACCTTGAGGTAGAATCCCTCCGAGAGAAGATCTCCAGTGGGAAAGTTGAGAAGGGTTTGACGGTGTATCCCGATCTGAGTGTGAGATACCGAGACCGTTTGTTTGTACCGGAGTCTTGCCGAGAGGAAGTACTCCGAGAGTTTCATCATTCGCGCCTTGCGGTGCATCCGGGAGGTACTAAGATGTATCAGGATTTGGGTCGCCAGTTTTGGTGGCGGGGTATGAAAAGAGATGTGGCTGTTTTCGTATCGAAGTGCCTTACTTGCCAGCAAGTGAAGGCCGAGCATCAGAGGCCAGCGGGTTTGTTGCAACCCTTGCCTATTGCCGAGTGGAAGTGGGAGCATGTCACTATGGACTTCGTTGTGGGTCTTCCGAGGACTCAGCGGGGTAGTGATGCTATTTGGGTGGTTGTAGACCGGTTGACTAAGTCGGCGCACTTTATTCCTATGCGCGTGAGAGATTCGGTAGATCATCTTGCCGATTTGTATATTCGGGACGTAGTGAGATTGCACGGGGTCCCAGTGACGATCGTCTCGGATAGAGATCCTCGTTTTACTGCTAGGTTGTGGCAGAGTTTGCAGAGTGCCTTGGGCACTAAGTTGACCTTTAGTACGGCTTATCATCCTCAGACTGACGGGCAGTCCGAGCGTACTATTCAGATCCTCGAGGATATGCTTCGGGGTTGTGTCCTGGACTTCTGTGGGACGTGGGAGAGTCACTTGCCATTGGTAGAGTTTGCCTACAACAACAGTTTTCAGTCTAGCATCGGTATGGCACCGTTTGAGGCCTTGTATGGCCGACCGTGTAGGTCTCCAGTTTGTTGGGCCGAGGTGGGTGATGCACCTTTGTTGGGTCCGGAGTTGGTTAGGGAGACGACGGAGAAAGTTGAGCTTATCCGTAGGAGGCTTGTTACAGCCCAGAGTCGGCAGAAATCTTATGCTGACCGTAGGAGGAGACCTTTGGCGTTTGAAGTAGGTGATCATGTCTTTCTGAAGATATCACCTAGGCGAGGTCTGATGAGGTTTGGAAAGAGTGGGAAGTTATCCCCTCGGTTTATTGGTCCTTTTGAGATCCTTGAGAGGATAGGTGAGGTTGCTTATCGGTTAGCCTTACCACCGCAGTTGTCCGGAGTGCATGACGTGTTTCATGTGAGTATGCTTCGGAAGTATGAACCAGATCCATCACATGTGCTGGATTGGAGCGATTTAGAGGTAGATGAGGATGCCTCGTATGAGGAGAGACCGGTTCGGGTCTTGGATAGGCGGGATCAGGTCCTGCGTGGCAAGACCATTCCTTTGGTGAAAGTCTTGTGGAAACATCACGGAGTGGAGGAAGCCACTTGGGAACGTGAGTTGGAAGTCCGAGAGAAATATCCGGACTTGTTTGTTGATATGTAATCTTGTATTTAAATTTTGCATGTTGTTGAACCTAAGAGCTTTTATATATGTCTTAAGTTGTGAAACATTGAAAATGTTTTGGTTATTGAAAGTATGTTTGGAACTTGCCTCATATGGAAGTTGAATGTAACATTATAGGTGTTAAGTATATTGTTGACATTGGAAAGTTAGTGCACAATGTTGATGCATGTTAATAATACATATGTTGTTTACATATTGTGATATATCTCTTGTTAAAGGGATGGGATGACCGGTAATGGGTCGAATTGTTGAATGTTAAATTGTAACATTGTTCAAAATGGAGGAAAACCTGTTTTTGAAAACTTGTGCTTAATTTCGGGGGCGAAATTCTTTAAGGGGGGGAGGTTATAGCGATCCCGGGTTTACCCTTGTTGTACAGTGATCCGGACATGTGTCCGTGAATGTTGGTAGTTGTTTATTTCCTAGTTTGCATCCTCTTTACTTTGTATTTTGAGTTATGGGATGTGTTGGGCAGGTTTGTTACAGGTTGGTTGTGCTTGGGAGCCTAGTGTTGCTGCCCAGATTTTTGGTCCTTCGCTCGAGCGAGGAGTTTGTCGCTCGAGCGAGAGTAGTGTTGCCCCGGTTCTGGACCTGAGAGTTGTAGTTTCTGGCTCGAGCGAGCTTTTCGTGGCTCGAGCGGTCTGGGTTTTTCTTCGCTCGATCGAGAACTTCTTGGCTCGAGCGAGAGTGTTCTATGTCTGGTCGCTCGAGCGACCAATCCTTCGCTCGAGCGAGAGTGTTTTATATCAGCGGACAGCAGCGTCTAAAACATCACTTTTTCACCTCTTTTCTTTGAGCAAAACCTAAATCCGAGCCTCTCTCACTCTAAACTTACACTCTCTCTAAGATTTCATCTCCCTAGAGTGTGCATCTAGCCTAGGGCCTTTGTTAAAAAGATAGAGAGCGTTGAGAGCTTCAATTTAATCTGAAAAAGTTTGGATTTGGAGCAAGTTGATCTTGGAGTCTTCATCTCCTTTTGGGCTAAAACTTCAAGGTAGGGATATCCTACTCCTCTCTATGGGTTTTGTCTTTAAATTTTGGTATTTTGAGATGTTGGGCCTGGTTTGGTAATTTTGTAAAAGTTTGGGGCTTTTGTGTAATTTTACAAAAGTTGGGGTTTTATTCATAATAAACCTAGAGGCGTGTTTGGCATAGAAAAATGGAATGATTGTTGAATCATTGATGAAAATGGAACCTAAGGGTTGAAATGTTAATTATGGAAATTGACCTAATTACATTGTTTAATTAATTGGGATAATTAATTGAGAAGAATGAGGAATGAAATGTTGATTGGATATCCATTGTGCGTTTATTTTCTGTTTAGAAATAACTGCTTTGGGCTATCGGTGGAGGATAGTCGTGATTGTTGTAGACAATGCATGATGATTAGGTAAACTGAAACTAATCAATGAAATGTGTCATGGAACTTGACGGTTAATTGAATACATTAATTGTATGTATTGTGTGATTGTATATAGAACCAATGTGTTTATATACGTTATGTGTAGAGGAGGAGATAGGGGATGTACTCCGCGGTTTAGGGGAAGATAGGGGATGTACCTCTAAACCGGATAGGTATTTGGAGGAGATAGGGGATGTACTCCGTAGACAGAGCTCATATGCTTGTCTAGAGAAGTGAAGATAGAGCTCATATGCTTATCTTTGTGAAGTGTGGATACAGCTTGTATGCTTATCTGTGGATATTGTTGATATACATATCTGTTGTAGAATGTGGATACAGCTTGTATGCTTATCTGTGGATATTGTTGATATACATATCTATTGAGATTGTGGATATAGCTTTTATGCTTATCTGAATGTGAGATATAGTTTTTATACATATCTGTGGAAATGATGATAGAGCTAGCATGCTTATCTATTGAAAAAGGGAAAATGAAAAGTAAATGGGACTTGTAAGTCGTTAACATAAATATGTAATTTATGTGATTGTATCAGTGTTGACCAACTATCAATTGCTAATGTTTTAGTCATTGTCCATGGTTGGTTTAGTGTATTTCTACTGGGCTGTGGCTCACCCTATATGGGAACATCATTTTCAGGTGCAGGAAGCATGCCACCTCCAAGGACATAGCTGGGAGGCTAGTGGCGGCATAGTTTTGTCGTTTTACTTTTGATGTATTACATGTAATTTCAAGCCAAGGGCTTAATGTGTAAACGAGTTAGAACTCTTTGTTGTAACCAAGTGTTAACTTGGAAAGCTGTAAGCCCGTAGGGCATTTTGTTATGAGATTAACATGTAATACTTATGTAATGGAACTCTAATGAATGAAAGAATGTGGTTAGTTTATATGTAAATGTATGTCTTATTAGATCGGTTTATTGTTGTTATTTTGAGGGCGTTACATATCGGAATGTATTATCAAATATGTAAAACAATTATATGTATCTGTTTACATGTGGTATAATCATAATAAGTTGTAAGTCTTCCCATTTAGTAACTTCTGCTGTGGGCAACTTATTTATGGCCTTAATTGGTTTCATATTAGTGTATCAGTTGTGTACTTTCAGAAATTTAGAGGACAAATGATCTCTTTATTTGAATTTATGTTTGAATCAGATTTTGTTTCTTTTGTTATATAGATTACCATGTCATATTGTTCATTATGGTTTCATGTCTCTATAAATCGTGAACAACTTTTTTTTTTTTCTTCCATCTTTCTGTATCATTAATTTACATGATTTTGTTAGTTCTGCTAAGCCCAGTTAGAAGAAAACATGTATCATCATCAATTCATATAGTTTTGAGTTTTTTATTAGTTGGGTAATGAATTCAGTTTCTGCTTGAAATTTCAGATTTTGCCTTCAAAGGCTTGCGAAGAAAGCAAAAATTTCCAGGTGAGATTCTAATTGCGAACATATTCAGTTTGCTTTGAAATCCTTGACTTGGGTTCATTTTTGTTTATCATCATTTCCACAAAAATGCATAGTCAGTCTATACAGGGTAATAAAATTTTCAATCCATTTCATTATGTATTCACCTTAAACTGGGGATATGACTCATGAGAGCAGGGGCACTATTCATTCTTCATAGCAGATGACAGAAAATGAAACACTTCTCACCTAATTTAAGTGTTTTTAGGTGAGAATATGGCTATGTAGGTGAGAATATGGCTACATAGCCATATCAGAAAATGAAAATTTTCTGATTATTAGGTGAGAATATTTTCTGATTATTTACTACATAGCCCTGGGGCATTATTCAAAATACCCAGAAATGTGACATTTCATGGTGTTTTTAACTTCTATTTTCTGATTAATGTGATGAAATGAAACAAAATAAGAGAATCCCATTATTACCATTTGTAAATATATACCCAATAAATAAATAAATAAATCAAAGATCTCTAATAACGTGACATAAAGAAAAATTCCTAAGAACAAGCTGGTGCTTTGAAATCTTTAAGAGTTGCAAAAACAATAGAATCAGGTGCAACACTGATAGGGTTTGAAGCATGCACGAGCACTGGATACATAACTGGTATATCCTTTGACTCTATGAGCACCAAGGGAACACCATTTAACATCAACACATCACTTTGAATATTGCCATCTGTTGGAGTCAAGTGGTACTCTTCCCTGTGGATTTGTTGTTGGTTATCATCATAGTTGTTAGGATAGAAGTTCAAGTCATCCGCAACCGAAACTTCATAGGTAGTAGAATTTGACATGTTGATTAGAAGCAGTGAAATGCCCGACTGAGATAAAATAGAGTAAATGAATTTAATTAATGAAGTGATAGCTAAATGATATATTATTGAGAAGAAAGAGAAATTAAGCTAAAAAAGGTTTAGAATATTGCGCTTACTTCTTTCTTAAGTGGAAGGGGAACTGTCATAAGTGGTCTGAAGTACAATCTTTCCCATTAAGCGATGCCACAGAAGAGCACTGTAGAAGAGCCAACCAAACATTAATATAGAATAAATGTGTCAAAATGATAATTTCAGCTTTATTAAATAGTAAAGGGTTTTAGAAAATCTCAATATTGACTAACCCGTAATAATCCGAATTGGGGATAAATGTTGTAGTGTTGAGAAGGCCATAATTTCCTCCAATCAATGCCTGTCTGCAGAAAACCAATTTTAGGAAAATATTCTGATATGGCTATGTAGGAAAATTATCCAGTTTTATGTCACATTTCTGGGTATTTTTCCAAAACTGAAAAACAGATGACAGAAAATGAAAACGCAACTAAACAAGTACTTATTTTCGAGTATTCATATGTATATATAATCATAAATATTAAAATGATGGCCATTTTTAGAATTTTTCATTGTCTTCGTTTTTCAAAAAAACTACAAACAGAAACACAACTAAACGGCTAGGAAAATTATTTGTTCTATGTCACATATCGGGGTCATATACTATCCCAGAAAAATATATAGCAAAGAATAAGTTATTCAAAGATCTCATGTCGATTTTATCTCACACTGCAGGGAATAAGTTATTCAAAGCTTGCGAATTTACCACCTATAGTCGGCCTCTGTGAGTATTCAACACCCTTACTCTGTTTTTCTTGCTAATTAAGTTCAACAAACTATTAAATTCATAAGATTTGATAGTCTTTAATGTATTAATTTTACTTGAATTGGGTTTTTATGCAGACTCAAGCTTCGTGGGATGCAGATTTTTATGTGAAGACAGTCATATCTTGCTGCTGCTGTTGCTTCATGGGATGCAGATTTTTATGTCAAAGTTGATGATGATGTTCATGTAAATATAGGTAAGAAATTTGTTTTTAGTACTTGATATAAAAATAAAATGCATACATGAAGGTCTAAAATCCAATACATAGATGCAAGACACTCAATGTGTTACAACTTTTAAATTCCCAATCGGGGTAGAAACTTCAGATGCCCATGTTCATATGAACCTCTAAATTCAAATCTACGACTGATATGATTGATTCAACAAGTTTTACTTGAAAATGAAATTATATATGTTTGTAACTCTACAAATTATTTATGTATTTTGTTGCATTGGGTAAGATGTTGTAAATTTTACAGCAACACTAGGAGAAACTTTGGCAAGATACAGGAAAAAGCCACGGGTGCATATCGGATGTATGAAATCTGGTCCTGTCCTTGCTCAGAAGTAAGTGGAATTTTGTCTTAAAATTCTTGCTGTTAACTGGATGTTGAGAAAGTGTTAAGCTTTTAGATGTCTTATTTGTGCACTCTGTGGAACAGGGGAGTGAGGTACCATGAACTTGAATCTTGGAAATTCGAGGAGGTAGGAAACAGGTATTTTAAAAGAATTGGTTACTTACATCTCGATAAACCAGTTAAGTTACACTCTCACATGGTGTTAAAAATGAGAGATCAAAAAAAGAAACGTGTGTATATCACTGAAGCCATTTTTGCACAAAGAGAGAAAGTGTGGGTTTTTGATGATGATACAAATTATGGGTTTTTGATCTCTGCAAATGTGAGAGAAAGTGTGGGTTTTTGATCTCTGCAAATGTGTGTGTATATATGTATGAGGAATTTGGGGATCCTAGAGGTGAGAAAGATGAAGAAAAATGAAAACCATGTCTCTGGAAATGTGTTTGTCAATTGTGATGCATGAGTCCTAGAGAGAGAATCTCTCCTTATCCTAACATTATTTACACCGTGCCTTCAGGCGCGGGCATACGCTAGTATACCTACAAATCAACAATTTTATGGGAAGAAGAATACCATGGTTGCAATAAGAGCAATGAATTTCTAGTTGAAAGTAGAAATCAAACACATAAGAATACCATGTAATCCTCTTTATCATCAAATGTTGTTTCATATTTGTGTGGGTGTGTTTTGAGTTATTGACTCCTAATATTATTGTTTCATACAAATTTAACTAAACCCATCAAATCCATTTCAAATTATTAGAAATCAAAACCCATCAAACCCATTTCAGAAATCACAACCACTCCAACCACAAGAATTAAAATAGCTTACACCGAATTAAAATTAGAGACTTACAGTTTCACCATCTCTCTGCGTTTACTTTGGGAAGACAAATTATTTGAAATTAGAAATCAAATTATTAGAAATCCATTTAACTTTGAATTTCTGCGAATTAAACCCATCAAATCCATTTCAAATTTCAGAAATCAAAACCCATCAAACCCATTTCAGAAATCACAACGTACTCAATTTTCAAACAGATATAAAATGCATGACACAATGTCAACCAATAGCTAAAGGATCAACTATGGAATAAGTACAAAGCTAAGCACAAATTTCAACTTATTGTCTTGTAAACCTTTTGGCAATCCTAGAATAAAAATATATGGGAGAAAGAAAAAGAATATTACACAGTTGCAGCAACTGGGTTCCTTGGCAATCACATAACTAAGCCAATTAAGTATTACCTAACGGGTCAATTCAAAAACTCATCTACAAAAAATAAATGCACAAATAGATAAATAAATAAATAAACTTTTAAAGGATATTAGACCTGGTTTGGAATAAGTTATTTTAATAATTTTTAATTTTTTTATTAAAATATAAGGTAAAAAAATTAATATATTTTGAATAACTTTTTAATTTTTTATGAAAAATTGTACAAAATAGAGAGAAATTTTTTTCTTTTTATTTTTTGGTATAGGTCGTTTACTTTTAAATTTTTTTTTTTTTGATTTTTTAAATTTTAAGCTAAAATATTGAGAGCTAAGACAATGAAATTTTCAAAAGACAATGAAATTCTTAAACTCAATTCAGAATTAAAGGAAAAATGAATAACTCCATAGAATTGTTCAAATCTCTAGTTACAGAAGCGAATTTAAATGCCAAAGAATGAAAATCAAACCTAGAAATGAACGAATCCAGTTGATCTTGAACCACAAAATATCTATAAAATTCAATAAAATATCTATATATGTACATACGATCTCCCTCTCTGTATTAGTGTGTGTGTAGTAAATATTAAATCATGCTGCATACTTCTAAGCATATCTTCACACAAACTCACAAGGTACTATTGTTGACTTCCTCATTGACTTGTTACATTTAAAAACAAACACAGGTCTTAATCTCTGCAATTTCCCAATCAAAGAACATGCAGAGCAATCCCATTGCTATATTTTCTTTCTGTCAAGAGGCTATTTACAATCTCAATTATGCCTAATTATAGATTTTTTCTTTATATAGTGAAAAATTGAACAAACAAAACAACACCAACAACACCACCATCAATCCAAATCATCAATCGACTAAAAACACAACAATTAGTTACCTTACCCGTATTTTCTCTACCACGTTTGCCTTGTCGCTCTTCACCATCGACAGTTACCTCTGTTTCATGAATCTTCTTCTCCAACACACGTTCCTTTTCCTTTGAATCCTTATCTTTTCGCCCCAAATCTTTTTCAAACTTTGCTGCTACTCTTACTCTTACTCTTATTCTTAGAATCCTTAACTTTGCTGCTACTCTTACTGTTTTCTTTCTCTCCCACTAAACCCCCACTTGATTCAATCTTCTCACCACCACCACCATCGTGCTTTCTACTACTTTTACTCTTCGAATCAACCAAAGCTTTCGACTTTGAAGTCTTATCCCCATCAATCCTTGAACTTTCCACTTTCAGTAATTGAAAAAAGGAACATGATACTTCAAACATAGAGAAACAACCCATGCATTGCTCTCCTATCCTACGTAATAAACTCCCAAGTGTTCATAACTAACCTACCTAACTCTTAAAAAAGACAAAAAGCATTGAATGGAAAAAAAAACGTTCCACTCTGCTCCCCCAAATGATGAGCTAACCAACATAAAACCCACTCCAAAATGTCTGGAAAGTTGTTTCCTCCAAACCATTTGGGTTCAAATATATTGCACCCGAAATTCTTAGTGGCCATAAATTTAAAGTTAGCAGCATGTTCCTAAAATAATACACATGAGAAGCATCTATAAAGAAGTTACACTTACAGGTATTGCCAGGGCAACAGGATCCACTGGAACATTGAAGGGCTCAGCATCATCCATTTTCATAACCATCTTAATGACCTGTGAACACATAAGATGATTCATTAATAAACAAGTAAAAATGTTGTAACCACATTTCAAGCAAAGATTGTGTTTACATAGGTGTCAACAAATATGAAATACATGTATATAAAGGTCGTACCCAATGCATACTGCTCCCATTAGACATCAACAACAGGGCGGTTTTTAATTCTTGCTTTTCGTATTGAGGATCCTGATGAAGCGAGTTTGCTTCTTTTTGATGCGTCCTTCCATTCTGCACCTGTTCTGCATTGCTACCTGGTTCTATACTGGAGGCAACTATTCCACCTATTAGAAATAATTTATAAATTCAGATCTTATAAATTATCAGCAAACCCAAAATAATTTATAGTTTTTTGGGTTATTTATCATTATAAATTATTTCACCTGATTAGAAATAATTATCATAATTATTTCACCTGATTAGAAATAATTATCAGCAAACCCATAATATTTCACTCTGAATCTTCGGTAATCTCTCTCCCGCTTAAGTTTTTTGGGTTATTTAAAATTTTAATCTGAATTTATATGATGATAAATTTATATGATGATAAATTATTTCACCTGATGAGTTTATATGATGATAAATTCAGATCTTGCTGCTGAAAATAATCAGGTGAAATAACCCAAAAAACTCAGATTAAAATAATTTATCATCAGGTGAAATAAATCTTCTGTTACAAACCCATCAAGATCTGATAATCCAATCCACAAAACAGAGAGACAGAGAGAGAGAGAGAGGTTTTACTTTCGGGTATGGCGAGGGTTTTGGAGAGAGAGCTTCTCGTATACCAGAGTGTCGAACAGAGCTTCTCGTATACCCTACAACAACACATTTCAATTTTCTTTTTTTTTTCCCTTACAAAAACCCTTAACAAAAAATCCCAAATTCTACAACAACAACAAAAAACCTAATTCTACAACAACAGATTTCAATTTGTAGTTATATACCTGGTTCGGGTCGGAGACAGAAGAGAGTCCGGCGGGACTGAGCGGCGAGAAGCGAGACTCGATCGTCGGAGAGAGAGACTCGACTCGATCGTCGGATGGAGGGAGGTCGGTCGGTGACAGCCTCGGTCAGGTCGAAGAGAAGGGTTGTAAGGGAAGGAGGAGTGTGGGTATCAAAGGGTTCGAAGGGTCTTCAATGACTGGTGATGAGAGACACTCTGACAGAGAACGTGGGAGAGAGGGAGCTGAAGACGTGGGAGAGAGGGAGAGATAACTCAAACGGGTGGGAAATGTATCTTTGATTCATCTTGGCCGTTGATCTAAACTCAGGATTCATCTTGGCCCTTAAAACCAAATGTATCTCTTATATATTTGGGACATTTTCAAAAAGCTTTCTTCCATATTATATAGATGGTTAAAAATTTTATATACATTCTATATCTAGTTCTTTAATTAATTTTTGTGTTAGTAGACTAAATAAATAAGAAGGCCTTATTTTTGGAGTAAGAATTCCTAACTAGGCTTGCATGATTGTATCTACCTATCAAGAAATTAAGACATCAATAAGTTAGCATTACTGTATAATTTTGATTCCAATATCAAAAGATTGTTTAATTATCTCCTTAAAGGTTATTTCCTACTAATAAATTTATGTTACTTCTTATGAGCAATGTTATACTTTATTATATCTTTTTCGTTGATTGTTGGGCAAAAAAAAAAAAAAAAAAAAAGTAAATTTGAAAACATTTATATTTACTGAATTTATGATCAAAATAATTTGACAGTGACAAATTTAAAATTTTAAACTACTTTGATAGATCCTTGGTTTTAAAAAAATAAGACCAAAACTTGCTTCTTGATTTTTAATTTTTTTTTGTTTTGTTTTGTTTTTATAATATCACACGATAATTATATATTATGAGTATCATGAATAACGCGTACTCAACATTTCATTATGAGAAAAACTAGGGATCATGAAAAAACTTTCATGAAAATGATCATGAAAAATTTATGACCCTTGGATTACCTTAATTAGTATGTGGTGCTTTATTTTAAATGTAATCCAAAGGTCATAAATTTTTCATAATCATTTTTATGAAAGTTTTTTCATGATACCTAGCATTGCTCTTTTATTATTGATATGGAATGAAAGTATCATCATTGTGTTGATTTTTTTAATTTTTTTTCTTGTAAAAATTGCATGGATATCTCACATTGGGACTTGGGGTCACTATTGTCCGCAAAGCTCAGGTGACTGTTGTTGGTTTGTGAAACTTATTTTATGGTCTATTTTGATCATTCAAACGATTTAATTTTTGGAGAACATCAAATAAAATATATTTATAAAAAATTAAATTAATCGGGTGTCGATAACATTTTCATTAAAATACATTTGTGCATTTCATCATGATACATTTGCATAGGCAAATCCAACTAAGACCATTATGGTAAAGAAAAATGCTTGGGAGCACTAATTAGTGCTCCCACTAATTAGGTGGCAGTGGATCCCGCCATTAATGATGTGATGTTTTGGTCTTGGAGTTGTATTTTTTTTTTTTTTTTACTTTTTTAATGCATTAGTGCTATTAGTGGTGATATTTTTAGTGGGATGAATCATCATACATTTGCATAGGCAAATCCAACTAAGACCATTATAGTAAATCGTTGACGTAACCCTAACATATTAATTGAGTGCCTCTATTTATATCATAAAATTATCTCATTACACTTTTTATTTTTTTAAATTTTATTACAATTTTATTCCCATTTAAAATTACTAAGAAATACTCATATCATATCCTAAAAATTATAAATTCTAATTTTTCATTCCATCCACCCTTTCGCCATCATCATTACTGCCACCTCTCCGCCACATCCTTCCCTCTCTCATCACCGTTTTGCCTGACATCATAATTTTTAAAGGGATAGAAAATGAAGGATAAAAGGAGACAAATGATGTGAAATGTGTAAGTAGGTGAATCTAATCGGACAATATTCACTTTTTTATAAGAGGTATGTAGTTCTGATATGCTCAAGATGGTAGACTCACTGAGGTCAGTCAAGTCTTTGTTCGGGTTGTTTTGGAATGCGAGTTGATTTTTTAATTATTTTTTTGTTTGAGATAGATTTTTTAAATTTTTTGACTTTTGTGAAAGAAAAAATAAAATGATTATAATTTGAATGTAATTTTTTATCTTATTAGGATAAAAAGTCCATTTTGTCTTTTTGTGACTAAAATAACTAAAAAACTAAAAAGCTTGGCATGCCAAACAAAGGTTTAATGACATATATAGTCTTGAGTAGGGTTGGTCATAAGGCGGGTTTGTCATTCTTCACTCTTGTCCCCGCGGACAAACTCCGCCCCCGCCCCTGCCCCACCCCTGCTACAGGTGGAATTTTTCAACTCCACTCTCGTCCTCATGGATACTTGAGGATACCCGATACCCACGAATATTCAACCACATTTCAAATAGTCAAAAAAATTGAGAATTATTTAAATTCTTAACATACTAAATAATTTTCCTTGTTTCCATAAATATAAACAGTAAGCCTTTTAGGATTGTTATTTATTTATATTTAAACAAAACCACAGACTTTTAATATTATTTTCTTATATCTAATTATATTATATATATACATATATATTATTAACTATATCGGATTAGGTTTGGATCGAGAGAGGCGATACATGCCTCCGCCCTACCCCCACCCCCGTTGCGGGTCATCAAAACATAATCCACTCTCCCCTCACATAAGTGTTGGGAGAAGTAAAATTCGCCCAATTCAAATAGGTATGGACGGGTCCTGTGGATCGAATTAAAATGACTATCCCTAATCTTGAGGAAATGCAAGCTGGCGGCTGATTCTCCATCCTTTATTTTATTTATTTATTTATTATTTTTAGAGTATAATTTTTTGAAACATAATCCAATCAATCATTATAATCGTTTAAGGTAAATTGCAAAAATAACTTTCAAATTTACTTAAAATACAAATTACTTCTTATACTATTAAAAATTACAAATATTCTTTTTTCAATTTTTTTTATCTGACTGAATTAACAAAAAATATAAAATTCTTAACTACTCTACTATACAACAATACAATTACAAGAATTGTTAATTGAAATATATTTATAATATCATTAAAAATTATTAATTGACTTGACGATTTATTAATAAAAGAGACCATTTGTTATTTGATTAAAAACTTAAAGGGACATGATATGATTTTTAAAATCACATGAGAGAATCCATATTTGAAGTAAATCTCAAAAAGTGTGTTGTAATTTACCTAATTGTTTATTACGATTGTTTTGGGACAAAGAACTTAGGCTATGTTTGATTCCACAAGACTAATAGTGAGGTATTAACAATCCTATGAAATTAGTGTGGTATTCACAATCCCACCTCTATCCCATTACTAATAATCCTATAAATTTGTTGGATTAACTATCCATTGGATTAATAATCCTAAAAAAAATGTCAAAACAAATATAGGATAATTGGGCCCACGGATTAATAATCCTAATCACATACTCTAATCCTTTCAATCAAACATGCCCTTAAAGATTTAACACAAATACCCGTGCAATGCAACAATTATGGGGACCTTACGGGACAAACGGGTTATCTCCTACGATTTTAAAAAATTATTTTCTTATAGTATAATTAACTATTATTTATTTATTTATTTAAAAAAATTAAATGATTGTCCGTTTTTATATTTATAAAAGATGTAATCAAAGTATAAAATTAAAAATTTAAACCGAATAGAACCAAAAAAAAAAAAAAAATTTCTCATAACAATGTACCTTAAAAGTAGCGAAGAAGGTAGATAAATAGAATAGCCAGCAAGTTAATTATTCACATTCATTGAGAAATAAATTGTTGTGGGTTTTAATATTGCTTCTATTATAAATGTTCTTAATTATCTAAAAAAGTATCGATTATAACTCAAATTATCTCACTTTAATAGATAAATTATATTGCAGTTATTATGATTTGTAATTTAATGTGAATATAAGAAAATGTACTTATTTTTATGTGTTAGTATATTGTATATTCATATTGTATATTAATAGTGTTAGTCATCATTGTAGTCCATTATTATGTTTATGCTGCTTTCATAATTGTTGTTCCCTCTCTCTCTCTTTATGCTTTCGGTGCAACGGCACCCAATGTCCCTCTTCCTCTCTATAAAAGAGAGGTGTAAATCTCCTTGTAATTATACAGATATACAACAACTGAACAATTCAGTATTTCTCTCTCTATTCTCTATCACTCTCTCAAATTATTGTTTCATGGTATCAGAGCCCAGTGTTGCATTTCTGGCAATTTTCAATTTTGGTGTTTAGTCCCGTACACAGTGGCATACATCAAACCGCTCGGAATTTCCTCACGATTCCAACGGCACCAAGCCCGTCCTCAGAACACGCTCCACGCGCCCTCACGCGCCACCTTTGTCTTCGGCGCGTCACCACCTCCGTCACCACTCTCACACGCGCCCGCACGCGCCATCTGTTGCACCTTGCTTCCGCCACGCGCCTCCACGCGCCCACACAACCGCGGCTGACGTCAGCCCTACCACTCCCGTACGCCGCGCCTGCTACTGTGCGCCTTTCGTGCGCCGCTTCACTAAAGTGCACCCGCGTGCGCCAAAACGGCTACCGTGCGCCGCGCCTGCGCCTGTCCGCTATCGTGCGCTGCCGCTTCCTGCTAACGTGCTCCTTCTTGCAGCCTGCTAACGTGCGCCGCTGACATCATTGCTGACATCATCTCTGTCCAGCATACCTTTCCTGGCTATTTTCGACCTTCCGGACTCACTGGTACACTCTGTTTTACCTAATTTTGCTCCTACAGGTCTATTCCTCTTGCTTTAAATCCTACTCAACTCGTATTATGGATCGTCCTGATGCCTCCCATCCCATTTCCGTTATTTTGAATGGTTCCAACTATGTTCTGTGGGCCCAAGCCATGTCTTCCTTCCTCAAAGGCAAGAAGCTCTGGCGAATTGTCACCGGGGATGTGACTAAACCGGTTAAAGACAGTGTCACTACTGAAACTACTGCTCATACTGCTACATATGAAGACCAACTTGAGGAATGGGACAGTAAAAATTACCAAATCATTACCTGGTTTCGTAATACATCTATTACCTCTATCAGTCTTCAGTTTGGTCGCTTTCAGCTTGACTCTGTAAATACTCCTGCAAAGGACATATGGAATTTTTTGAAAGAACGATACCAGACTACTGGTCTTGCCCATCAATATCAACTTCAGAACCAACTTCATCGCATGCGCCAAGAATCCACTCAGTCCATTAATGACTTCCTTTCTCAAATGTACTCTGTTTGGGATCAGCTTGCTCTTTCGGAACCAACTTGGCATAACCACGAAGATGCTGTTTTATTTACTATCTATCGCAACCAGCAAAGATTGGTGCACTTTCTCATGGCTCTTACTTCCTCCTTTGAGCCCGTACGTGCCTCTCTGCTTCATCGCCATCCATTGCCCACTCTTGAACAAGCAATTTCGGAGTTGCTCTCAGAGGAGACTCGTCTTGGTACACTTCAAACTCATCATGTGGACTCTGTTCTTGCCACTCCTCCGTCCCGGCCATCATTTACCCAGCGGCCCACTGCTTGCCTCTATTGTCAGAATCGGGGCCTTTCTTCAACCCATCTCCTGGTCAACTGCCCCGTCAGATCCTGCCGCTACTGCAACAAACTTGGTCCTGGTCATCTACAACAGGATTGTTATCGCAATCCTTCCCGATCATCCTCCAACAGCCACTCCTCTCGCGGTGGCTCTTCCCGGGGAAACTTTCATCGTTCCGGGAATCAGTCTCATCACACTGCTGCCGCTGCTTCCGGGAATCAGTCTCATCACACTGATGCTTCTGCCTCTGCGGAGTTCTCTGAGTCACCTGCTCCGTCTACATCTCACTTTTCTCCGACAGATGTAGAGGCCATGCTCAAACAACTTCTCTCCTCATCTGGTACACCTCCTCCTACTGCTTTGTCTGTAATCCCAGGTAACTCTTCTTGGTATTTTGACTCTGCCTGTTGTAATCATATGACCTCCAGTTCTACTGTCTTTTCTTCCTCCTCCTCATCTCCTCCTTTTCCCTCCATTCATACTGCTGATGGTTCCCTCATGTCTGTCCGTCATGTTGGTACTGTTTCCACCTCTTCTTTATCTCTACCTCAAGTTTATCATATCCCTGCTCTCACTTTAAATCTTATTTCCATTGGTCAATTATGTGAACTTGGTCTAACTGTCACATTTTCTGCTACTGATTGTTTGGTACAGGACCCTCAGACGGGGCAGACTATTGGGATCGGCCGTAAGCATGGACGTCTCTATGAACTCATTCACCTTCATGTTCCTACCTCTCCTCAGATCGCTGCTCCTACCTCTACTTCCTCATTATCTCCCTTTCATCTTTGGCATTGTCGCTTAGGGCATATTTCTGTTAATCGCTTAAAGTCTTTGGTTTCTAGTGGACAGTTGGGTCATGTAATTCCCGATCATTTCGATTGTATACCCTGTCAACTTGCTAAACAACCTGCTTTATCATTTAATAAAAGTACTTCTGTTTCCCTTGCACCTTTTGATCTTATACATTCGGATATTTGGGGACCCTCCCCTACTCCTACTATGGGGGGATCTCGTTATTTTGTTGTCTTTATTGATGATTTTTCCCGATTTACTTGGCTTTTTCTCATGAAACATCGGTCTGAACTTAAACACATTTATTATCGCTTTGCCCAAATGGTCCACACCCAATTCTCTAAAGTCATCAAAATTTTTCGCTCTGACAATGCCATGGAATATCGGGATTCAGATTTCCTTTCCTTTCTTCAGCATCATGGTACACTGCCTCATCGTTCTTGTGCTGGCACGTCCCAGCAAAATGGTCGCGCTGAACGGAAACATAGGCATATCCTTGACACTACTCGTGCTCTCCTTCTGTCTTCTTCCTGTCCTGAAAACTTTTGGGGGGAAGCTGCCCTCACTGCTGTTTACACTATCAACTGTGCTCCTACCCCTGTCATCCTTAATCAAACTCCCTTTGAACGTCTGCATGGCACTCCTCCTCCTTACGCCAATCTCCGGGTTTTTGGCTCTGCCTGCTTTGTTCTTCTTCAATCTCATGAACACACCAAACTTGAACCTCGTTCTCGTCTTTGTTGCTTTCTTGGATATGGAATTGAACATAAAGGCTTTCGCTGTTGGGATCCTATCTCTAAACGTCTTCGTATCTCTCGCCATGTCGTTTTCTGGGAACACCAAATGTTTTCCTCGCTCTCCTCATTTCACCTACCCACACTTTCCACTTCTGTACTGTTTACTAATCCTTCCATCGATCTTTTCTCTGCTGATTTTGATACAGGGTCTTCATTCATCGAGACGCCCTTGCTGACTCCTGATTCTGTCCAGCCTGCTCCCTCTGAAGGTCTACCTCTTATTGCCACACCTCCTTCTCCACCGGTTCTTCCTCCCACCGATCCTCCTACGGGTCGACCACGCCGGGTAACTCAACCTCCTCTCCATCTTCGTGATTATATTGTTGGATCTGCTGCCTTCTCTACTTATGAACCTACCTCCTATCGTGAGGCTTGTACTAATCCTCTTTGGCAGCAAGCTATGACTGATGAACTCCAGGCCTTGGACAAAGCTCATACTTGGGATCTTGTTGATCTTCCTCCTGGCAAGACTGCAATTGGCTGCAAATGGGTTTACAAAATCAAAACACATTCTGATGGCTCTATTGAACGCTACAAAGCTCGTCTTGTTGCCAAGGGTTTCAACCAGGAATATGGTATTGATTATGAGGAGACATTCTCTCCTGTTGCTCGACTTACCTCTGTTCGCAGTTTACTTGCCGTTGCTGCTGCTCGCCACTGGGGGCTCTTTCAGATGGATGTCAAAAATGCTTTCCTCAATGGTCATCTTCTTGAGGAGGTCTACATGCAACCTCCACCTGGGTCCACTTTTCAACCTCATCAGGTCTGCAAACTACAGCGTGCTCTCTATGGACTCAAGCAGGCGCCTCGTGCTTGGTTTGCTACGTTCAGTTCTACCATTCATGACTTCGGGTTCACCTCTAGCTCCTATGACTCAGCTCTTTTTATACGATCTACTTCTCATGGTACCACTCTTCTTCTTCTATATGTGGATGATATGATTATCACTGGTAATGATGAAGCTGGTATTCTCCACCTCAAACAGTTTCTCCACCGACAGTTTGAAATGAAGGACCTTGGTACTCTTAACTACTTCTTAGGCCTTGAAGTCTCTCATGACTCTACTGGTTCCTATTTGTCCCAGGCCAAATATACATCCGATCTTCTGGCTCGTGCTGGTCTTAATGATTGCAAAACTACCTCTACTCCAGTTGATCCTCAGATTCGTCTCACTCCTCTCGATGGGACTCTTCTCTCTGATGCTACTCTTTATCGCCAGCTCGTCGGCAGTCTTGTCTACCTCACAGTCACTCGTCCTGACATTGCCTATGCTGTTCACATTGTCAGTCAGTACATGTCGGCTCCCCGCACTCCCCACTATACTGCTCTACTCCGCATCCTTCGCTACCTCAAAGGCACTCTGTTCCATGGCCTTCACTTCTCTGTTTCCTCCTCTCTTGAACTGCGTGCCTTTTCCGATGCTGATTGGGCTGGGGATCCTACGGATCGACGCTCTACCACCGGTTTCTGCTTCTTCTTAGGGGATTCTCTTCTTGCTTGGCGTAGCAAAAAACAATCCCTCACTGCCCGCTCTAGTACCGAAGCTGAATACCGAGCTCTTGCTGATACTACTCAGGAACTTCTCTGGCTTCGCTGGCTCCTTACTGATATGGGTGTTTCTTCCTCTGGTCCTACCCCTCTCTATTGTGACAATCAGAGTGCCATTCAGATTGCTCACAATGATGTTTTTCATGATCGCACCAAACATATTGAGATTGATTGTCACTTCATTCGCCAGCATGTTACCTGTGGTACTGTTCATCTTCTTCCTATTGCTTCAGTCGATCAACCCGCTGATATCTTCACTAAAGCTCATCCTCCTGGCCGCTTTCATGATCTTGTTTCCAAACTCAACTTGGTTGATGCTTTCCCTCCTTGAGTTTGCGGGGGGATGTTAGTATATTGTATATTCATATTGTATATTAATAGTGTTAGTCATCATTGTAGTCCATTATTATGTTTATGCTGCTTTCATAATTGTTGTTCCCTCTCTCTCTCTTTATGCTTTCGGTGCAACGGCACCCAATGTCCCTCTTCCTCTCTATAAAAGAGAGGTGTAAATCTCCTTGTAATTATACAGATATACAACAACTGAACAATTCAGTATTTCTCTCTCTATTCTCTATCACTCTCTCAAATTATTGTTTCATTATGAATATAATGTTATATGTACCAATTGGTATATCAATTAATGTACTAACAGGTGATGTGACATAATTTTAGAGGTTTTGAGTATTTATAATTTATATAATGAGTGGAGTCAGTAATAATGTCATAATATATGTTGGTACACTAATTAATATATTAATTGATATATGTAACACCATAATATTTTTATACCTCATTTTAAAACTTTTTATGCCTCTAAAATCCTGAGTTCCGTGCCGTGCAATTGGGTTTTTCTTGCCCTGTTGACTCGGCTATAGGAACCTTCAAGCCTCGTCAGTTGATTTGGAGAGACAAGGAAAGGTATGGTCTAAAATTAAACATTAAAAATATTTGTACAAAATTTGGAAATATATTTGGAAATATAATAATATGTAATTGAGATTAAAGTCGATGAATCATACATTTTAAATGAATTTGAATTATATATTGAATATTCTAAGTGTTTTTTTACAAATTCTATTTACATAGCATTGCTAGCCTATTTTTGTGGGTTATTTCGATAATTTAAATGGTTCATTTTTTTTATAATAATGTATTCATGCAAAAAAAATAAAAGAAAAAAAGAAAAAGAAGAAAAAGATTAGATATAAAAAGATTAGAAGAAAAGGAAGAAAAATGATGAGCTTATTTAGTATAAAAAGTGGTGGAAAATACGTAGTAATAATAAATGGTGTCAAATGATTCTCGTGTAGTGTTTTTCTGTTAGACTTGTTCTAACTGACCTACCATATTGAAGTTTTACTTTTCAAAGGAGTGCTTTGACAGGGACAACAGTTTGGGTCCTCCAGAGTAGTAGTAATTATTGGCTCTCTATATAAAGTAGGGGAGATTGTAGTGTTTTCTACATCTTCTTCCATTTAAAAAAAAAAAACAATTGAAGTGTGGTTTTAGTTGTTCCTCTCCACTTTCAAAAATGGAACTTTTTCTGGTTTCTGTATTGCTAGTTGTATTGTTTTCACCTACCATTTATATGACAGGTCTCTCTCTCTCTCTTGCACATGTCATACAGAGCATAGTAATGCTAACACTTTGCTATATGAACTATGAAGTGCATAATAAAAATGCCGACTTCATGCACACATATATTATCTTCTATAGGAAAATGTATTATTCTTTCAAAATTTTCATATAAAAACATTCGCTTGCATGATGTGTTAGTAACGGTCATAATTCTAAATCGCGGTATCGGGTAACGTAACGGTGTCGATCGCGGAGTATTGGTATCGGTAATATCGACCGGTACGTATCGGATATTGGGCGTCGCGGCTGTGAAATTTCAAAAATCAACAATCCCTCTAAAACTCAATTTTATACATTTTTTTACTCTTTTAGCCTTAATTTACCACATTTTAATCAAAATTTTGATATATAGAGGCACTTTTGACTCATTTTCAACTAAATGATATGTATGTATTTTAGTCTCAAGCTTTTATTTGGCATATATGTTAAACTTTTAATATAAAATTGATGTGGAAGTATTTTTTTACTTATTTTCAACAATGAAATACTTCCACATGCACAAAAAATTAATAAGAGAAAGAGGGACATGAAAATAAATCATTCGCTTCAGTCATAATCGCATATAAATATTTGAAGAATTATAAATATATATTAAAATATATCTCATTCTCATCCCATACCATAATATAAATAAAAAAATAACCACAGAAAAAAGAAAAAAAAACAAATTATAAAGAAACCGAACACACCTTACAAGCAAAACCATGACTTCTTCAACCAAAAGAAAAAACAGGGCATTATAAATGCTCCTAATAAACAGAGCATGGGATGGGAATGTATCGAAGCTGTATCAGAGCATGGGATTAGAAAAGACAGAGCATTATAAACAGAGCATTTTTGCAGGTGCTTTGCTCGTTCTCAGCCGTATCAGACTGTATCGGAGCTATATCGCTCACGTATCGGATTCAGGCCGATACGTATCGGGAATCGGCCGCTACAGACGCAAAATTCATTCTCACCGGTATACCGATGAGTATCCGACTCAGCACTCCCATTTTTCGGTACGAACCGGCCGGTACAGCACGTACGGGCCGATATTTAGAACCTTGGTAACAGTTCTAAAGGATTTGGCCGAACGGTGAAGACTTGAGAATAAGATTTAAGGTCAAACTCAAATGGGCCATTGAACAGTTATCTGACCGTTAATTTTAGAGTCCGGATATCTAATTATTAATAAGCATCTTAATAGGTTTTTTGTTTTTGTTTTAAAGAGATTAATCTATAATTCTGCTACATCATTTTACATCTAATTTGTATATAATATTTTTGTTTGTACATCATTGATGTCTTGTATATTTTTGTTTAATGACCCATCTTTTAGATTTGTTTGTTTAAGGGCATATTTGTACGCCTTCTTGATCTTGAATATTTGATCCATTCACTCACTCCACATACACATTGGAGCATTTTCTTCTTCTTCTTCTTTTTCAAATAGGATGCTATCGGGTATAATTATCTTAAATTCAGGTGTCTACATTTTTGTTACATATGAAATTTTTCTAAATGGATTCATTCAATATTATAGATATGTATATATTGAAATAGTATGTAAAAAGTAAACAAGACAAATTATATAATAAGCTTATGCCATTTTAACAAAGGAAACAGAGAGTCTGAGTCGATAACCTGAGGTGACCCATTTTTATTCATTCATTAAAACTCAAAAAGCCTAACATTATATTTCATAATTCCAAAAAAAAAAAAAATCACTCCACATCATTTTGTACAAAATTTTTGTATGTTTAGCGTTTTTTCTCACAAAAATGTCACCATTGCAGATGCACAATCCATACGAGTCTGTAATGGACAAAAGGCGACAACTTACCATCGGATCAAGAAGTTGTACAACTCTACCAATCCAACGGCTTTGGAAGGATGAGAATGTATGGTCCAAAGTCATCGACCTTCGAAGCCCTGAGGGGCTCCAACATTGAATTAGTCCTCGACGTCCCCAACTCCGACCTTCTAGCTCTTGGGTTTGATCCTTTGGCCACATCACAATGGGTCCAAAACAATGTTGGAAACTATTTCTCGAGCGTCAAGTTCCAGTACATCGCAGTTGGAAACGAAGTGGATCCCAACAAGGCCAACACTGCTCCATATGTTCAATTTGTCCTTCCCGCCATGAAAAACGTCTACAATGCAATTGCAGCCTTGGGTTTACCGGCAAGCATTTATTTCTAAACTAAAATGCTAGAGGCACGTGAGTGATTTGGTGGAAATTTTGGTAAATCATTTGCGGTTCCTAGCATAATATCATTACTCATTTCTAAATTATGTAGTCTCAATCGTGTAGGGTTTTTTTTTTTTTTTTTTTTTTTGAAATAAAGAAGTTTCCTTGGACTAGAGGGTCAATTTATGTGATGTGGGCCCACTCTGGCTTAATTCGATGATCTGAATCATTTACCTTTTAGTGTCTAGCAAGTTGATCATTATTGTAAAAGAATTTTAACTTGATCATTAGTCACATAATTGAATTGCATTCACTTTACTTGGTTAGAGTTTTCCAAAAATACTTTTCAGAAAATTTTACTTTTTTGTTTTCCGTATTTTTTTTTTTTACTAATTTTTTTTAATATTTTAAGAATTTTTTTTAAATTTTTATACATACCTAACATAAATATACTTAAAAAGTAAAAAATTTGTGAAAAAAACTTTAAAAAATTCACTAAATACCAAAAATATAAAAAAAAATACGAGAATTCAGTATATTTTTTTTTATATTTTTATGTATTTATTATTTTTTTAAAATAAATTTTCACAAATTTTTTACATTTTAGATACATCTAAGTAAGATGCATCTAAAAAAGTAAAAAAAAAAATGTTTAAAATGTTAAAAACATTCACTAAAAATCAAAAAACATGAAAACCAAAAAATTCAGTTTTCAAAAAATTTAATTCAAAAAAGTCAAATCAAACAGACTGACTGGTTTTAAAAAAATGAATGGTATATTTTAAAATCTTATGTAGAGTTTAGTTTTTTAAAATAAATTTGATTCAATTATATAATTATCCATATTTGCTCAACTTAATATAATCATTTACTTGGAGGGTATTAGAAGATGGACAGTTGAGGTTGTATTGGGCCTTTTAGTCCAATACGAGGAGTTGATCCATTTTCTAAAAAATAGTAGTGGTCCACTTTATATCTATAAAACATATTAAAAAGAATTAAATTATATACAAAAAGGAATTAGTTTTTCATAACTAGTATGATCAAATTAGAGAGAAGAGGATACAATTAAAGAAGAAGTAACTAAGTTATTTGATCATATTTATTGAGAAAAATATTATTTAGAATTTTAATGTCAATTATATTAATCGATAGATTATTAATGTAGTTTTATTATTCACATTTTTTGTTGAATAAAACAGGACCAAATCAAGGTCTCAACTGCAACATACTTGGCACTAGTAAGCAACCCATATCCACCATCGCAAGGCTCTTTCGACGGTGGTGTCAAGTCGTTCATGGAACCGATCATTCAATTCCTAGCCGCCAACAAGTCTCCACTGCTAGAAAACATATGCCCTGTTCACTGCCTCAGGTGATCAGTCTGGTTACCAGAACCTTTTTGATGCCTTGTTGGATGCTATGTACTCGGCCGTCGAGAAGGCAGGCGGACCGGGGTGGAGATCGTGGTATCAGAGACCGGGTGGCCGTCTCAAGGTCATGAGGGAACTACAAAGCAGAATGCAGAGACTTAGAATATGATTAAGCATGTGAAGGCAGGGAGTGGGACTCCAAAGAGGCCTGGAAAGGCTATAGAGGTTTACTTGTTTGCTATGTTTGATGAGAACAACAAAACTGGGGAAGAAACAGAGAAATTTTGGGCTTTTCTACCCCAACAAACAGCCTAAGTACCATAATACTTTTAATTAAGATGTGGGTTAATTAATCAGTAAAGCTATTTACCTAGAAAATTTGTTAAGAATTTCTGAGTATGTACTTGTCAGAAATTTTTAAGAATTTTGAAATGATAGAATAAAGGAAGGAGGCCTAGTTTTTTGTGTTGGAATATGAATTCCTAGCTAGCTAGGCTTGTATGAATGGATGTATCTGTCTACCTAGAAAGAGATCAAGAATTACTTAATAGCATTACTAAATAAATTTTAATTCTTATTTCCCTACTTAAAAATAGATTTTTTTTTTATTATTTTAATTCCTACATGAAAGATGTGATCAGACATATAGTTACATAATCAGATTATATTTATCGAAAAAAAGGATAATCTTATATTTTTTTAAAGATCAAAATATTTGCTTTGGCAAATTATGACGGTAGTTTATATACTTTGATCCTTATGTTATTTTAGTCACTCTAATTTCAATTGGCTTGATTTTAATCATGAATTTTCAACTTTGTCTTAATTTGGTTCAATTGATTACAACTCTTAGATTTTTTTATTTTTTATTTTTTATTTTTTGTGTGAAAAATATACACGTAAGTGTCATGTGCCATATTTTTAAGAACAAAATTACAAATTTACTTAACTCAGTGGGTTAACCTTAATCAATTTTTTCTTAAAATGTTGAACTAAATTGAGGCAAAATCTAAAATTAAATCAATTAAAAATATAAACCACTGACGGCGAAAGAGATGAGTTTCTGACAAAGAAGATAAGTAGATCTACTCAAATCTACGTTAGATCCGGCTAGATCTAAACCAAAAAATAGTTATCGGAGTGCAAGCATGTAATAACCCTCACCACTGCTTACCGATAAACATTGATTACCGTTAAACTGAACTGATCATGACTGATAATTGAACTGATTAAAGTACCGAACTGACTGACTGAAAACTGGAACTGAATTGACTGAGTATGTATGTTAATTTGTATTCTATCTGTTTGATTGTTTATTTGATCTGTTCACGTTTTATGTTTAAACTGCTAATTGAAGGCCCTATCGGCGGCCGAATCCGAAATTGATTGATGTTTTATGATCCTCATAATTAACGTGATTTTATGGTGTATTTATCTGAAAACTGATTAGGTATGATTAAATTACACTAATGGTACCAAATTACATGAATTGGACTTATTTACACTTAGACCACTTAGTGCCCACTACTTCACACATATTGAACCTTGCATAATTGAATCAAAACATTTCTTTAGCCCCTTCTCCTTATTCAACCGGCCATAGAGAGAGAGGAAGGGAGAGAGTCGAATTGCTCTAGAGAGTTGGCTTGAAAAGATCATAGGAGATTTGCCTAATTGGACTTCTACACTTGTAATTGAAGCTCTAGGTAAGGAATTCAACCTCTCATTGTTGTGTTTAAGCTTATTCATGCAAGATTCTTGAGCCTCTAGTGATTTAGGTTCATTATTGTTGAATTATAGCTTAATTGTCGCATGCATGGCATACTCTTGCATTTTTGAGGTTGTTCTTCATGAATTGTTACATGCATGTCCATGTTTTGAGTATAGGCCATGTTTTCATCTTGTTTGTGAATCAATTGGCTCACTAGAGCATGTTTTGAAGCTTTGAATTGATTTGAATTCATGCATGTTTGCGTGTTCTCTATGTTCACGAAATTGGTTTGAAACTGGATTTGAATTAAACACCCTTGGGCTTTGATTTCTCAAATTGAGCTTTGGATCATGTTATGCTATGTGTTTACACGTGTTTTCTGGAAATTCAGCCCAAGAGGATCGGTTTTGATGCTTTTAAACTTGGTTTTTGGCTTGGAGGTGCAATCTGGGTTTTCCAGATTTTGCACTTCCGCTCGAGCGGGGGTTAGTGCCACTCGAGCGTGGAATCCGAGCATCCAGTATCTCTGCACTATTTTACAGTCCGCTTGAGCGGAGGATTGGGCGCTCGAGCGGAGTCATGTGTCTCAAGCTTGAGCGGGCGTCGAGCGTTCGTCGAGCGGAGATTTCACCCATTGTAGACGCGCCCGTGGGCCTCATGCTACAGTTCGGACTTAATTTGTGTCACGGTTCTTAATCTGAACCAAAGAGTCCAAATCCGGCAAATCGTTTTGAGAAACAAATTTTTTGAAAAGAAGTGCCAAACATGGACTGCTTTGCCAGATACAGAGTCGCCACCTAAATATTTTAAAATGGGGGAATTTAGGAAACCCTGACTCGGTGCCGAAGGCCACGTGTCCGTCATCACCAAAGTTGCCTCGGCTCGGGAACTTGGGTACGATCGGGGAAGGTCAGCTATGAGCACCCCCTCTCGCCCGGTCTGAAGACCGGCCTCTACTAACCGTGATATCCAATTTTGAAAACATTATGTGTTCTTATTCCATTTATTAGCCTAGAATTACTATGTTATGCGCGCAGCAAACAAGTATAGACCAAATCGCCTAAATTGGAACAAAACATTGCATGTTCGTTTTGAAGATGGTTTGCTACTCGCAAGTAGGCTAAAATGCAGGTTTTGCCACCCTCGAGTGGGCTTTTGGAAAAGATAGTTTTGCCACTATCTAGTGGACTTAAAAAAAAACTCACAGTTTTAATGCATTTATCCCAATTTAGTCAATTCAACCTCCATCCACAGGCATTCAAGCAGTTATATCACATAAGCAGCTAGCCTCATGGTAATCATGTTGTTATGGCAACACTCACACGCATGCGGTATGCTAAAGCATAAATGCTTACCGAGTACTCCGAGCCAAAACAAAAACTAGTTAATAATCATATGCATGATCCTAGTTCATGTTAAGATGGCTAATGCAACACATGCAAGATGCAACTAAGATAGGCTCGGCTAATCTACAATGACATGTGAAATGCTACAACTAACACGTATTCAATTTGGAATTGAAATACAAATGCAGTTAGAATGATGTGCCGAGCCCGGTGCATGCAAGGCAAATGTATGAATGCACGCATGCATAGCATAAGGTATGCTGATTTTAAATATGCCCTAGTCTACCCTCATAAGCAGGTAAATAAAAGGGAAGAAAGACGTGGGGTTGGAAGACATACACACACTCACCCACACTTATTACATAATTGCCCTCACTCGGAGGGTCTGAATAAATATTACAGTCCGAATAATAAACAAATTAATTATTACAAAATTTCTAATTAATTAACAGAATGAATGCAAAAGGAAAGGTGGCCATAGCCCCTGCCTCGGGATGCGCGAATGATGCATGCTCGAACCCGTCTCGCCCGGAAAGTCCGTACCATAACATTGCTGCCTCTATTTTCACTGCCTTGCTTCTCTGAAAAATTCCAAAGTTCTGGGACAGGTTCCTTGCACACTGTAGAATACCATCGGCTGGAGGAAATGCCCATCGGCAATATATGATTTCCATCGGCTGCTGATGGAGTTATCGGCCATTCACCAATGGCTGGTCGGCACTGAATTCTGCCGGTCGGCAGAAACTTCCTACAGAAGACAGTTTTGACAGCAACAGAGGACAGACAGTATATGGCATGGGATTTCAGGCACATGTGAGCATGGTCATATTTAGGGGTGTGCATAATACCGCCGAAACCGCCAAAACCGCACCGAACCGCACCGCCAAGGCAAATTTGTTATTATTTGCCAATCGAACCGCCGGTTTTTGGTAAGAAAAATAGCAAATTCTAGTGACACTTTTATCAATCCGCCGGTTTCTATTTTTCTTCCAAACCGCACCGACCCACACCGCTATTAAATCATGTTTTATAAGATTCTAAAAATTCTTTTTTACTTAAGTTTTCTTGTTGTTCTATACCTTAGAATATAGTATTACATTACTGCTCGAGGGGAATTCAAAATGTCAGTAATCCAAAATAAAGTTGGATTCCAATTCACTTTTCGATCTTTTTTTTTTTTTTTCTGGTCATGTTGCAAACTTGCATCAGCTCACTTTTCAATCTAAATACTTTTCAACAATAAACATTTTCAATATTATATTTTTTATAAACCGCCAATTCGCCCGAACCGCCAAGGCAAATCCGCCATTATTTGCCAACCGAACCGCCGGTTTTTGATAAGGAAAATGGCAAATTCTAGTGGCACTTTTATCAATCCGCCACCCGCTATACGGTTTCTATTTTTCTCTCAAACCGCACCGATCCGCACCGCGCACACCCCTAGTCATATTCTCCATCATGTAATGGACTCAAGGGAGTATGCCCCTCGACCCTCGGGCCATGAATTACGCATGATGGCCTAAGAGGCCAAGTTTTGCAACTTTGATATCAAATGAAATGCAAGCACAAAACACATCAAAGGGCCCCAACCCCTATCATGATTGATCAAGAGGCAAGGGATGCATGCTCAATGAAATGCAGCCTAGGCATGGAGGCTAAGTATGCAACATGAACATGCAAATGAGCAATGTATACTAGGCGCGCAACCTAAACATGTAAGTAAACATGGCATGCAACAACATGCGATGATGGACTTAAACTAACATGGATAGCTCGCAAGCATGCCAAAATCGGTGGCCATTAGATGAAAATGAGACTCTCGAAACGCGTGCACGCATGCACGTAAACCGAGGACCAACCCTAAGGCATAGTATGCAACTCTAACAAGGCATGGCGAGGCATGAAATATGGCATACAAGCATGTAATTTAAGCACTGAAATGTGATATAAAACAGCCCCGAATCACGGAAATATGGCACCCGATGCATGAAATGGTACCCGAAATGCAAAATTAGGCATACGCAATGGCCTACAGCTATACAAAGCATGCATTATTTGATCATGACATGTGAAGAAAGATTCAAGGAAGCCCCAAAACAAGCATGTTTTCAGTTTTAAGCAGGGCCAAACAGCAAACACAAATAGGGCAAAACTAGCATGCAAAAATGGCCCTAAATGTGAGGTAATGAAGCAAGTCACAACTGCTGGCCCCAAACAGCTGAGGGTCCTTCAATAATGTTGAAGAGGGACCCAAAATATGACCTTTTACAGTTCTGAAAAGAGCCCAAAAACAAACACAGGTATGGCTAAGCTCTCATGCAAGAAATGGGCCAAAAGATGGACAAAGAAGCAAGTGGTGGTTTCTGGCCTTAAACACAAAGGGGCCCTTCAGAAATATTGAAGAGGGACCAAAAATATGGCATTTTACAGTTGGTAGCCAGACCCAAAACAGCATATATACAAGCCAAAAATACTATGCAAAATATGGCCAAAAAGAGAGATATAACACAAAGGATAAAAAAGGATGCCTCAAACAATGAAAGAACCTTAATGAAACATGAAGAGGGGGTCAAAATAAGATTGTTTTCAGTTCTGAAAAGAGCCCGAAAACAGAAGCACAATAGGCTAACAAATCATGCAAAAATGGAGCCCAAAAGGGGATATAAAGGAAAGTGGAAGATAGAAGCCTCAAATAGCAATGAGCCCTTCAACAATGTTGAAGAAGGGCTCAAAATAAGCCACTTCACAGTTTATGACATGCCTCAAAACAATTTATACATAGGCCAAAAATACTACACAAGATAATGGCATACAAGGGAGATAATGAAGCAAGTGCAACAAGGAGGCCTCAAACAGTGAGGGGCCCTAAAGAAAAAGTGAAAAGGAGATCAAAATAAGCCTAGTTCCAGTTAAGGTCGGAGCCCAAAACAGCAAGCATATATGGCTAAGAAATGATACAAGATATGGACCAAAAAGGGGGAAATGGAACTTACCCTTGAAGACAAGTCTTTGGCAGCCTTTTGGCTTGAGAAAAGGTGCCTCCAAAGCTCTGAGAAGGCCCTCCAAGCTTTTGGAATGGAGTGGTGGTGTGGTGCTATAGGGTGTAGTGCAAATGGAGCAAGGATTTTAGGGTTTGGAGGCTTGGATGAGATAGATATATGGAGGATTGTATGTAATGCTCCAGCTGGTTTTCTAACCTAGTATAAGGAAGAGGAGAGCTTCCTTTATAGAGCCAAGAGACTAAAGCTTCTCTTAGAAGCTTCAAACCAAGAGCAAAGATCCTTCATATACGTGTATGGAGGATCCAGTCTGTGCCCTCTAGCTGGCACAGCTGGCATCCACTCAATCTGTAGAATGCTCCGGAAGGTCGTCGGCCAGCAAAATTGGTCGGTCGGCTATTTTAAATGGTCGGTCAGCCATCTATTTTTCCGGTCGGATAAATTGATGGCCGGTGGTGGTTGCCAAGGCCAAAAAGCGTCCGGTGGGTGTCCAGATTGAAGCCTCGGAAGTTATGTTTCCAATGGCGCAAACCTTGCATTAAAATTCCTCCTGTAGAAAAAGTTATGCCCATTTTGGTGAAGCCGCGCAGATTCGATCCAACCGGGATGATGCCCAACTTCAACTGATCATATCTCCCCCACCCGGACTTGGCTTTAAGAGATTCTTGAGTGAAAAATGAAGCCCCGGAAGTGAGCTTTCCGACGGTGGTGGCCCCATAGCTAAAATCCAAGTATGCAGATTAATAAGCCCGATTCAGCGAGGACTGCTCGACTCCCTTCTACCCGGGTTCATGCCTGTCTTCTCCTCCAACTTGGTTTCTTCTCTCTTCCCCTCCTTTCTTCAACTTCAAACCCCTAAGCAAGGTGTTTTGAAAGATTTTTCAAAGATTTCATCTCTCTTTCATTCATTTCCACTTTGTCCCTGCTCGGTTTACCGAAAAGCGCAGCGTTTGACAAAATGCGAGCCTCGGAACATCACAGAAACTTTATTTCAAAAAAAAATTTTGAAAGAGAGGGTTTTAAGGTCTAAAAACCATCCAAAATAGCTTTGGTCCAAAATGGGGTGTGAATTTGAGACTCGTCTCTCTCCTTGCCGAAGAAACTGGATCTTTCCCCTGCACACCTTTTATCACCAAGTAAACCATCAGTAATGCCCAAGTCTTAAGGGCGGTCAAAAATGGGGTGTCTACACCCATCCAGTACTTTTACAGTACGCTCGAGCGGAATATTTGACGCTCGAGCGGGTAACTTTGTCTGCATGTCCGCTCGAGCAGAGTGACCTACGCTCGAGCGTGACCCCTGTTTTCTGAAAAATCTGAAAATGCTTTTAAAAGTACATCTTTGCATCCTCATCCCATTCTAGGCATTCTTAGGCCTAGTTTAAGACATCTTATTGAGGATATAGATGTAGAACACACCGAGGCAAATTAGGGGTTAAGTTATTATCTTTCCCAGCTGTGTAGCTTAGTGTGTTCAATCTGTTAACTGTGTAGGGTTGGCGACTGGGGAGGCACACTCTAGCATACTGTAGCCCAAACTCTGTGAGTAACGATTGTGTAAAGATATGTTCACAAACGATTATCTTCTGAACAACTGAACTGTACTGTTTACTGAACTGATTACTGTTAATTGAATGAATGTATGTCCTGTATTCTGAACTGTATTGTGGCATCCTTAGCACCTACTGTTTACTGTTACTGTGACAGAAATCTCTGTCGGTTCCCTTGTTGGAACCACTACTGTTACTGACTGATGGCCATCATTTACTGCTCGGTCTTTTAAGACCTACTGTTTACTGTACTATTATGCTAATGGGTGTACCACATATGACTGTATTGACTGAACAACTGAAATACTGTTAAAATGAACTGTTTTCATACTGTAAGGACATTCATTCTTAACCTCTTTACGCATTATGTTATTCACTGGGCTTTAGCTCACTGCTCATATATATATGTAGGTGTTCAGGCACCAGACCGCGACTAGGAGCGTCAGGGTTACTCCAGTTTTGTCAAGCCAGCCTATGTGCCTCACTGCGAGGTTCCGAGCCTATCATGCTAAGGCTTAGGGGTGTTTTAGGATTCCCCCTTCTGTACTGTCTTACTGTTTTGTAATAACCGAATGGATTGTATAGACTGATGTTTACTGTACTGTCATGTAAGGGATGGAGTCCCTAGTCTGAATGATTGTATATATTGTGCATACTGCTCTGTACTGATTGTGTATACATGTATGGAAAGTCTTTTTGCATACAGACTGTCACAGCTCATTGGGCATTGTTTAATTACTGTATTGGCTTCCGCCAGGCCCTGTACTCTGTTTTACTGTACTATTGTTAAGCAGGCCTTCGGTAATCTCGGATTACTGGCCGGTTACGGTGCTAAACCCATAGGGCCGGGTTTGGGTCGTGACAAAGCATCTCTCTATATTTGTCTTTTTCCTTCGATCTCTTAGTTTTAATACTTTTTTTGTACTATACACTTCTATTTTCATATTATAATGGGAAAAATTTTAAATTCTGAATAAGTTGTTTTCGAGTTTTAATTACAAGCGGTAAAAACTGTAAAATTTACAATTTCAGTTTTTTTGGTGCTGGATTGAATCATTCTTTAGAACTGTAAAATTTTGCAGTTTCATAACTTTTCTTTAGAACTATAAAATTTTGTGGTTTCATAACATGTTTTTCAGTTTGATTAATAAGGATAAATACTTAATAAAATCATATTTTGAAACTGTAACATTTTACAGTTTCAAAACTTGCTTTTCAGTTTGATCAATATTAGAAATTATTTGCTTAAACCCTACAAAAATTGAGAATAACATATGTATGAGCACGAAATTATCTTATCGTATAATCCTGTTGATCAAGTTTGCGCTCCTCCAAACGTCGTCGCTCTACTCCCTGAAAACACAAACCTGAGCTAGCCGGCGGGTGTGTGCCGGATACCTCTCCGATGCCTAAGTCAGCAAAATAGACAAAAGCTCTGTGTATTCGAGAATCAAAGTTGTGTTACCTCTACATAGGTGATGTTGTGAGCTTTTCATAGGTTCCGTGTGGCACAATCCTAGTACGACTCTTATTCCTCCATCTAGAGTCCTCCTAGGAATCACACTCCTGAAAGATAATGCTTATCCTTCAACACCCCCTCGCTGCTTAAACCAAGTGAGATGGTTTTACCTCGGTAGTATGACAAAACGACCGAGCTAACACAGCCATGCTAAAGCGGCAGAAATGACCGTGCTCCAACTAGCTCGGTTCTTCCCTTCATTGTTGGTACCTCGGTTTGGTCCGTTGAGACCGAGCAAACCGCAGCAAGCTTTGACCGAGCTAACAAGAGCAAGGTCCACCATAAGAAGCCCAAATACCTTGGTTTTGAATACCATGACCGAGCTAATTATCTCCATACCGACCGTGGTAACCACAACCACAATTGGACCGAGCTAACTACAAGGTTCTTTCACTCGGCCCTTTTTACCACGGCCCATTACCACGCCTTGGCCTAGATTGGCCCTAATGCACATAAAAACTCCCTCTCAACATATATATTTTTTTCATTGTTGCTGTTTGTTGTTCTTAGATTTTTTTTCCCTTCTTTTAGCAATATTTAGCACATTTGGCTATGTTTTTTCACTTTAATTTCTCAGTTTATTCTTTTTTTTCCCGACAATATTCTAGACATTCTGGTGAGCCTCCAGTGACATTCTTGACGTCCAATGAATATTCTAGACATTCTGATGACTTCCAGCGACATTTAGAATATTCCGACAATACTCCGGTGAACTTTCGGTGATATTCCACTGACTTTTCTAGTGATGTTGAATATTCTAGCCAGTCTCTGATGGTTGTCTGATAGAAGTCCGACGGTGGTGGGATGTAAGACCATCTTTATTTTATTTATTTTTTTAAAAAATAAGATTTTTTGATAACAATTAAAAATATATAGGACTAATTGGTGCAAGTATTTTGTTTTGAGACTCGATAGATTTTGAATTTTGTGTCTGGACTTATCAATAACTTCCCCTTGAAAATAACACATGCATGAGAACCAAAACCAAAACTGAATTAGTGTGTTTGGTTTGAGTTTTCTGGATTAAGTTTTTTGAAAATTGACTTTTTTGGTTTTCGTGTTTTTTTTTTTAGTGAATATTTTTTAAATTTTAAACATTTTTTTTACTTTTTTAGATGCACCTTACTTAGATGTATCTAAAAAGTAAAAAAATTGTGAAAAAATATTTTAAAAAATTAATAAATACATAAAGATATAAAAAAATGTACTGAATTCTTGTATTTTTTTTTTTTGTATTTTTGGTATTTAGTGAATTTTTAAAAGATTTTTTTTACAATTTTTTTACTTTTTAGGTGTATTTATGTTAGGTGTGTCTAAAAAGTAAAAAAAATTGCTTAAAATATTTTAAAAAATCAGTAAAAATAAAAAAACAAGAAAAATAAGAAAATAGAATTTTCTGAAAAGTGTTTTTTGAAAAGTGGAAACAAGCATTAGTGTTTCATATAATCGCCGTGATTCGTGAACACCACGAGTCAAAGTTATAAATGGCCTACTTTGATGCTAGGTGACGTTTCACATTTGGTGTTGAAAGAAATCACGAACGGACTGTATCAAATAGATTTGATAACACACAGTACATAACAAATTAATTGAATTATAAAATAGAATTTAAAAAAAAAAATCAAACCAGAAAATATAGTCTATATAAAAACTGAAACAAGATTTTAACCAAATAACTTGAAATCTGTAAAAATATAATACCGAATTTGTCTTAAGTTGTAAGAAAAAACTCCTTATGTGTACGGTGTAAAACACGTAATCATTGCACCAAATTCCTTAAGACACAATTTGTTTTAGACACAATTTCCTTAAGATAATTTGTCTCCTACTGTGGTGCTCACGAGTTTTTATTGGACGTTCGTCTCCCAAGATACAACGATCGAACCTTGCAAAAGAAGCACCACCACGGCAAGTCTGGCGAACCTTACTGTGCAGAATTCTCCTACAGAAAAGACAGAGTGCAGAAGAAAAG
Source organism: Camellia sinensis (assembly GCF_055761805.1). NCBI lineage: Eukaryota > Viridiplantae > Streptophyta > Magnoliopsida > Ericales > Theaceae > Camellia > Camellia sinensis. The sequence goes on from NC_138972.1 coordinate 98,262,632, forward strand.
AAACACAAGATGAATCCAATTTTATGAATGAATGCAATGGAGGTCTATGTATATAGGTGAATTAGTGACTCTTTGAAAAGTTATGATGACTTTTCATTGAAGAGACAAATCTATGAAGAGACACAACTTTTCCATAGAATAGGTGTAGAAAAGAGGCATAACTCTTCCGTGGAATAGGTGCAAAGAATCGACATGATTGTTCTTTCAAACAGATTCGAATTTTGTATCCAATTCGGTTCAATCACTACAACAATTTACACTTTTGGCGACCAAAATTGGCGACTAAAAAGAATTTAGTCACCAAAGGTTAACTTTTTGGCGACTAAAAAATGTATTAGTCAGTGTTTGTTTAGACTGTAACTACTAAATTTTTTTAGCCGAGATATATTACTTATTGGCGACTAAAACAAAATTTAGTAGTTGAATATGCCACCTTTTGGCGACTAAAAAAATATTAGTCTGTGTAAGTCAAGATTTTAGGCTACTAAATGGGGTTTTAGTCGTCGTATATTAATTATTGCAGACAAAAAAAAGTTTAGTCGCCAAATAAACAGCCATAGTTTTACGTTACTCTTTGGCTACCAAAAAATTAGTCGGCAAATGTCTACTTTTGGTGACAAAAACATATTTTGTCGTGGTTTACTCAATTTTTTCTGACAAAAAAAAAAAAAAAAATAGTCGCCAAATTACAAGCTTTGGCGACTAATATTTTAGTAGCTAAAAATGAAGAGTGGCTACAAAATTTTTAGTCATTATATATTAGTTTTTGGCGACAAATAGCTAGTTTAGTTGCTAAAGGTATAATTCATTTTAAAGGGAAATGAATTTTAATATTGGCGCCCTGTTCTATGTTTAGACATCCGATTCTTCTCTTTCTCACACACAAATTCTCTATGACCACCAAACCATACCCCACCTCACCTCAGCGCAGACCACCATTTCTCGCCACTGCCACCACCACCACCACCACCATCATAGCAAATCACCACCAGCACTGCTGCATCCTCACATGTTCTCTCTCTCTCTCTCTCCCTTTCTCTATTTCTCGTTCTCTCTCTCTCGCTCTCTCTCTCTCTCCCCATTTCTCTATTTCCTCCTTTCTGAATCTTACTCTAGGGTTTTTATGATTTCTTTAGTTTAATTTCGTCGTGATTTCGAAAAATGGGTTTGGTTGAAGTGGTTTGATTTCTAAAGTTTTATGGGTTTAATGTCCAAAATGAGTTTGATTTTAGTGGTTTGATACATTTTTACCTTTTTTTCCCCTTCTCTCTCATTAGTTTCAAAGCCCTAATCCATTGTAGGGATTTTAGATTTTATCTGTTTTTTAGATGCTCATGGTTTCATGGTTCAACATTTTCTCCACTGAAAACTTTGAAGTTAGCTTGATTATCAGGAAAATAAATATTTTATTTATATGCTGGGGGTTGAATCGAATTTCTTCACAGAACCATTAACTGGGAATGTGTTTGCATGTATATCAAATGCTTTCAGCTTAGGGATTTTCGAGTCTCTGCAATTTGTATTATTTTTTATCACTTGATTGATTTCTTCTTTGGTTCTGCTATGCCTTTTTTTTTTTTTTGTTCAATTTTGATTTTTTATTGTTTGTTTATTTTGGATGTTATGTGAGATAATGTTAAAAGTCTGGTATTTCTGCTTGTTTATTGATTAGAGTCAGTGGGGGACATTTTCTTAGACTTTTGAGGCCTAAATAGTGTTCTACCTCAAAGATATCTAACCAAATATGTATTTTTCCTTTTCTTGAAATAATTGGAAAATAGATAAATGGACCTGAGGCTGTGATTTGTGTTGTAGCTTCCCAGATTGCTAATCCTGGTGAAAGTGTGGCAGGTGCTTCCCTTCAAGAGAAAGAAGGATTCCGATGGGTAGATGACCAACACAACTTACTATTTCAATTTTTTATTTTTACCAGGTATCCATTTTTCTTTGGTATGACTGAGAAGTGAAATTAGTTCTTTATGCCATGTGGCCGGGTATAACACTGGGAAGATTGTTGTTTAGCAACTTAACTCTCTCTCTCTCTCTCTCTCTCTCTCTCTCTCTACTGTTGTTTTGTTTGGGATTTTAATTCACCGCTGCTGAAATCTATTGCTGGTTTGATTTTGCAGCTGAACAATGATGTTGTCAATGTCATCAACATATTTATCGGAAGCATTTTGGCAGTCTTGATGTAGTAAATTGTACTCCAAAACTGTTATACATAATTTTACAAGATCACCCATTTAGTTTTAGATCATTTCGCAAGGAAAGGTGCATTGTTCAGGCCCATCTTTGCTTATAGAATCTATGAATATTGATTAAAAACAGAAAAACAATGCATGACTATGAAACTCTTAACCGTTTTTGGGTACCCAAAATTTTTTAATGAATCAAAGGCTTAATCCATTTGCCTTGTATCTTTGTTCCCATCACAATTAATTACATCAAGGGAAAAAAAAAAAAAAAAACACTGAGTCTAATTTTTGTGCCTGAATAGCAATACTCTTCTTATATTGAATTTTATTCATAATGGTTTCTCCTCAATCTATACATAGGGACAAGCAATGACACTCTTCAAGCTGGACAAAATGTATCAACTAGTTTATGTTAGAGATGTTGAAGTCCTTGGAACAACCACGAATAGTACGACTGGGTAATTATTCTTTTTTTTTTTTGTTCAAAAGTGTATAGATTTAATTGATATTTTGAATCATTTGAATTTGAGTTGTTGAATTTTTCCAGACAATGCCTTGATGGTACTTTTTCACCGGAGCTTATGAAAGGAAAAATTGTTTTGTGTCTAAGTAGGTATTCATATAATGTTGAGAAAGGCTTAGAGGTCAAAAGAGTCCAAGGAATTGGGTTCATTCTACAGAACCTTGTGAATGGAGAACTTTGACTCTAGAACTTTCATGGCTTGCCCTCATGTGGCTGTTATAGCTGCACTCATCAAAGCCATACACCCTGATTGGAGTAGTGCTATGATAGGATCTGCCCTCATAACAACTGGTACACTTGCACGTTTTAACTTATTACATGTTCTTTATTTTCTAGCTTTGAAGACATCTTTTATGTCCTAATTTTTATAGGTTTTTCTTCTTCTTTTGGCACAGCTGGGCTAAATAATAACCAAATGACACTTCTCTTTCTCTCTATTAACCAAATTACACTTCTCTTTCTCTCTATGTTCATTAGAGCCGAAAACACCTTAAACTTAACCAAAAAAGGGCGTTAAGGATGCAAAAAAGCGAAACAGCCCCAGAACCATCGTGTGGATGTCACGACTAGCTTCCCCGTGACATATAGGACCTGTGACAACAGTCGAAATGTCATTAGCACACATAGGTTAGGAATTAGAGCCGAAAACGCCTAAAATTTAATCAAAAAAGGGCGTTAAGGAGGCAAAAATGCAAAACAGCCCCAGAACCACCGTAGAAATGTCATGGCCTCGTGACAAATAGGACCTTTAACAACATAAGAAATGTAATTAGCATGCGTAGGTTGGGAGTTACTGCCGCAAACGCCAAAAACTTATTCGAAAAATGGAGAGTTTGACATCCAATAATTGTTCAACATTTTGATTTTAAATGATGCCATTGTTTCATCATATACGGTGGTCATTTGGGTGGTAAATGTGTTAAGAAAATGGGAATGGAGAAGAGTTAAAATAAATTTACAGCCAAAACATTTTAGCAATAAGCATTTATTTTATGAAGAGGTATGCTCCTAAAAATTGTATTTCTTGTAAATCGAAATCAAGTTTGGAATAAATCTTTCATGAAAAAGGCTTTTATAGATTGTTCTATCTTAAATGCATGTTATTACAACCTTTTTCCTATGTCTGAATCAATTGATATTTTGTAATGGGTGCAATTATTTTATTTTATTTTTTGTAGATGGCTGGCGTAGACTTGTGGATAGTCTATATTTTTATTTATGAAGGAGACTTGACACTTTTGTATAATCCTGCTAACTATGTCGTCCTCTGCTTTGGTGTAGATTAGTATTATTGATACATATAACTTTTGTAATCCAACTGATAGTTGTTGGCATGGCATATAGATTACCTTTTGTCATGGTACAGATTACGATGGTAATTTGTACCACACCAAATGGCCATATCGCATGGTAGTAAATATATTTTTTGTATATGGAGGGTTGGATTTTTGTATGGAAATATAATTTTAGTTTGGACGATAGTTGATTTGTATAAAATATATACATTTAAAATTATTCATTTTTGGGTGGTTGGAAGTAATATGGATTGTGAAATGATTGATAATTTTACATTGTGGAATGATTGATAAAATATATATTGTTTTGTTTATATACATACTACAGGTGCACGAAATACATACATGTCGTGGAGAAATTAGAATTTTGCGATAAAACATAAGAGCATTTTTTGGCGACTAAACAATTTGTAGTAAAAAAGAAAATACATATTTCAGTGTTAGTAGCTAAAACCAAACAAAAAGATTACGGGAAACAATTATGGTGACTACAAAGCTTTGTGCCAACAAAAAGCAAACATTAGGCGACTAAAACTTAAAAAATTATCATACATTTGGCAACTAAAATATTTTGTAGCCAAAAAATTTAAAAACATTTGCCGACTACAAGTTTAGTAGCGAAAAATGTGAGACTTTTGCCGACTAAATGTTTAGTAGGCAAAACACAAAATATTTGTCTACTAAAAGCTTAGTAGCCAAAAAAGTCAAAGTTTTAGTAACTAAAAATTAGTAGCCAAAAAGAAAACCAGACTTTAGGCAAGTAAAACCTTAGTAGCCAAAAACAATCCGACATTTGGCGACTAAAATGTAACGCCCTGAAATAATCCAAATACACAATACATCAACCCACATCCACTAAATAATAATGGAAAAACTCTAACCCTTACATCATAAATCAAAAAAGTTATTACAAAAGTTCCACATGCGATTTATACATTCAATGGTATGAAAACACATAAATCTATAGCATGTGAAGCATCAAATCTCAAAAGTAAATAAAATGCCTCCATGGGCTTACAACTTCCAAGGCTTAAGCCTGGTTACACAAAAGTGGCCTCTCGGACCCATACATGTATAGCCCTTGGCTAGCAAAATATATACAACAAAATAGAGTCATCTACTCTTCACAAAAATATGCCCACGCCATCAACTCGAGGGGATTACCATATCTTTACCTGTACCAAATCCCATAGGGGTGAGCATAAAGCCCAGTGGAGAAATCCTTACAAAGTATGTACAGTTATGCAAATTTTCCAACATTTAATGCAAATGCAAATGCCATGCAATGCCATTTCAAAGATGATCGCTTTTCATGCTCTTCTTAAAACCACCATGTTTTCATTAACATTTTGCATTCTCATCAAATTCAAACTTCCAATTTTTTTAATCCTTAGGGGTGGTAAATACGACTCAGGTAATTCCTAAGTTGGTGTCTGCAAGTAGGCTCAACAAGTATTACCAATAACCCCACTTTACCGATTACTAACCGGAAGGGAAGTGGTACCTCCTCCGCACGTGTTTTTGGTCTTTCACCCGGACACTCAGGCCAACTTATCAACTCATCTACACCTCTTAATCGAACTTACCAACGTATTTACCCCATATACATTTCCGTAGTTCTTATTACAATATATTTTCTTTTCTTGAAGTAAATGTTTCCAATCTAAATTCACAATGCATAATAATTAATTTCATGCAAATGCAATGCAGTGATCTTCCTTACCTCGTAGCATTTCTCCATTTTCAAGTATCTTGACAACAATATCAAAACAAATACATTTCCCATTTCCTCTCTTCAATGTTATTTTGCAAAATAACCATATGCATCAACATGCAACAACAATTTCTCATCATGCGCAATTCTTAGCAATTTGGTATCTTCAAGGCTTCATGTGATGTTTTCAAACATTAATCTCCAACATTTTACAATTCTCACAATCCATGGTACACAACCATTTCCCACCTCACAACAATACATGTTCAAGTATTTAGCAATAATGTTAAAATAATTTCTAATTTTTCATATATCAAGAAGATTGCTATTTAGAAAAACATATTATGAAATCTACTCTCATTCATTTTCTTATCACAAGAAAAGAAATAAATCCATAGACTTTTTCATATTTTTCCAAAACCCCAAATTTCTAGGGCTTTTCATTAAAAACCAAGCATTTCCCCGTTTCTTTAGTGAAAACCCACCAAAAACATCTTCCTTAAATTAATGAAAGTGAAACCTTTAAGGATCAACTTTGAAACATTTTTAAACCCTCTTTTGAAAAATCTCTACACTCTTGAGCCAAAAACCAAACTTTCAAAATAACTTCAAAAGAACTTTAAAATCAACATCAATCTAGCAAAACATGTATATATAACTCAAGGAAGTCCCTACCTCAATGTTTGATGATGAAAGAGATGAAACCCTAGAGTCAAGATGGAAGATTCTTCAATTTCCACTACACCAAGAGGAGCCCTAGCTTTGATCTTCAAGATTAGTGAGCAATGATGACTCTAGGCTTAAAGGATCACAAGAAATCAAAGGTTTTGAGTGCTAGATGAGGGTTTTTGGAGAGAAGGAAGAGTAAAAATGTTTTTAGAGAGAGAGAGGTGTTGAAAACAATGAGATACATTCAGCCCTAAAAGATTAAAAAAAAAAAACAGGGTTTTTGGACTGCCCAACGTTCCGCACGTACGGCACGTGCCCTGCACGTGCGGCCCTCAGCCCCACACGTGCGGCCTTCCCTTGCCGCATCTCCTCCAGCACCTGCATATATTTCAGTGTACAGCCCCAAACCTCCCCTGGATTCCGCACGTGTGGCCTCACTTCCCGCATGTGTGGTCCCTCTCCCGCACGTGCGGCCCCTAGTTTCCAGCCCAGAACTTTCCCCGTTCAATTCTAGGCACCTTGGACCGAACCTCGCACCCTCTGGAACAAGTAGAAATCAACACTAAAGAAACAAGAACAAGAATTTCGAGAAAAACTTTCGAGCACAACAACCCAGATGATTAATAAGGCTTCCAGTGAGACCCGACACACTAACGTGATAAATCCAAGGTTAAACAAAGTAGAAGAGGCAGATGGCATACTAGGTCGTCACATAAAATATTTTGTAGCCAAAAAAATTTGATGAACAACAACAAAACTTTTGCCGACTACAAGTTTAGTAGCGAAAAATTGAGACTTTTGGTGACTAAACTTTTAGTAGCTAAAACACAATCACAGTTTAGGTGACTAATATATTTAGTAGCTAAAAAAATAATAGGAGGAACCGAAAAAATTTTGGCTACTAAATCTTTAGCAGCTATATATAAGTAAGATTTTTTTGCAACAAAATATTTTTAGTCGCTAAAAAGTTGAGATGTAATTTTTTTCAATACTTTTGGCGACTAAAAAATTAGTTGGCATTTCAGTACATTTGGCGACTAAAATAATTTTAGTCGCCAATTATCTTTCTCGACAATCCTTCAGTGACTACTCTTGCGACCAAAAAATGTAGTCGCTAAAAAGTTTTGGCGACTAAAAGATGACTTTTGGCAACTAAAAATTTAGTCACCAAAAGTGTTAATTCTTGTAGTGAATTTTGACCCAAATAAATATCAAATAAATTTAATTTTAAATTAAATAAATTTCATCTTAATATCATACTCAAATGGTGCACTTTGGAGTCAATTTCTCATTCACCTATTAATGGTTTCCAAACTATTTTTCCAACAGATTCAACTATAATCTGATCATGAATAGTCCAATTATCATGTGATTTTTTTTTTTTTTTTTTTTTTTGGGAAAGAATCAAACCTTTTTTTTAATATTGAAGTAGTCTCAAATTGTTTGTCCAATACAAAAAATGAGAACTTAAAAATTATATAGGGAGATTGACTAATAAGTTCCATATTTTGAATTTATGACCCATATAGTCCCATATTTTTTCTTGTGATCCATTTGATTCTTTTGAATGTGTAATAATTCATTTGTTCGCCACATTGGAGTGTCACATTTAGGGGAAAAAAATATATACTAAGGAGTTTTTTAGTATCATATCATCCTTGCCACGTTGGAGTGTCACATTTGAGAAAAATACAGTAAGAAGTTTTTAATGTTGTTAGAGCATCACATTATACCCGCCACGTTGGAGTGTCATATGTTACATTTAGAAAAAGTACACTAAGGAGTTTTTAGCTTTTTTAGGGTGTCACATTATATCCGTCACGTTGTCACATTTAAGAAAATTACACACTAAGGAGCTTTTAGGTTTTTTAGAGTATCACATTATAATTTTTAGTGTTTTTGGAGTGCCTCATTATACCCATTGCGTTGGAGTATCACATGTTACATTTGAAAAAAGTACATTAAGGAATTTTTATTTTTTTAAAGTGTCACACCATATCCGCCATGTTATCACATTTGAGAAAAGTATACTAAGGAGTTTTTAATTATCACATCATATCTGTTATGTCATCACATTTGGGAAAAGTATACTAAGGAGTTTTTATATTTTTGAAGTGTGTCACATCATACCCGTCATGTTGGAGTGTCACATGTTACTTTTGAAAAAAATACACTAATGAGTCTTAATTTTTTTGATGTTCCACATCATATACCAGCACATTGTCACATTAGAAAAAGGTATACTAAGGAGTTTTTAATTTTTTTGGAGTGTCATATTATACCCGCCACGTTATTACATTTAGAAAAAATATACTAAGAAATTTTTAATTTTTTTGGACTGTCACATCATACCCGCTAAGTTAGAGTGTCACATTAATACCTATCACATTGGAGTGTTACATCATAAAAATGTATAATCGTCAACTAAAACATTTCCAAAATTGAAATAGGACCACACGAAAAGAAACTCTCTATTAATAGGACTTAACAGATCAACAGAAAAATTTTGGGACTAATTGAAATACTTGTTTGTCAGATAAAATTTATTTAGAAATATTCCAATAATTAATATATCCATATATTGAAATTTTTAAAAATAATTTACCAAGAAAATATATATTATTTTTAAGTTTTTATTTTAATACCGAACAGATAATTTGAGACGAAAGTGATATATGCATAATTTTTTATTCCACCCAGCCCTTCACCACCATCACCAGCACTGTCATCTTTCCCCCACCACCCCTCCCCATTCGTCCCGTCACCGCTTGATGATGTGAATTAGGTACGCGGGTGAAAATCAGACAAAATTTACCTTTTAGTTCTGATCTGGTCAAGGTGGTAGACTCACTAAGGTCATCAGTTAGTCAAGTCTTATTTTTTATTATTATTATTATTTTTTTTAGAGGGTTAAGTCAAGTCTAGAGGAAATGCAAGCTGGCGATTGATTCTCCATTCTTCATTTTATTTATTTATTATTTTTTAGAGTATAATTTTTTTAAAACATAATCCAATCAGCATAATTTTTTATTGTGATTGTTTTGGGACAGTGAAGGCAAATACTTAACAACAATTATGGACCTAAAGGGACAAGTGGGTTATCTTCTTATTTATTTATTTAAAAAAAAATTAAAATGGTTGTTCCTTTTTATATCTATAAAAGATGTAATCAAAGTATAAAATTAAAAATTTAAACCGCAAAAAAAAAAAAAATAAAATAAAATAAAAATAAAAAAATCTTGTAACTAGGATTGATTACAAGTTATACCTTGAAAGTAGAGAAGAAGGTAGATAGATAGAATTGTTAACAAGTTAATTATCCATATTTACGGAGAAATAAATTGTCACTACAAGAAAAGTGGATTTATGAGACGGAACTATTTGCGACGGCACACTTGCCGTCTCAAAAAGTCACTTTTTGCGACGGCAAAAAATGCCGTCTCAAAAAAGCAGAATATTTGCGACGGCACAATTTGCCGTCTCAAAAAATGAGAGTATTTGCGACGGCAGAAAATACCGTCGCAAATACTCTCATTTTTTGAGACGGCAAATTGTGCCGTCGCAAATGCTCTGCTTTTTTGAGACGGCATTTTCTGCCGTCGCAAAAAGTGACTTTTGTGTTTTTTTTTTTTGTTTTTAGTGAATATTTTTAAATTTTTAAATATTTTTTTTAGATACACCTTACTTAGATGTATCTAAAAAAAAAATTATGAAAAAAATTTTTAAAAATTAATAAATATATAAAAATAAAAAAAAATGTATTGAATTATTGTATTTTTGGTATTTAGTGAATTTTTAAAAAAAAAATTACAATTTTTTAAATTTTTAGGTGTATTTATGTTAGGTGTGTCTAAAAATTAAAAAAAAATACTTAAAATATTAAAAAAATTCAGTAAAAACAATATAACATGGAAAACAAGAAAGTATAATTTTCTCAAAAGAGTTTTTGGAAAACTCTAACCTAGCATAGTGATTGTGGTTTTGAGACAGCTTCATATATATACAGTCACAAAATGGTTTGAATAAATTCTAGTACTTTTTTCTATCGCAAAAAAAATTAAAAAAAACAATATCGTCTTACTCTTTTGATATAACATTTCTCTTTTCATTCATTTTTTCATCTTCTTGTCTCTCTGTCTCTATCTCTATCTCTTATCTTTATCTTTTTCACTTATCACTCTTTTTTCTCTGTCTGTCTGTTTCTCTCTCTCATTTTCTCTCTGTGTCTCTCGTCTATCTCTCTTCTCTCTATCTCTCACATCTGTTTTCTCTCGCTCATCTTTATTCTCTCTATCTCTCTCATTTCTTTTCTCTCTCTCTTATCTTTCTATCTCTCTCTATCTCTCTCGCTCATTTCTCTTCTCTCTCTATCTCTCTCTTTTTCTGTGTCTCTCTCTCGCTTATCTCTTTTCATTCTATTTCTCTCTCTTTTTGTCTATCTCTCGCTCATCTCTTGTTTCTCTCTCTTTTTCTATCTCTCTCTCTCTGTCTCTCTCTCACTCATCACTCTTCTCTCTCTCTCTCTGTCTACTTGTCTATTTGTCTATTTCTCCCTCATTATGTTCGTCTTGCTCGTTCTCTTACTCCCATCTTCTCTATTTATCGAGCTCATTCTCGATTTATCGATCTACTATAAACGACGTCGCCTTACTCTTTTGAACATTTCTCTTTTCACCCATTTTTTCATCTTCCTATCTCTCTGTCTCTGTCTCTCTTCTCTTTCCCTCTCTTACTCATCACTCTTCTCTGTCTGTCTGTCTCTTCCTTTCTCTATGTGTCTCTGTCTCTCTTTTCTATCTCTCTCTGTCTCTCTCTCTTTCTCTCACTCATCACTCTTCTCTGTCTGTCCGTCTCTCTCTTTCTCTATGTGTCTCTGTCACTCTTCTCTTTCTCTCTCTCACTCATCACTCTTCTCTATCTGTCTGTCTCTCTCTTTTCTCTGTGTCTCTCGTCCAGCTCTCTTCTCTCTATCTCTTTTATCTCTCTCTCTCTGTGTCTCTCACTCATCTTTTTCTCTTACTACTCATCTCCTCTACCACCTTCACCACTACTACAAACGCCATTTCACTACCACCACTACTACCACGGTCGCCATTTCACCTTTACGACTACCATTATTACTACCATCGCCACCACTCCACTACCACTATTGCCACTACTACTACTACCATTACCTCTCTTTCACCACTGTCACTCCATCTATTCTACTACTACCACAACTTCACCACTAATCTCCTTCGCCATCACCACCACCACCATCGTCTTTTATCCACCACCTTCACCACTACTGCCGCTTCTTCCCCTCTACCACAAAATATTACCTCTCTTTTCTCTCTCACTTATCACTCTTCTCTATCTGTCAGTCTTTGTCTCTGTCTCTTTCTCTTTCTCTCTTTGTCTCTCGTTCATCTCTCTTCTCTCTATCCCTCTTATCTCTCTATCTCTCTTCTCTCTCTCGCTTATTTATCTTCTCTCTATTTCTCTCTCTGTCTCTCTCGCTCATCTTTCTTCTCTCTCCGTCTCTCTTTTTCTATGTCTTTCTCTCGATCATCTCTTTTCGCTCTATTTCTCTCTCTCTTTGTCTATCTCTCGCTCATATCTTGTTTCTCTCTATTTTTCTATGTCTCTCTCTCTATCTCTTTCTCTCTCTGTCTCCCTGTCACTCTCTCTATATCTCTTTCTCTCATTGGCCACAAAAAATTAACTTTATTTTAATGGAAAATATTATCCCTACTTCTACCAAATAAAAAAATAATAATAATTTTATATTCATTAAAATAAATATGAAACAAATAAATTTTTAACCTTACTAAATGAAAAAATAAAAATAAAAATAAAAATTCATTAACTATAAAAAAATTATTTTAATAAAAAATAATTTTTTTTAGCAATGACATCCTCCATTGCGAAAAAAAAAATCCTTTTATTATTTAAATATTCATTTGTAATGAAAATTAGAAAAAAAAATTCAAAAAAATAAAATTTCATAAAAAAATCAAAAAGAAAAAAATTCATTTTTTTTTTCCCTCTTTCAAATCTAACCGTCCATCTCTCACTCACCATCTCACTCACCTATGACAAACAAAACAAAAGAAAAAAAAAACCCTAATCTATAATCGGCTCCCTCACTCTCTCTCTCTCTCTCTCTCTCTCTCTCTCTCTCTCTCTCTCTCACTCTCTCTCAGTCTCACCATCACTCACTCACCATCTCACAGTCTCTCTTTCTCACTCTCTCGTTTCTGGCAGCCGATCATTCAACATGGAAACTTTATGCACCGATCACTCTCTTTCTCATCTCATCGCTCCGATCATCATCGCACAGCCAATCAATCTACTTCACAGGTAAACTCTCTCAATCTCTGTCTCTCTCTCTCCCGATCGTTGATTTTTTTTGTTTTATATATATATATATATATATCAGATATATATATATCTCTGATCTGATCTGATCTCTCTTCCATTTTCTTTCAAATTCTTTTGATTCTTCTTTCTCCAATCGACCCCCGTGAAAGAAGAAATGAAAGAAAGTGAAAGAAAATAAAAGAAATCGAAAGAAAGTGTTAGAAATTTCATCGAACCCATCAAAATTTTGAGATTAGGAATTGTTTTTGGCCACGAATAATGGATTTAGATAACATTGAGTGCATATCGACTTCGGATGGAATGGAAGATGAAGAGATCTCGTCCCACCAATCCATCAGGTTCGTCTTCTCTCTCATGTTTTTTCCTCTTATTTTTACAGAAATGGGAATGTTTTTGTATTATTTTCCATTGGTCCTGATTTTGTGGGTACAATGTTAGGTTTTGTTTCAATTTTGTGAAGATGAGGGTGGAGGAATGGACATGAATTGTCATGGATTCGTCGATTGGGATTGTTTATATTGATTTGGTTTGCTTGATTGATTTGTGCTAGATATTCTAGGGCTGCAATGTGTTGGTAGTTGTGGATCTTATTGAGATAAATGCATTAAAATGGTTTACTAGATGCCTACAAATTGACAAGATAAAAATAAAAAATAAAAAATAAAAAATAAATAATGGGAAATGTTTCTTTTGTTTTTGGGTAACAACTCTGAGAAATAATCTAATGCAGAACATTTTTAATTAAATAGTTTTTGTAACTTACATAATGTTTTGATATTTTGTATAGGCGGCCTTGGTGGTTTCTCCAAAACTGGAATTGAGGAAGGGAAAAAATTACTGCACAGTAGGACCAGTCTAGGTTTTAGTTGCCTGTTGCTATTATGTTAAAGTGCATTATTAAGTCCATTCATTTCTTTGTTAGTAATGAAAGAGGACTAGTTCCTTGCTTAGATGCAATGAGAGCTTGCATATACTATTTCTAGGTGGAGCTTTTAGAAATAGTAGGAATGCAAAACTATGTTTTGGCTCAACATTAACTTGATTTACCATCTTCTTATATGGTTTGTTAGAACAAGTATCTAGTACTGACACTTACATGAGTTTTGGTACAATGGTTGGCACCCAGAGGTATATGGGTAGGACAACTTTGCCCCTTGATTAAATTTTTTTAATAGGATTCCTTATGCCATGTTTGGTTTGAACAGGATAAGGTGTCATATGGCTCATGCTTGTTGGATTTTGTGTCAACCCAGAATTGGCAACCCATTCATACCTTTTTTCCATATCGTGTAAATTATGTACATTGGACTCTTTCTAAATTCGTAGAGAATCTGTGTTGTACACTTGACACTTGGTTAAGGGATATGTGTCTGATATACCTAATTAGACATGCACCTAACAAATATGTATACTACCAAATGTAAGCTTCTTCTTCTTGTAATATCATATAAAATTAGAGGATCTAAATATCTAAATTGGGTACAGGTTGATAATAAAAATGGTCTCAAATGAATATGCGCGTGTTAGAAACCTCATACACATTCAGCAAATATAAACAAACTATTGTACATAATGAAACATCATAAAAAAAAGTGTTGGTGTGGCATCAAAAAGAGAGGCTTGGGGTTACTGGTTCAATTCTTCTGGTCTTTGCCACATAAGAGAAGAATTTGATGCCTAGAAGATCACTATTCTAACTGAAGCCAAAGAAAATTGCTACAAGGAAAAACTATCAACATTTGTCACACCCCAAGGTAGTTGTAAGTTTAGGAGACTCAAACTCAAGTTTACATATTGGGTGAAGACCTAAAGTAATAATATATAGGCCCGACATAGACAACAAATTATGTAAGAAGCATCTGAATGCTTATAAGAGGGTCAATCTAGCTTAGACAACTTGCATAGTTTCTTTCTTTGTTTATTGGTTTTGTTCACACTTGTCCCTTCTTTTAAGAGTATTAATTTAATTTTTTTTTTTTTTTTTGGGGGGGGATGGGTTGATATAGTTATTTATGATGTCTTCCACTTCTTCTTCTTCTTCTTCTTCTTCTTCTTCTTCTTCTTCTTCTTCTTCGTCTTCTTTTTTGTTTTGTTTCTTTAAGTCTTTAATCTTTGTTGAGGCTATTGAACAATTGGGGCTTTTGGTCGAGAGGAACCTGTAGCTAGTATGGACAATAGTGGAAAAATCATATGGGCTAAGCACAATGAAATTCAGACTGTTAATATTAGGAGTGTTGGTGCAGATTATGAGGTTTGATTCAATTTTGTTCTCATCTTTTTTTGAATAAAACTACAACGATTTCTGCTCAAGGTGACATTGAAATTCACTGTGCTTTTTTCTTCTCAGGTTACTGGTGGAGAAAGATTACCTTTGGTAGTGAAAGAGTTGGGGACCTATGATCTTTACCCACAAGTGAGTTGGCCTTCTTTGGATGTAGTAGATATTATTTGATATGCTGTGTGATGATTTGAATTTTCACACTAGTGAGCTGGCCTTCTTTTTGAAGAAGCACTTCTGCTATAATTTTCTGATTGAAATACTAAAGCATGCAAAGATATCTGGTAGAATAACTTCAATAAAGTTCAACTTTTCCCCAATAAGCTAAATGCCATATATATATATATATATATATGTAGTTGTTTCTTGTTTATTGTTAGATAGATCAATAGTTTTAAACTATTTATATTACAAAAAAAGAAAAGAAAAAAGAAAGTGTAATTAATACTTTAAATCTGAACTCATGGTTAACTTACCAACACCCATAGCTTTAGTCATATTGTTACTATTTCAATGGGGGATTGGATTGGAGCTTGGAAGCCATGAGACAGGCTGTTATTTTGAGTCATTTGAATAGGCAGTTGG
The DNA here is from genome assembly GCF_055761805.1 of Camellia sinensis. Taxonomy (NCBI): domain Eukaryota; kingdom Viridiplantae; phylum Streptophyta; class Magnoliopsida; order Ericales; family Theaceae; genus Camellia; species Camellia sinensis. The sequence goes on from NC_138972.1 coordinate 98,278,254, forward strand.
GCTTTATGAGGTTAATATGTATGTTGATTTATCAGTCAAAATTGTCATGTTAAGAACAGTTAACGGTGAACATTTTTTCACTGTGTTTTCATTCGTACATTTTCAATGAAATTCTTGTAAATCATTGAAGCTTTATTTCATAAAGTTTCACTTCTCATAGTGTTTATTGCAACCAAGAGAGATTATTTTTTGTATTCCGCCATTGCTTTCCCTATCTCAGTTGGAGCTAAGATATTGTGTTTGGTTAAACATATAGTTTTGGTTTGTCTGTATATTATATTTTTCTTTAATTATTATTTCAAATTATGACTATTAAGTTCAGTTTCACCTATACATATTTACTCAGCTTGGAGATTTTGTTTTGGTGCAGCAAAGAAAGGGATAATGGTTTTTGCTCTGCATGAGGAGCTTGATCTCACAGAGCTAGTTGGGGATTTCAAAGTTCATATTCTGATCACCAAGGAGACTTTCAATGGTATACCAGCTAGACTCTTTCCAATCCATAACCGACAACACCACCACCAAAATTAGCTCCACCTACAGTTTGTTCTTCATTTTTTTAAACCAATAAGCTTTCCACTTCGCTCATGATGGGACCTGAGCTTTGTTCCTAATTTACAAGCATTGGAGAGCTTTGTTCCTAAATATCCAATGTGCTGATTGGTGAATTTTAGATTTTATTTTATTATTTTCTTTTTTTTTAGGATTTGGGTGAATTTTATAATTTAAATATGCTTTTATGAACATGTACAGTTTAATTGTTCTTTGTAAAATATTGAATTTGATGGTTTGATCAATTTTTATTTTTGTTTTCTGTTATGATGTTTTTGTGAATGGAATGTAAATAATTAGCTCTTAGAGAGAGAGACGGCACCACCGTCGGAAAAAATAGAAAATTTTAATATTTTTATTAATTTTGTTACAGGTTTTACTTTTTGCGACGGCATTATACTGTCGCAAAAAATAGAAATTTTATTATTTAAAATAGAAATTTTATTATTTTTTAATATTTTTTGCGACGGCATTACACTGTCGCAAAAAATAGAAAATTTTATATTTTTATACTTTCTGCGACGGCACCACACCGTCGCAAAAAAGTGTTTTTTAAAAAAAAAAGATTATTGGCGACGGTATTTTTTGCCGTCTCAAATAACATTTTTAGCGACGGTAAAATAGGGCCGTCGCAAAAAAGTCAAGAAATTTTAAACGTTATTAGCGACTGCACGGTGCCGTCGCAAAAAGGCAAAAAATGTCGTCGCAAAACATTAGCGACGACACTTACCGTCGCAAAAACTCTTTTGCAACCCCTGCAGTTGCGACCCCCCTATTGCCGTCGCAAAAAGTCATTTTGCCGTCGCAAAAAGTATTAGCGACGACATTAGGAGTATTAGCGACGGTATTTTACCGTCGCAAAAAGTCAATTTTTTTGTAGTGTGTTTTGGGTTTTAATATTGATTATGTTATAGATATTTTTAATTACATAAAAAATAAAAATATCAAACATTACTCAAATTGTTTCACTTTAATAAATAAATTATCTTACAATTATTATGTTTTGTAATTTAATGTGGATATAAAAAAAATATACGTATTTTTATACCTTATTTTTAAAACTTTTTATGTCCCTAAGATCTTGAGTTCCTTGCCATGCAATGAGTTTTGATTTGCTAAAATTGAACATCTCAACTTTACATGTGAAGTTGGCTCATTATGGGCCAATTTGTACTCATTTCAATTATCTGAATCATTCATCTTAAATGATTAACTAAGAAAAATATACATGCAAAAAATTCGGTTGATCAGACAATTGCAATCAATTGATCAAATAACATATATATTATAATAAATGGATGGTTTATTCTTAAAGGGTAAATTACACTTTGCACCCCTACATTTTGTACCCAAATCTCACTTTGGTCCCTACTCATGACAGTCAACCTCCTGCACTTCTAGTCAAATTCCACTTTGGTCATTACACATGAAATCGTTATAGTCAGCCCCTGCACTTTTACTCAAATCTCACTTTGATCACTACATAAGTGTCAATGTCCCTCTTCTGTTACTTCATTTTAAAATCTTTAACAAAGTCTAGTCATGTGACAAAAATGTGACAACGAAATGAGGGTAAGAGAGAAAAATCATCTATATTTCCCACTAATACATTTTGTCCTATGTGATGAACACATCAAAGTTATATAATATATATATATATATATATTCATATGGTAAAAATTGGGATGAAAAGGCAAGAAAGTAGAACTTTTGAAATATAAAAAAAAATGCAACAAAGAAATCAAAGAGGAAGAAAGATGAATAGGAAGAAAACTGTGTTACCGTGTAAAGTAGAGTTTCATGATTCCAATTTATAGAATCTGCGTTCATCTTCTTAATTGTTCACAATCTGTGTTTTGTTTTAGCTTTATACAGTCATATTTAGATGTAAATTTTGAGATCAGGTGTGTATTGGTGAAAAATGTAGATGATTTTTTCTTCTTACCCTCGTGTCGTAGTCACATTCTTATCATATGATTAGATTCTGTTAATGATTTAAACAATTGAATAACAGAAAGGGGACATTGATTCTTATGTGAGGACCAAAGTGAGATTTTACCAAAAGTACAGGAGGTTGACTGTCATAATTTCATGTGCAAGGACCAAAGTGAGATTTGACTAGAAATACAACGAGTTAACTTTCATGATTTCATGTGTAAGGGCTAAAGTGAGATTTGGTGCAAAGTGCAGGGGTGCAAAGTGTAATTTACTCTTAAAAATATATGTGCCGTATGAATAACAATGATATAATGGTATGACAATCGATATTTGATCAATTTGATTTTTTGAATGGATACTATTTTCAATTGATTGTATGAGATGAACGATTTAGATTACCAAAATAGGTTCAAGTCAGTCCCATAATAGATCAACTTCACCGTGAAGTTGAGATTTTCAACTTTAGCAAATCCAAACTCAAAATATAGTATAAAATTAAACAGTAAAAATATTTGTACAAAATTTAAAAACACATTTAAAAAGATTATAATGTGTAATTGAAACATACATCTTAAATGAATTTGAATTGTACGAGAGAGAAATATTTGCCTTGCTCCGTAATTGTACGGAAGAGAAATATTCGCCCCGCTCCGTACCTTCTTGCTTACAAGCTCATCTCACTCTGTTGGAACTTCGTCGCATTGTAACAAAATCAAGGTGAGCTGCCCAGCGGGTGGGTTTGCCGGAAAACCCCTCTGGCGGTCAAATTAGCTTTCTAGGAGAAGAGAGAAGGTTGAGAGCACTGTAGAGAGAGAGAGAGTTACACAAAATTGCTTACCTCTAACGTTTGCATGTTTCTCCTTTTCAAGGCTAGCCATACAGCCTCAGAGATTGTGGGTGCACTACCTCTGTTGTCCTTCTCTAGACAAACGGCTGTGCTCTCCTCTACACTTCTTACACGTGTAGAGGCCAAAACCTCCAAACAGTGTTTGTCGCACCACCAAATAGTATCGACGCATACCAGGAGTGGATTTCTCTCTACTCTTTATTGGTTCACGTGGAATACCCAATTGGGCTATTACTTGTGAACCACCAGCATTACGTCGACCTCCTTTATGTCGGGTTAAATCAGACCAGTCTATCAGAAGTAGTATGTTTAGCCAAAGCCCTAATCGCCTGGCATCGACTGAAGGTAGGTGCGATGTGCGACATCTCTACTACACACCGCGATCCCACAGACCGCCTACCTCGATAATAATAGCCCGAACAGTCTACAGTTCGGTCGTCACGTGACTCCGCTACCTTAGGCCTTAATGCTGGGGTAGTTCTAACCATCGGCTGAGCCAGCTCAGCTGAGTCTGGACGACACCATATCCTGTATAGGTCTAGCTCATCTCGACATCATATTCTGTACTGGCCCAGCTCGGCCAAACACATCTCGGATAACCTCAGTCTTGCACTAGCACCGTATTTAGCACAAACCCAGTCTGGCCCAATGATGTATCCCAGGCTCTCCTCACTTGGCCCAATACCACATTCCGTGTTGGGGAAGCTTGGCCCACTGTTCGGCACAAATCTCCCTCTCAATTGCCCCTTAATCCCATCTGAGCTGAACGTGAGTGGGATTACTTTTTCTGACCGAACTATCTATTTTGGCCGGTTGTTGAGACTTGTGCAGGTTGTCTTGTCATCAATTAATTAGCCGTACTGATAACCCATTGATCGTACTGACAACCAATCATCTCCATGCCACGTGGTGTTTCCCCATTCGCTCTGTGCGACCCCATTACTGTCATCATTATGCTAAAAATTCAAAAGGTTGTTGCCCTTTTGTTTTCCCCCCATATATATGCGCAAGAAGCCCAAAAACCCTCATCACTGTTCATCTTCTCTCTCAAGCGAAACCCTAATCCTCTGAGCTTCCCCTGCCATTGCCGTCACTGTTGCTCACGCTCCAAGCTGTTGTTCTTGCTTCATTGGATTCGTCATCCTTTGTTGAAGCTCCTCATCCATACGGATCAAGGTTTCACACTGTGTTTGGTAATTTTTTTGAATCCTCTTCACTTCCCTTATTCGTTGTTCTTCAAGTTCTTCATTTTTTCTTCATTTTGACTATTGATATACTGTCGACGCCTCTCTCGTAGGGCAAAATTGATAGACACTTATAGAACCTAAGTAAAATCGGCGCCACAAACATGAATGGGGCCCCCATTGTCACGACCCAAACCCGCCCCTATGGGTTTAGCACCGTAACCGGCCAGTAATCCGAGATTACCGAAGGCTTGCATAACAGTAATATAGTAAAACAGAGTACAAGGGCATGGCGGAAGCCAAAACAGTAAATAAACAATGTCCAATGAGCTGTGACAGTCTGTATGCAAAAGACTTTTCATACATATATGCAGTCAGTGACAAAACAGTATGTACATATATACAATCATTCAGTTCAGGGACCTAATCCCTATTAAACAGTACGGTAACAGTCTACAGTTTACAAAACAGAACAGAAGGGGGAAAACTAAAACACCCCATAGCCTTAGCTTGACAGGCTCGGAACCTCGCAGTGAGGCACATAGGTTGGCTTAACAAAACTGGAGCTTAACCCCGACGTTTCTAGCGGCGGTCTGGTGCCTGTACACCTACATATATATATGAGCAGTGAGCTAAAGCCCAGTGAATAACATAATGCGTAAAGGGGTTTAGAATGAATGTCCTTACAGTAATGAAAACAGTTCATTAAATTAGTATTTCAGTCATTCAGTCATATGTGGTACATCCATTAGCATAACAGTACAGTAAACAGTAGGTCTTAAAAGACCGAACAGTAAATGATGGCCATCAATCAGTAAACAGTAGTGGTTTCAACAAGAGAACCGACAGAGATCTCTGTAACAGTAATAGTAAACAGTAGTTGCTAAGGATGCCACAATACAGTTCAGAATATAGGACATACATTCATTCAATTAACAGTACCAGTTCAGGAAGCAGTACAAATCAATTGTTTAGAAGATAATCATTTTGAACATATCTTTACACAGTTGTTACTCACAGAGTTCTGGGCTACAGTAAAGCTAGAGCGCGTCCCCAGTCGCCAACCCTACACAGTTTACAGATTGAACACACACTAAGCTACACAGTTGGGAAAGATAAAAACTTAATCCCTAATTTACCTCGGTGTGGTTCTACATCTATATCCTCATTAAGATGCCTTAAACTAGGCCTAAGAATGCCTAGGATGAAATGAGGATGCAAAGATGCACTTTAAAAGCATTTTCAGAATTTTCAGAAAACAGGGGTCCCGCTCGAGCGTAGGTTAATCCGCTCGAGCGGACATGCAGACAAAGGTTTCCACTCGAGCGCAGACTTAACCGCTCGAGTGTAATGCAAAACAGTCAAAAAGTGCTGGATAGGTGAAATCCACGCTCGATTGGGCGCTCAACATCTGCTCGAGCGTAAGACACAAGGTCCCGCTCGAGCGTAAATTACCCCGCTCGAGCTGATTTAAAAACAGAACAAAATACTGGGAGCACGATTTCCACGCTCGACCGCCAGTCACCCCGCTCGAGCGTGAGTTCAAAATCTGGAATTCCCATATTCGAACCTCAAGCTCAAAATCAAGTTTCAAACACCAAATTCGATCCTCTTGGGCTCATTTTCTGGAAAAACACTTCAAAACTCATAGTTTAACATGATTCAAAGCTCAATTTGTAAAATCAAAGCCCAAAGGAAGATCAATTAAACTCATTTCAAACCAAATTTCAAGAACACAATCCAAGCATGACATGCATGAGTTAAAACCACTTCAAAGCTTCCAAAACATGCTCCAAGGAGCCAATTCTTTTCAAAACAAGATGAAATCATGGACTTAACATAATTATGAGCATGCATGTAACATTTTGCCATGAAAACAACTTAAAATTCAACAATACCAGCATGCATGCATGGAATGAGCTCCAATCCAACATTATTAGACTAAGACATGACTTAGCTCTCTAGAGGCTCAAGAAACATGCAAGAACAATCTTAAATACATCAATGAAAAGGTGAAATCCTTACCTAGGTCTGAATTATAAGGTGTAGGAGCTCAAATTCACAATTATCTTCTAAAATCTCCAAGTTTACAAGCAATTATTGAGGAACTCACTTTCTCTCACTCTAACTCTCTTGGTCGGCAAGAACAAGGGAAATGAGCTGAGCAAATGTTTGATCTAGGTGTAATGAGGCTCAAAGGTGGTCTTAGATAGTGGCCTCTCACAATGGCAAAATAGTAATTAAGTCAACAATGCAATTTAACCCATTTTAATCTAATTTAATCATACCAATTTAGTTTTCAGATAAATATGCCATAATTTCACATTAATTCTAACGATCATAGAACATCAATCGATTTCAGATATGGCCGCCGATAAGGCCTTCAATTTGTAGTTTAAACATAAAATATGAACAGATCAATTAACAATCAACAGATAGAAATGCAATATAACAGATATACTTAATCAATTCAGTTCCAGCTTCCAGTCAGTCAGTCCAGTATTTCAATCAGTTCAATTAGCAATCATAATCAGTCTCAGTTTAGCAGTAATCGGTAGTTTAACGGTAAACAGTGGTGAGGGTTGTTACACCCATGCCTCTCATTCCCTTTAATTCCAATATATAAACTTTGTACTTAGGATGAACAGCGTAATTCTTGGGCAAAACCAAGCAAAAATTCGGTTTTGGATCTTGAAAATGCTCCAAACTGAGCTAAGATGTGTTTGTGGTCCTTTCAAACGATTTGGACCGCGATAGAAACCAGTAGGGGTGTTAAACAGAGATAAGTGCCAACCGTTTCTGACACAGGCCCAGAGCCGGCCTAACACCTTAAGCTTAATAACCGAGATAAAACGATAATTGAGATAAAATTGATAACTTAGCTGAGATTTTTTAGCCGAGCTAGGCATATTTTGGTAGTTGCGCACTTGATGCCGTGCTAACACTTGTACTTATTTTTTAACAATGCATAAACTAGGATAGACCAAGCACGCCTCAACATCAACATCAGTAAGGCTCAAAGATCGAGCAAATAATCACCTGAGCTGCTCAATTTTGACCAAGCTACTATCAAATTTACCATACAAAATAAAACCGAGATAAATGGGGAAATACTGCTTTATGGTTAGTTTGCTTGGGGTAATTGCCGAGTTCCGTAGAGAATACAACATTCTAGATGATGTCCATTTTGAGCTATCCAAGAAAGGAGACACTCCCTGGGGAAAATTAGATGCCTGCCCCTTCATGGTCATGTCCATTGTGGAAGGTGACCTACGCTTCCCGGTCTAACCCATAATCTGCGAGTTTTTAAGGCAGACTAGGTTGTGTCCAACCCAAGTGTCCAACAATACTTATAAGATAATAAATGGCATAGCCGTGCTGAATCAGATCCTCAGTTTGAACCTTGGCCTGCCGAGATATTCCACCAGCATACGCTTAGCAAAAATAAAGGTGGCTTTTGCTGGTACCTCAAAGTTAGGAAGGGCCAAGCAAAACTCATTGAGGGTAACCCAAACAAAGAAATAAATGACGACGACTTTCTATGGGTGTTCGACAATTATGAGGACACCAAGGCGCCCATACCGGGCTGGTACATATGCAAAAAAGTTTCGGGAGCGCTGGTAAGCAGTCTAACACGGTTTTAATTTTTGTATTTGATCTTTTTTGCCAATCTAACACTTGGCATTTTGTACAGATTACACAATCTTGGTGGAGGATTACTCTCGAGCCAACTAGGAGGCCATCCAAGTTGCTCTGCGGCATCTAGCCGAGGAGCGAGAACCCCAGAAATTGCTTGGATATGAACCGAGCTATAGGTACACCGCACCACGCAAAAGCCAAGTCACCGATTTTCTTCGTGCCCCCCTCTCCAGAGCCGGATCCAAACCTTCCGCCAATTAGACTTGTACCTTTGATAGCCAAGCAAGAAATAGCCAAAATCCGAGCTATAAAGTCCATGATCACAGGTGAGCCGAGCGATTCATAGTCAGCCGAAATAGCTAGGGGCCAATCTTCTAAGCCGATCGTGCAAGAAGGAAGACCAGCGTTGGCTCTTGCCAACGAGCAAGCTACTGGTCTGTCGAAGAAGAGGCCCAAGCGAATTTCGACCGCGCAATGTTTGGTCGATGAAGATTCAACTAAGCAACCGTCTACCGATCAGGGTGGCCAAACTGAACAACCATTGGCCGAGCAGTCCACTTGCTTAACTGCCCCACCAGTTTGGTCACCCGAGCTAAAGAACAAGGGCCGAGCAATGACCATGGCTGATTCGGTTTATGTCGACAAGGACTACTCTCTTGGCTTCAACATAACCAAGGGTCTGCTCCTTTCGGCAGACATGAAGAGGCATGACGAACTTTCTGACCTGAAGGTCCTTAGGTCGGCTGCAAAGTCGATTTGTTCTGGTATGTATGCGACTTTCTTTGTTAAGAAGTTATTGTTCGGCGAGTACTGACGTATTCTTTGTTGCAAGTCGCGCAAAAAAACTACCCCGCCCATGAGCGCACGGTCTTTGTTAAAAAAAATTTGAGGGAGGCCATCACTGACAATAAGGCCAAAACTGCCGAGTTGGAAAAACTGAAGGTCGCTTAAGAGGCAGCAGTGGCCGAGCGTGACAAGCTGGCTGAGCAGTTAGCAAGGGTGGATAAGGAAAAATAGAAGGCTCTGCAGGCAATCAAGGCCAGATACATTGCCAAGCTATGCAAGCTCTGTGATGCCATATAGCCGAGCTGCAGAAACAAGTCAACGACGCTGAAGATTGCGGTTATGCTAAGAGCGAAAGGACATATGAACGACAAGTCGAAGGGACGAAGGACATCTTTTTTCAGTGCAGTTAGAAAGCTACCGTGGAAAAACTTGGCCTTGCTCAAGACTCTGATGTATTCAAAAATCCACCTCCCGCTTTCATCCCGGCCCACATGTAGTTGTACGCCAATGCCATGCAGCATAAACTCATAGAAGAAACGAAGCTTGCAGCCGTGGCCGATGTGTCTGCCGCCTAACCAACCGTCCAAAATCCGTCGTCGGGGGCATCCGAGAAAGGGCCAACCTAACCGAGGTTGATCCCGAGCTAGAGGACAATATAGTGCTCGGCGCAGAGGAAGAGGCCGAGGCAGAAGAGATATAGGTGGAAGTGGCCGATCAAATTGATACTATGGATTTGGATTGAACCCCCCCCCCCTATTTTTTTTTTTTTTGAATTTAACTTGGTTGTGAATCCTACTTTTGTAACTGGACTGCTTTTATCAATGAAATATCAACTTCTTTTTGCTCGCCATGCGCATTTGTTTTCTTTAATTTACTTCTTGGTTTGAATGATTAGAACTGTAGCTTGTAATGCTGCCAAGATAAAACTGCTTGGTTTAATTGCGTCGTGCTAAATTTGCGCATCACTGAGATGAAATTTGCTCGTAGTGTGCCAAAGTGTAATGCTCTTCGCCATGCCGAGCTTATTTTTGCTCGGATAATTTTTCAAATGTGTGTAAATGTAAAATTCCTTTCCAAAATTGGGAAAGAATAACGTCCCCTCAAGCAAAAAAGATCTGTTGGGAGTTATGTCAACTATCTCCCCGGTGAACAAATTCAGCTCAATGTGATTGTAAAATTGACTTGGTTATGCAAGTTAAGTGACACATAACACCTACTGCCACGCGAGCAAAATCAACTTGGGAAATGAGCAAAGTTAACTCAGATTCAAATCACAAGTTGGACAAAACATCAACCTACTGCTAGGCGAGCAAATCTAACTCGAGAAGACGAGCAACATCAGCTCAAACATAACGAGCAAAATCAGCTCAGTCTCAAATCAGAAGTTGGGCAGAACACTAACTTCTCCCCGGCTAGCAAAATCATCTTAGCAAAGGGTGAGCAAAATCAGCTCAAAACAAGAAACCACAATTGGGGATAACAACTGATTGCAATGCAGGCAAAGCTAGCTCAGTCTTTTTCCCCAAGCCGATTATAACTTTCTTCACGGTGCACTATTGTAACTAAGGCTGAATTGCCTTTAGTACTTAGTAACTTGATATTTCAATACAAAAAGAAGGAGGGCAGGCACATAATACAATAGAGATAAGTGGCGTTTTTCCATTGCTCGTCAAACATTACATATAATGTCAAAAGGCCAAGTTTGAATAAAAAGGAAGAAAGATTACATTTCAGAAGAAAAACAACTTGAGGTTGACTGCATTCCATGGTCTTGGGATAGCTTTGCGTCCAAGTCCTCTAAATGGTATCCCCCCTTTGCCAGCCAGGTTAATTATCTTGTACGGCCCTTTCCAATTTGCACCCAACTTGCCCTCCCAGGGGATCAGTGTGTTGCCCATTACCTTCCTCAAGACCCAGTCCCCAATTTGGAACGGACGTGGATGCACGGTCTTGTTGTATTTCCTGGAGAGCTCTTGTTGATAGGTTGCAATGTGAATTAGTGCTATTTCCCATCGTTCTTCAGCTTGGTCCAACTCTAGGGTGATAGCTTCACTGTTCAAGTCGGACTCGAAGTTTTCAAATCGGATAGTTGGCATGCCGATTTCCAAGGGTATGACTGCCTCTATGCCATAAGACAGGGCGAATGGAGTTTTCCTGGTTGAACATCTTGGGATAGTTCGGTATGCCCAAAGCACACTGGGGAGTTCCTCAACCAATCTCCCTTTGGCTTTCTTTAGCCATTTCTTTAGCCGTCCAAGATGGTTTTGTTTGAAACTTCAGCTTAACCATTTGATTGGGGATAGGCCGGTGTATAATTGTAGAACTCAATCTTCAACTCTTCGCAAAACCCGTGGAAGAGTTTCCTATCAAACTACGTACCATTATCCGAGATGAGGACCTTTGGGACGCTGAATCGAGTAATGACATTCTGCCAGATGAACTTCTTCACATCTTTCTCTTTGATGGTGGCTAGTAGATCAGCTTCCAACCACTTGGTGAAGTAGTCTGTGGCAACATTGAAGAATTTGTGGCTGCCTGGAGCGATTGGAAGCAGTCCCACAATATCCAGCCCCCAAAGTGCAAACAGCCAAGGGCTCGTTAAGGGGAGCAACTCTCTGGCCGATGTAACAAGCCCGCGGGGGACCTCACGCTACAGTTCGGACTCTATTTGTGTCACGGTTCTTAATCTGAACCAAAGAGTCCAAATCCGGCAAATCGTTTTGAGAAACAGATTTTTGAAAAGAAGTGCCAAACATGGACTGCTTTGCCAGATACAGAGTCGCCACCTAAATATTTTTTATGGGGGAATTTAGGAAACCCTGACTCGGTGCCGAAGGCCACATGTCCGTCATCACCGGAGTTGTCTCGGCTCGGGAGCTAGGGTACGATTGGGGAAGGTCAGCTATGAGCACCCCCTCTCGCCCGATCCGAAGATCGGCCTCTACTAACCGTGATATCCGTTTTTGAAAAAGTTATGTGTTCTTAAACCGGTTGTTAGCCTAGAATTACTATGTCATGCGCGCAGCAAACAAGTATAGACTAGATTGCCTAATTTGGGAATAAACACATGCATATCCGTTTGTTTCGGAAAAATGTTTTGGAATTTGCTACTCGCAAGTAGGCTAAAAATACGGATTTCAATGGGTTTTCCCAACTCAAGCAATCCAACCTCCACCCACAGGCATTCAAACAGTTCATCATATAAGCATTTAGCCACATGGCAAGCATACTGTCATGGCAACACTCACACGTATGCGGGATGCTAAAACATAAATACTTACATCGTACTCCGTGCCAAAACAGTAAACTAGTTAGCAAACATGCATGTCCTAGTTTATGTTAAGAATGCCTAATGCATCGCATGCAAAAATGCAATCTAGATAGGCTCGGCTACCCTAAACATGGCGTGTGAAATGCGATCAATTATCACGTATTCAATTCGTGAATTAAAGTACAAATGCAGTTAGCATGATGTACCGAGCCTAATGCATGCAGTACAAATGCATGAATGCACACATGCATAGCATAAGGTATGCTAATTTAAACGTGCCCTAATCTACCACCATAAGCAGGTAAATAAAAGGGAAGAAAGACGTGAGGTTGGAAGACATACACACACTCACGCACACTTATTACAAAATTGCCCTCACGCGGAGGAACCAAATAAATATTACAGTCCGAATGATAAGCAAATAAAATTATTACAGAATTTCTAATTAGTTAATGGAAAGAATGCAAAGGAAAGAAGAGGATGGCCACAGCCTCTGCCTCGGGACGCGCAAATGATGCATGCTCGGAACTCGGCTTGCCCGAAAAACCCGTACCGTACCCCTGCCACCTCTGTTTGTACTGCCCTGTCTCTCTGAAAATTGCCAAAACTCCAGAACAGGTTCCTGGCATGTTGCAGAGCACCACCGGCTCGACAGAATTCCCACCGGCAGTCCAGGATTTCCACCGGCTGTCCGTAGGTTCATCGGCCGTTCAGAGATTGCCGGTCGGCACTAAATTCTGCCGGTCGGTAGAAACTTCCTGCAGAAGACAGTTTTGACAGCAAACAGAGAACAGGCAGTGCATGACATGGGGTTTCAGGCATATGTGAGCATGATCATGCTTCCTATCATGCTTTGAACTCAAGGAAGCATGGCCTTCGATCCTTGAGCCATCAATGGTGTATGATAGTCCAAGGGATCAAATTTGCCACTTGATGTAAAGATGCATGCAACAAACAAAATGAGAACCAAAGCCTTATCAAATTGGAGTCAAAGGCCTCGGTGACCGAGAATCAAGGCACATTACATCACTTGAAGTATGAATGTCCCTTGATCCCCACATTTGGCTTGACACCCCAAACCAAATAATGCAATGCATGTTATGCAAACATGGCTTAAAATGCCACATGATACTAAGATGCAAAGCATGCCAAGTGTGGTGCAACTAGCATGGCAAGCATGTAATGTTAGGTGTACGAGATGCAAATGTAGTGCAAACATGGGCCATTTAGGCAATGGGATCGACATGTTACAACACTTAATGGAGCAATTATGCAACAAACATGAGATAAGCATGCAAGGGTGACCACAAGCCAGAAAGGGGCAGACATCAAACCATCTTAAAACAGTGGCCAAAAGTGCCCAAAATGATGGACAAACTCTCATGCCAACATGCAAGCCAAAGGCCTCGAAACTAAGGCACAAGAAAGGAGGTACCTCACTCCCATAGCATGACCAATCATAGCATGATTTAGACAAGTAAGAAACAGAATTTTAACATGCAAAAAGGGGCTCCAAAACCTCCTAATATGACAACTAAAATGGCTCCAAAAGGCACATGCACTAAGGCTCATGTGTAGGCATAAAAGGGCACACCTTCAAGGCACAAAAGAGGTCACAAATGCACACATATGAGCATGATTTATGGACTGAAATATGGTCCTAAATGATGCCAAAACATGAGGATGGTCCAAACTATGCATGCTAGAGGTCAACATATTCAAAGCTTATAAGCCAAAAACACAAAAAGATAACATCAAACAAGGCGAACATGGCTGAAATAGATGACCAATAGACCTCAATCATGATAAAATAATACCAAAACCTTCATGGAACCATGCCATTATATGCAAGAATCATGGCCTAAGCACAAGGGGCATTTCTAGGCCAAATGGAGCAATACAAAGCAAGTACTTTAAGCATGCAAAGAGACATAAATCCAGCCAAAAACAGAGGTCACACATGACCTAAAACACCCAAAAAACTTCTGAAATGAGGCCAAAAATGATCAAGCATACATGCTACCCTTTTAAGCCAAAAAGCAAGGAAACAAAACAATGAAGGGAGAGGGGTGTCCCTCCCCTATGCAAGACTTCAAACCACCTTCCTTACCACTAAAAATACACCGGTTTTCAGTGGTAAAGAGATCAAAACAATGAAGTAAACAAAGCCCTACCAAAGAGGTAACAAAAGGGGCCAAATAAGGCCTAACAAGGTGAGTTTACACTCAAACTACAAGACAATCTTAATGAAAGTTCTAAAGCATGAAAATATAAGCCTTTTTCATGTTATACACAAAAGCTAAATCAGCAAGCAAGATAGGTAAAAAAACTATTGCAAGTTTGGGGAATATAAAGCAAGATGCTCACCCTTGAAGAACCTTTGAAGAACAAATGGTCTAGCCCTCTTCTTTTGATCAAAATCAGTCCAAAAACTCAAAAATCAACCCCCCAAGTCCCTCAAACTCGGAGCAAGGTGTAATAGTGTGTGTAATGGTACAAAAGTAAGGTAAAATCACACTTTTGGGTCAAATAGCACACACAAAGGAGGAGAGGGAGGGAGGTATAGAGATAGGATGTATCTATATCTCTAAGCTCTGGTTTTTGCCTTAAAATTTTCTAACCTAGATCAAAGAGGAGAGCCCTCCTCTTATAGAGGCCCCTCTTGCAAAGCTTATACAACAAGCTTGCTTAGAGGGGCATCCCTCCATACACGTGTATGGAGGGAGGCAGAGTTGGTGCCAGCTATCACAGCTGGCACAAAATATCTCCATAAAGTGGATGAACAGTGGTCGGCTGCCCAAAAAAGTTATTTTGACAAAATTTAGTGCCGACCGGCAACAAAAAGTGCCGACCGGCAACAAACAGTGCCGACCGGCAATAAAAAGTGCCGATGGCAACAAAAAACCAGCCGGTGACCTTTGTCCACAGCCGGTGGTGTGGGGGGATGTCTTACAAGGCATTCCCTGCCCCTCCAAGGCAAAACACAAGTGTTTGGTGCAAAACCAGACACTAAACGGTCGAATTCGGAGATCCTAAGGCAAGGCGCGTAGCCGAGACCTCCGAGAACTCCAAACGAACACAAACATGGATGATCACCGAGTGTTTAAACGGTGACGTCTAAGTCTTGAGGACGGTCAAAAATGGGGTGTCTACAGCCGGCTGGTAGATTTAGTGAGCAAATTTTTCACATTTTTAGCATTTGCGAACATATTTCTACGCGTTGGCCTATGTGCACGGCCACCAATAGCGTTGGGAAATAGCTTGGTATGCCAGCGATCTGCCCCCAATGTGGTTGCCACACATGCCTTCATGAATTTCAAAAAGGAAAGCTTAAACCTTACTGGGATGGATGCATTTCAGATACGACCCTGTAAAGGACTTTTTGTACAAGGCCCGAGATGGAGAGAGCCAAAACCGCTCTAACTTGGCCCTGATCTTGTGGGCTTCTTTCTTATCGGTGGGCAAGATTTGATCTTTGAGAAAGGTGACGATTGGGTCCATCCAGGACGGCCCAAATTCAGTGCAAAGTACTTCGGGCGCCTATGGCTCCTCGATGCTACGTCGGGGAAAGAACTCGATCATCAAAGGATTAGGGAAGGTGTTTTGCATGGATGCCAAGCCGGCTAGTTCATCTTCTTGACTATTTTTCTCGTGGCCAATTTGTTCCATTCGGATTGCGTCAAATTTTTTGATTTTGGCACGTATAAACACTTGATACTTGGTCATCCTCTCATCCTTAGCCTCATACTCACCAGAGACTTGGTTAACGACGAGTTTGGAGTCACTGAACACCATGAGCTTGGTGGCTTTCATCTGTAGAGCGCTTTCCAGGCCAGCTAGGAGAGCTTTATACTCTGCCTTATTGTTAGACGCTGGGAATCCTAACATGATGGCATGTTCAATGGTCAGTCCGTTTGGCGAGGTTAACACAACTCCTAGCTTGACACTGTGTCTATTTAAGGCCCCGTCAACAAAGAGTTTCCACATTTCTCTGATGAACAACTTCTAGCAATCAGAGGGATTTTGAGATTTCTGCAAGTCCAAGGCATTGGTCGGTACCGTGCGCAGCTTTCCTGCTTGCGCATTTGTCTCATTGTTCGGTAAATCAGCTGGCCCTTACTTGGCTTGCTCAGGATTGTCTTGCTCGTCTACTGTATGCACCCCATCTCCCTGCGGCAGGATCGACACCATGGGCTATGCAAAATCCACATTAGCCATTTTCTTCTGCTTGGTGTCACGCGCCAAGTCTATTGGACAGATGGGGTGGGTGCCTGGTGCAAATTTCGCTACAAAATCAACCAGGGCTTGTGCTTTGATGGATGTTCGGGGCTAAAACTTGATGTCGTACTGCCCCAGCTTTACTGCCCACTTCAAAATTCTACCTGTAAAATCCGCCTTCTCAAATAGCACCTTGAGCGGAAATTCAGTTAACACTATTATTGTGTGAGCGTGGAAATAGTGTGCTAACTTTCTAGAGGCCATCATAAGGGCTAGAGCCAATTTTTCAAGCAGCAAATATCTCGATTCGGCTGGGATCAACATCTTGCTGACATAGAAAATAGGAAGGTGCTGAATCCCCTCAGCTCAAACTAATACCACGCTCAGCGCATGTTGAGAAACGGCCAAGTATAAATAGAGCTCTTTGCCTTATTGAGGAGTGACCAGGATTAGGGCGAAAGAGAGATATGCCTTTAGGTCTGTCAAAGCGCAGTCGCACTCTGCGTCCCAGAAAAACTTGGCTTTCAAAGTCATAAAAAAGGGCCTGCAGTGATCTGATGACCGGCTGATAAATCTATTTAGCGCGGTTGCCATTCCAGCAAGATGTTGCACGTCCTTAGCGGAATTTGGTTGTTCGAGTTCTTGGATTGCCTTGATCTATGAAGGGTCGGCTTCAATTCCTTGGTTGGTGACCAAAAAACCCAAAAAAATTTCAGTTCCCGCTCCGAAAGCACATTTAGAAGCATTCAACCACAACTTGTGGCGCTTGAGGATGGCGAACATATCAGCCAGGTCGCCAAGGTGCTGAGATTCTTCCTTACTTTCGACCACTATATCGTCGAAGTAGGCTTCCATGGTGCGGCGAAGCAAAGGAGCAAACATTCTTGTCACCATCCTTTGAAAGGTCGCCCCGGCATTCTTCAAGCCAAAAGGCATGACCTTGTAGCAGTACAAACCTCTTGGTGTGGTGAAGGATGTGATTTCTCTGTCTGGCTCGTACATGGCTATTTGGTGGTAGCTGAGGTATGCATCAAGTAAGCTGAATCTTTGGTGACCAGCAACAAGATCCACCAGCTGGTCAATCCTTGGGAGTGGAAAGCTATCCTTAGGGCAAGCACGATTGACCGTCTTGTAGTCGACGCACACTTCCCATTTTTCCATTTTTCTTTGGCACCACCACCGTGTTTGAGATCCATCTGAGGTAGTGCACTTCTTCTATCGCCCCAGCTTCCAGCAAGTTTTTGATCTCTTCGGCTACTACTTCGGGATGGTGTAGAGCTAAGTGCTGAGTTCTCTGAATGACCAGCCGTGCATTGGGAAAGACATTCAACTGGTGATAGATGAAGCTAGGGTTGACGCCAGGCATATCGTAAGGCATCCACGCAAAGACTTCAATGTTGGAAACCAAAAAATTTACATAATCCAGCCGCTCGGTGCTAGATAAAGATGAGCCCAGGAGAAAGAACTTGTTCAGATCATTCCCGTCAATGCGAACTTCCACCAAATCCTCTATCGATTTCTTATTGGCTTTTATTCCCATATCCTCCAGGACCTCCTTGTCTTCTGGTCCTTTTATGATCTGAACAAAGCCCTTCACCACCCTGGTGCCATTGACTGCGATAAAACATTGTTTCGACATGACTTGGTCTCTCCAGACTTCTTCTATTTGCCCAGCTGGGCCAGGGAAGCCATGACCTGGTGATAGGTTGACACCATTGCTTGCATGGCGTGTAACCAACTCCTCCCCAAGATCAGATTGTAGGTCGACGGGACCTTCAACACCTAAAACTCCACTTGCTTCGTGACCGACCTAGCCTTGACCGGCATATGATCTTCTTGATCGGCCATTCCAGCTAAGAGTTGAAGCCAACCAAAAGAGATATTGTTGGGGCCAAGTCCTTGTCCTTCAACTTCATCTGCTTGAATGTATCATAGTATATGCTCTCGACCGAACTCCCATGGTCGATCAGTATTCTCTTGATGTCAAAGTCTTTGACGCGAAGTGTCACAACCCATGCTTCGTTGTGAGGGGTTTGAATTCTGTCCAAGTCCTTGCTTGAAAAGGCCATCATGTCTTTGATCTCGGTCTTTTCCTTTTTCATAGTGGGTTGAACGGAGAGCACTTCCCTTATGTGCTCGGTTTTCTTAATCATCCCCCTAAGCTCGCACACTTGCGTTGGCTCGATGATACCGTGAATAACATTGATGACTCCTTGGGGTACGGCATCCAAAACGGCAAGCTCATTTGGCTCGACTTGTCCTTGTAGGGCAGCCCTCATGCCGCCGTCAATATATTGGTCTAAATGCCCCGCTGCGACCAGCTCTTCCAAGTGTTATTTCAATGGCACGCAATTCTCCGTTCAGTGCCCCTCTTCTTCATAGAAAGTTCAGCGATATCTTGAATTGAAGCCCCTCTGCTCCTCTCCCAATTTTGGCCATCGAACATATGGCTTGCCTCTAATATCGTTGAGGATGTGATAAATTAGGATTTTGAAGATCGTTGTGATACCGGTCCGCGTCTTCAACTTTCTCTTGGCATCTTCCTCCTCGTTACGTAGAGCATTAGCTTAGTCATTCTTGTCGCCTCTATTTTTATCATTGCGGCCAATTCCGCGGTGCTGCTCTCTCGTTCGGTTATTAGGGCGGTTATCCTCCTGTCCCACCGAGTGCACCTTCCCAGCCACACGTTTGTTCGCCACAATCGGATTTGCCTTCTCTGTTGCAGTGGCGGTGGTGGTGGCGGCATCATCCTCAACTCGAATGTGCTCGTTGATCCGCTGCATCAATGATTCCATGGTTGTAGGCTGGTGCATCGTGAGTGAGTCTTGCAGTCTATGTCTGACTAATAGACCTCATTTGTATTGGGTGATTGCCAAATTGGTGGGGCAATCGAGGATCTCATTATAGGTCTCCCAATATTTGGCATTGTATGTCTTCAATGAATTGCCTGACTCCATCTTGATACCTAGGAGGTGATCGACCTCTTTCGGTGTTCGAGTATTGGTTTTGAATTTGGTGACAAAGGCTTCCGCCAGCTGCTGTCACCCCTTGATACTCCCCTCCGGAAGCCTTTCGAACCATTTCAGGCCCAATTCTCCCAAACTTGCTAGGAATATGAGCCACATCAAGGCATCGTTGCGCCGATGGCCAGCCATTACTTGCAGGTAATGACTAACGTGAATGTACGGATCTATCTTGCCATCGTATAGCGTGAACTTAGGTTAATGGAATCCGGTGAGAAGGGGTGTGCTTTCAATCTCTAGAGACAATGGGATGGCGGTGAGTCTTGCCAAGTCTCTGTCCTCTAGTGTTGGAATCACCATTCTAGGTGGCAACACGGCCACCTTTTCACTGCAACAGATTTTGGGACTCAGCCTTTGCAGTGCTAGCACTCTTTGGGCCTCTCTGCGACGTGCACATTCTTTCAAGACATCCCTCAGGTCCTCCGAACGGGTGGAGTAAGAGTATCTCGACGTCATCGATGGACGCGACGAACAGTAGTTGTTGTCGCGCGTGCGTGATCTCTCCATCGGTGGGTTGGAATCTCCAACGCTGTAGCTCCTGGTAATAGAGAGGGAGGGTATCTCCCGTTGGTGCTGGTTACCTGAGCGACGTGGTTGGGTGCACTTACTGTGGTTTCCCACTCCAGCAACACCCTTCCCTTTGATTTGTCGTTTCAACGTCTCCATCTTAGCCACCATCTTTCGAATAAGGGCGTCCTAATCCCTGAGTTTCTTCTCTAGGCATCGAGCACGCAATTCTCCTCGCCCTTGCGAATGATCAATTCTCCTCACGCGTTTGTCTCGCGCTTCTCTAGGTAGCCCTCTAGAGAAGGTCTCTAGGCCCGCCATTGTCAGAATGACGGAAGGGCCATCTCTTCTCTGGACTGACTCCGAAGTGATTTCATCAACAACAGATAGTGGTGTTTTATCGATGTTCACCATGGAAAACAGTTGAAAAAGCTTGTGGAACAAGGTTTGTCTGTCAAATTCGATTTCCATAGACGACGCCAATTGTACGGGAGAAAAATATTTGCCCCGCTCTGTACCTCCTTGCTTACAAGCTAGTCGTACTCCGTTGGAACTTCATCGCATTGTAACAAAATCAAGGTGAGCTACCTCGCGGATTGGTTTGCCAGAAAACCCCTTCGACGGTCAAATTAACTTGCTAGGAGAAGAGAGAAGGTAGAGAGCACTGTAGAGAGAGAGAGAGAGAGAGAGAGAGAGAAAGAGAGAGAGAGTTGCACAAAATTGCTTACCTTTAATATCTTCATGCTCCTCTTTTTCAAGGCTGGCCATGCAGCTCCAGAGATTGTGGGCGCACTACCTTTGATGTCCTTCTCTAGACATGCAGTTGTGCTCTCCTCTACACTTCTTAGACGTGTAGAGGCCAAAACCTCCAAACAGTGTTTGTTGCACCGCCAAACGGTATTGACGCATACCAAGAGTGGATTTCTCTCTACTCTTTATTGGTCCACGTGGAATACCCGACTAGGCTATTACTTGTGAACCGCCAGCATTACGTTGATCTCTTTTATGCCGGGTTAAATCTGACCGGTCTATCAAAATTAGTATGCTCAGCCAAAGCCCTAATCGCCTGGCACCGACTGAAGGTAGGTGCGTTGCGCGACATCTGTGATGCCCCAAAAATTGCGAACTTCAGAGAATATATTATCAATTAAATACAGGGTTTATCTAAGGTTAAGAGTCTAGGAAACGGCACTAATGAGTCCTATGGCCAATAACCGCGTAAGATCCCAAATCGCCGGAGGAGTCAAGTTAGCCTCCCTTCTAAGTCCAGCTTTCTTAGGTAGCGCACCACCTTTTTGATAGATCTTAAAAGGCATTGACGCAATGTCTCATAAGCAACACAGAGATAGGCATAGGATTACAAAATAAATAATAATTACAGTGTCTCAAATTTTAAATTTATAAAACGAGTTGCATTACTATTACAATCCAAAAAGAATAAATAAAAGCACAATTAGACTAATGAGCGAAATGGTTCTAAACTTTCTCTAAGGAAAACTTAAGTCTTCAAATGTCTTTGACTCTTCGTTGGCTTCGTACGTTTCTTCGATACCTGACATGAAACGCCTTGAGCTTTGAATACCCAGTAAACGCACACACACCCCATCCCTTTTTCCCAATCCAATACACCATCACAATTATAACAAGCAAGTAATGAAGCATGATAATCATTCAATAATAAAGGATTACAAGATTAGATATTAGAAATCTAGAAATTCCCCAAAGAGACTTCGTCCTCCCAACCACAAGAATCGGACGCAAATTATTCGGTATGCCCCCTTTTTTGCTGCATTGTTGCAGAACTAACCTCAGATGCCTACCAACGGTTATATATCGCATAGCGCCAACCGCAGGGTCTCAAAAGAGATGGTAATAATGGGCCTTGCCCAAATCCTTCCTTACACCAAATACCTAGGGTCCGAATACAACCGCTCCGTTTAAGGGTTCTGAAAACCACTTGCGCAAGATTTTAACTTCCAAATAGGGAAACACATCCTGTCAACGAATCAATATCTTAGTAATCTTGTGTCATGACCCAAACCCGCCCCTCTGCGTTAAGGACATTACCGGCCAGTAATCAAGGGATTACCTACGGCCTCAAACCAAATCAGACATAACTCATTAGAGTAAAGGGGCCAAACGGAAACAAACTTAAAACTTTGTCCTTAGAGCTGTGCTTATATGGCATATCATAACAGTCCATATACATACATGTTAATAACTCACGTCAAAATAAGGAATAACATAAAGTTTTGTACATACAGGATCATTCAAGTCTAAGTCAGCCAATCCAAACTATATACAACCGTAAGCCAAAGTTCTCGCCAACATGACAAAATATAGTAAGCTAGCAAAAGGGCGAAAATAAGTCTCATGCGTGAGACGTATGGGCTGACTCTTCAAAACCTTGACTGCTTCTCACAAACTTCACTGAGGCTGGGTTTGGACCTCCCTTGGCTCACCTACAGACACATGAATGAGCGTGAGCGAAAGCCCAGTGAATAATATCAAATAAAGGAAATACACAAATGGTATTTAGAACAACGTGCTTCAAACGACCTTGGGTCCAATTCGTATTTCTATCTAGCATATATATAAATATCGGTCAAGTGACTGCGGCTCCCGTATTTCCTGCTCGAGCGGCGCCTTCCCCGCTCGAGCGGACATCCCAAATTCTGGAAAATCCATAATTGTTCTTGAGCTTCAAACTTGCATTCAAATCAACATATCTTGCATATTATGGCTCAAACTTCACATATACATGTACTAACATGATCCAACACTAAATTCATTACATTATGAAGCTCAATTTCATGAATTAATCACATGCATATCCCAATTTATACCAAACTTATTTCCAACATAACAATTTCATGCATTCAAAACCCATACTCTTATGAATTGTACATGCATGTGAGATATAGCTCTCATTCTTAATTTAAATGATGAAGAGATGATCAAAAGCATGAACTTCAATCAAAGATTCATCATGGATCATGTATTTCAAACTCAAACACACAAATTCATGGCAATTTCCTGCATGCATGTGTACATTGACTTCCAATTCATCAAAACCAACTCAATTCATGTTCTTTATCATCATTCAACTTTGAATTCACAAAGTTACAAACTAAAATCCATGAATTTACTCACCTAGAGGCTCAAATCTTCCAAACTATGGTTAATTCTTGAGTTCAACCTCCAATTCTCAAGCCTTGAGCCAAACTTGCACAATTCTTCCTCTTTCCCTCTCTAGTCGACCCTCCCTCTCTCTCCTTAGAGTAATTTCAACCAAAATGAATAAAAAGAGAGGAGTTGAGTGTATAGTGCTCCTTTTATATAAGTTCCCTTAATTACTTTTATCAATATTAAATAATTGGGCACTATATCATTAATTTAATCTAATTAATCTAATCCGAATAAATTTTTAATTAAATTTCACCGTAGGCTCTAAAAATTACGCCAAGCACAATGGCGTAGTCAATTTCGATTTCTGTGGCCGATAGGGCCTTCAATTTAAATTCCAAAGCAGATAATCAAACAGATATTCCTACGGTGAACAGATAGAAATTCAAAACCACATATATTCATATAAATGGCACTCAAAGTCATATCAAGCACATAATCACAATCACAATTAAGATTAAGATTAATTAGCATAATACGGACCAGGGTTATCACAGTCTTCCCCCCTTTAGGAAGTTTGGTCCTCCAAACTTATTTTACCTTCGTCGGGGAACGAATGTGGATAGCGTAGTCGCATTTCATCCTCTTTTTCCCATGTGGCATCCGACCCATAGTGTTCTTTCCACTCTACTTTCACCATTGGGATGGACTTGCTTCTCAATTGTTTCACTTGCCGGTCGATGATTTGTTCCGGCCATTCGGCGTACTCCATATTTTCATCAAGAGCTACCTGGTGATAATCAATCACATGGAACGGGTCTCGGAGATAACCCCTCAACATCGACACATGAAACACATTATGGATTTGCTCGAATCCCGGTGGCAAAGCGACTCGATAAGCAACTGGACCAAGCCTTTCCAGAATTTGAAACGGCCCTATGTAACAGGGCGACAACTTACCCTTCTTTCCAAATCTGACTTGGCCTTTCATTGGAGTCATGCGAATAAACACATGGTCACCAACCTCATACTCAAGAGGTCTTCTTCGAACATCTGCATAATTCTTTTGTCGGTCCTGAGCTGTTTTGAGCCTCTGTTGAATGATTTTGATCTTCTTAGAAGTGTCTTGCACAATCTCAGGCCTAAGTAAAGCTCTATCCCCGACTTCTGTCCAACAAATTGGTGATCTACACCTTCTACCATACAAAGCCTCGTATGGTGCCATACCCATGCTGGAGTGGAAGCTGTTATTGTATGCAAACTCTGCTAGTGGCAAATAGTCTTCCCAACTCCCCTAAAAATCCAAGGCACACATCCTTAGCATATCTTCCAAAGTCTGTATTGTCCGTTCTGATTGCCCATCTGTCTGGGGGTGGCATGTGGTACTAAACCTCAATTATGTCCCCATAGCTCTTTGCAAACTTTTCTACAATCTAGACATAAATTTCGGATCTCTATCCGACACAATAGACACCGGAACTCCATGTAAACAGACAATTTCATCAACATATATAGTAGCCAATCTATAAGCATCAAACGTAGTTCTAACAGGTAGAAAATGTGCAGATTTAGTCAGTCTATCAACTACAACCCAAATAGAATCCATACCTCGAGGAGTCCGAGGCAGGCCAACAACAAAATCCATAGTCATATGCTTACACTTCCATTCAGGAATAGGGAGAGGTTGAAGTAGACCGCCCGGTTTCTGATGTTCAGCTTTAACTTGCTGACATTGAAGGCACTTGGACACATATTCTGCAATTTCTTTCTTCATTTTAGGCCACCAATAGCTTTGTTTCAAATCCCGATACATTTTATTGTTACCCGGATGCATAGCAAACACTAATTTATGGGCTTCATCTAAAACCCTTTTCTTTAGTTCCGAAATATCTAGGATACACATTCAGTTTCGAAATCTCAACACTTCGCCTTCAATGCTGAACTCTGCTTTTGGACTTGTCTCAAATTCATCAATTACTTTCTTGAGGAATTCATCCTCTTTCTGTTTCTGTTTAATTTCATCAATGATTGTCGGTTCGGCTGTAATAGCGGCTATCAATCCGCCCTATTCATACAATACCACTTTAATTTCAGACTTCTCAAAATCATGCAAGATCTCTTTCTGTTCAGTAAGCAACCAAGCCATACTCCCCATTGATTTTCTGCTCAAGGCATCAACAACTGTATTAGCTTTCTCGAGGTAATACTGAATCTCAAGATCATAGTCTTTTATCAGTTCGAGCCATCTCCTCTGTCGTATGTTCAACTCCTTCTGCGTAAAGAAGTATTTCAGACTTTTGTGATTCGTGTAGACTTCACATTTCACCCCATACAAATTGTGTCGCAAGATTTTCAAAGCAAAAACAACTGTGGCCAATTCTAAATCATGTGTGGGGTAGTTTTTCTCATGTTGCCTCAACTGTCGAGAGGCGTAGGCAATTACCCTTCCGTTCTGCATTAGCACACAACCCAAACCTATATAAGATGCATCACTGAAAATTACAAAGTTTTCCGTACCTGTGGGCAATGTCAATACTGGTGCAGTGGTTAGCCTCGTTTTTAGTTCATAAAAGGTTGATTCTCTTTCGTCATTCCATTCAAATGATTGCCCTTTGCGTGTCAGTTGGGTAAGAGGTACAGCTATCCTTGAAAAGTCTTTCACAAATCTCCTGTAATAACCGGCTAAGCCCATGAAACTGCGGACTTCTGTCACATTTGTCGGTGTGGGCCAATTCACAATTGCCTCTATTTTCTGTGGGTCCACTGAAATCCCTTCCTTGTTGATCACATGCCCTAAAAAGATAACTTCATCTAACCAAAATTCACATTTCTTTAGTTTGGAAAATAATTTCTTTTCTCTAAGTGTTTGCAGGACAGTTCTCAAATGATGTTCATGTTCAAGTCTATTCTTGGAGTATATCAAAATGTCATCAATAAAAACCACAACAAATTCGTCAAGGTAGGTTTTAAAAATTCGGTTCATTAAGTCCATAAACGCTGCTGGAGCATTAGTCACTCCAAATGGCATAACAAGAAATTCAAAATGACCATACCTCGTTCTAAACATTATTTTCTCAACATCCTCTGCCTTTAGTTTCAACTGGTGGTACCCGGACCTTAAATCAATTTTGGAAAACACCTGTGATCCCTGCAACTGGTCAAACAAGTCATTAATACGAGGTAAAGGGTATTTATTCTTTATTGTCACCTTGTTCAGTTCTCAATAGTCAATACACAGGCGCAAGGTTCCATCTTGCTTTTTCACAAATAACACCGGTGCACCCCAAGGTGAAGTACTAGGTCGGATAAACCCTGTGTCAAGTAGGTCTTGCAACTGTTCTTTTAGTTCTTTCATTTCAGCAGTAGCCATTCTGTAGGGAGTTTTGGAAATAGGCTGAGTGCCTGGCATAATCTCAATTGTAAACTCTATCTCCCTGTCCACCAATTCCCCTGGTAGTTCAATTGGAAACACATCTGGAAATTCTTTAACAATAGGGATACTATTCAATTCAACATTTACAGATTGTTCAGACAACACATAACACAAATAACCCTGGCACCCTTTCCTGATCAGTTTATATGCCTTCATTGCAGATATTAAATAAGGTGGAGCTACTACCCCATTACTCACAAACACAATTTCTTCCTGTTCTGGTGGTCTAAACACAACCTGTTTTGTCACACAATCAATGGTGGCACAATATTTAGTTAACCAATCCATGCTCAAAATTACATCCAAGTGCCTAAAGTTCAAGGGCAACAAATCCACATATAGAATGGCATTCCCAACATGCATGTCACAAAAATGATATACAGACTCACACAATACAGATTCCCAGGA
This sequence comes from Camellia sinensis, assembly GCF_055761805.1. Taxonomy (NCBI): domain Eukaryota; kingdom Viridiplantae; phylum Streptophyta; class Magnoliopsida; order Ericales; family Theaceae; genus Camellia; species Camellia sinensis. Next base: position 98,305,186 of record NC_138972.1, read on the forward strand.
TGGAGCAGATACACATAGCAGATATGGCAATAATTCTAGAGGTCTACTCAGCCTAGATATAAATGCACATGTTACGAAAGAGTGTGTTGATCCGGAGTCAATTAACACAAAAGCATCTCGATTACATATAGAAATAGTACCTGAGATAACTGCGTTAGCATTCCGTGTATCGCCCGGAACAAGCGCAAAAACTCTCCCTTGTCTCACGGTATCTCCGATGGTAGTAGATCTCATAGTATTTCCCGACTTCGGGATTGATGCAGTTGAGCTAGCAGCTAGTTTCCCACTGTTTTGGTTACAATCTGTGGCCATATGCCCTTGTTTACCACATTTAAAACAAGCTCCTGACACACGGTAACAAACTCCACGATGCCTTTTACTACAAATATTGCACATGGGAGATGTATCTCGGGAAGAATTTGAAGTACTTGAGGAGCCCGTGTTTTGCTTTTTCGAAAATTTCTTCTTTGAAAAGAAGCCTTGCATTTTGTTGCCTTTCCAGTCAGTTGTTGACTTAGCCTATCTAGCTATGTTAGCTTCTGATATTATGGCCCTGTCTAGCACCCCAATATAGGTTTCCAGTTTCAAGACGTTCACCCTTTCTAAAATGTCGCTTCAAAGCCCACCTTCAAAATGCCTCGCTTTCTTATAATCAGTATCAATCACATGTGGTGCAAACCTGGCCAACTCAGTGAATTTGGCCTCATACTCCGCTACTGTCATGCTGTCTTGTTTAAGTTCCATGAACTCCGATACTTTCCTGTCCCGGACACACTGAGGGAAGTACTTATCATAAAAGACTTCCAGGAATTTGGTCCAGTCAACATATTTATGATTCTCACTCATTAACATCCACCATCTTCTTGCCTCGTCTTCTAGCATAAATGTGGCTAGAAGTACTTTTTGTGTCTCCGAACAAGGGAACACCTCAAATAGCTTTTCGATGTCGAGGACCCATGCTTCAACTTTCAACGGATCTAGTCCCCCATGGAACTGTGGTGGTTTCATTTTCTTAAACTCTTTGGTGAGAGCTATTATCCGATCATCATTCTAATTATCTGGCACAGGTGGTGTCGGAGGTGGAGGCTGTGGTTGCTGCAACTGTTATTGTCACTGTTGTTGTTGCCTGAACGTCTCTGCCATTTCCTGAATCAATCTTTTCATTCTATCCATTCTGGCAGTGGAGGACTCCTCTATCTCATCACCTCTTGTTCTCACCATCTTATTAGACTTGCATTATACTTCATACAAAAGATTCACAGGTATGCATATAATAAAGGGCATACATACTCAAATAATTTGCAACGCAAGCAAATTACAAACTTATAGCACACAATCATTCACATTAAAGCATTTAAGCGTATTCTCGATGCTTTCAAATTCATACTTATCACATGAACGCATCCTAGATCTCATCTAGACGCTTATTGCTCATTTGGACAAGTGTGTGAGTTATTAACTCGTGCTTTGATACCACTCTGTCATGACCCGAACACGCCTCTATGGGTTAAGGACATAACCGGCCAGTAATCAAGGGATTACCTACGGCCTTAAACCAAATCAGACATAACTCATCAGAGTAAAGGGGCCAAACGGAAGCAAACTTAAAACTTTGTCCTTAGAGCTATGCTTATATGGCATATCATAACAGTCCATATACATACATGTTAATAACTCACGTCAAAATAAGGAATAACATAAAGTTCTGTACATACAGGATCATTCAAGTCTAAGTCAGCCAATCAAAACTATATACAACCGTAAGCCAAAGTTCTTGCCCACATGACAAAATATAGTAAGCTAGCAAAAGGGCAAAAACAAGTCTCGTGTGTGAGACGTATGGGCTGACTCTTCAAAACCTTGACTGCTTCTCACAAACTTCACTGAGGCTGGGTTTGGACCTCCCTTGGCTCACCTACAGACACATGAATGAGCGTGAGCGAAAGCCCAGTGAATAATATCAAATAAAGAAAATACATAAACGGTATTTAGAACAACGTGCTTCAAACGGCCTTGGGCCCAATTCGTATTTCTATCTAGCATATATATAAATATAGGTCAAGTGACTGCGGTTCCAAACACATCATACAGCCTCGGGGCCAATTCATTCGTGTCATTCATGTCGGACGGCCTTTGGCCCATTCATTCGTATCATTCATGTCGGACGGCCTTTGGCCCATTCATTCGTATCATTCATGTCAAACGGCCTTTGGCCCATTCATTCTTTCATTCATGTTAGACTGGCCTTTGGCCCAACCGTTCTTCCATTCATGTCAGACTGGCCTTCGGCCCAACCATTCTTTCATTCATGTCAAACTAGCCTTTGGCCCAACCGTTCTTCCATTCATGTCAGACTGGCCTTCGGCCCAACCATTCTTTCATTCATGTCAAACTGGCCTTTGGCCCATTCATTTGGCATAGCAAACATTTGTCCACGATTCAAATTAACAAACTTATAACACTTACATAGAAGTAAGCAATTGGACAAACAACATACTTCAAATATCTTTATTAAGATATTACTCACAATGATCGGCTGGATGATTTGCCCTGGAGCTCGACCCTACACATTCCATGAACACAATGGGTCACAAACAATTCAATCCGTTCTTAATTCACATATTCCTCTTTAGGCTTCTTTCTTATTCTTTTAATTCATTCATGATGCTCAATGCATGCCTAAGAGTACTTAAAAGTGAAAGAGAACGGAAAACGAGACACAAAACACATTTACAAAATTTCAGAAACAGGGGTCCCCGCTCGAGCGTGGACTTGCCTGCTTGAGCGGACCCATTAAGTCTGCAAAAGTACTGGTTGCCTCGTTTTTACGCTCGAGCATGAATTCGGGCACTCAAGCAGAAGGTCATACTACATAGCTCCCCGCTCGAGCAAACATCCATGTCTGCAAAAAGTTCTGGGAGCTCGTATTTCCCGCTCGAGCGGCGCCTTCCTTACTCAAGCGGACATCCCAAATTCTGAAAAATCCATAATTGTTCTTGAGCTTCAAACTTGCATTCAAATCAACATATCTTGCATATTATGGCTCAAACTGCACATATACATGTACTAACATGATCCAACACTAAATTCATTACATTGTGAAGCTCAATTTCATGAATTAATCACATGCATGTCCCAATTTACACCAAACTTATTTCCAACATAACAATTTCATGCATTCAAAACCCATACTCTTATGAATTGTACATGCATGTGAGATATAGCTCTCATTCTCAATTTAAATGATGAAAAGATGATCAAAAGCATGAACTTCAATCAAAGATTCATCATGGATCATGTATTTCAAACTCAAACACACAAATTCATGGCAATTTCCTGCATGCATGTGTACATTGACTTCCAATTCATCAAAACCAACTCAATTCATGTTCTTTATCATCATTCAACTTTGAATTCACAAAGTTACAAACTAAAATCCATGAATTTGCTCACCTAGAGGCTCAAATCTTCCAAACTATGGTTAATTCTTGAGTTCAACCTCCAATTCTCAAGCCTTGAGCCAAACTTGCACAATTCTTCCTCTTCCCCTCTCTAGTCGACCCTCTCTCTCTCTCTTCTTAGAGTAATTTCAGCCAAAATAAATAAAAAGAGAGGAGTTGAGTGTATAGTGCTCCTTTTATATAAGTTCCCTTAATTACTTTTATCAATATTAAATAATTGGGCATTATATCATTAATTTAATCTAATTAATCTGATCTGAATAAATTTTCAATTAAATTTCACCGTAGGCTCTAAAAATTACGCCAAACACAATGGCATAGTCAATTTCGATTTCTGTGGCTGATAGGGCCTTCAATTTAAATTCCAAAGCAGATAATCAAACAGATATTCCTACGGTGAACAGATAGAAATTCAAAACCACATATATTCATATAAATGGCACTCAAAATCATATCAAACACATAATCACAATCACAATTAAGATTAATCAGCATAATACGGACCAGGGTTATCACATCTTGTTCAAAAATTCGCAACCCATTACCACCCATTAAGTGTCCCATTTAAGTTAGATAATTTAAGTCAGAGTTAGGACATTCTCTTAAAACAACATCTATGGCACAAGTTTGAACAACTAAATTGTACAAATAGAAGGAAATAAGGTTACAACACATAAGATTCACATATGAAGATAGGCACAAGTAGCTCTAGGCATATTCAAGTAGTTCAGGGAATAAATTTGCACATGAATATAATTTCTAGATTTGCATAAGTGTGAGCACCATCGAAGGATTAAAATAAAATACATAAACCTATGACATATGAAATATCATATCGAGACATGATCATAAATTAATAAGTATATTCATGAACACATGAGTATAAAACACTAATGAAAACAAAATTTCCAAATTTAGTACTACCTAAAGATTATACTCAAAAGGGCTATTTCAGATTTTTCCAGAGCTCGGCCTTCCTATGGTTCGTATGGAATTTTATCTAGTTTTCAGAACATTTTTTGGAAATGGAATAGCTTTTCCAAATTTGTAGTTATTTTAGAAATACTCCAGCTCTGTCCAGATTCGTCGACCATTACGAAAATCAGATTTTCTTACAAACCGCTCACTCGTTTTCAATGAAACAAATTTTCCTTGAAAGATAACTCCTTAAGAAAGATTTTTACATAAAATGGAGGTCCAAAATATTTTTATACATTTTTCTATAATTTTTGTAAGGTGGCTGTAAAATAAATTTTTCTAGCACAGTTCTTGAAAATAGAAAGTTAGTGAGAAAAGAGGTCAGCGAGGGGAAATTTTCCACTTATCTTGTGATTAAAACATGCTAAATAATATGTATTAAACTTATAAATTTAAGGTGAAGGTGTGCCTTTGAAAATTTTGAGAGATTGATAGGGAAAAATGTAATCTTATTCAGATTAAGAGAAATAGAAGAATGGTAGAATTAAGGCTCAACTCCTTTCATTTTTAACACAAGAATACCATTATAACACATCTGAAAATACCATTTTAAACTCCTAATAACATGTATTTGAAAAAGGAAAATGGAAGAGAGAGTTGTGTTGTGGCTTACTTAAGGATTGTTGGAATTGCTAGCAAACTTTTTCTTCCTCTCCTCTCTTCTACCAAGCTCACCCTCCTTCCTTTCTTCTCTCTCAGCTAAATATAGTGTGCATAAGTGTTTTTCTTGTATTTTAAATGCTAGGGGAGGGGTTGTTTATATAATGAATTTGGTGCAAAAGGTCCTAAATGCCCTTTGGTTGGAATTGGATTGGATAGTTTGGATTTAGTTTGAATTCAATAGAATAGTGGAGGATTAAAGGTCTTAATTAGGTTCCTAAATATGATCTAGTTAGGGTTTTCCTCCTAATCAAACCAACCTAGTTGCTTTTATATATGTATATAAAAGTTTGTACCAAGTCAAAGATTTTTCTTCCTTAAATCATGGAAAATTGTCTCATAGTACATTCATTACACCTACAATGGTGATGGCTAGCCATGTGATGGTGAATTGATAGACTTGTTCTATATATTTTTTTTTTTTTGTGTACAATTGTTGGAATTTGTAAAATAAAATATTCTAAAAAAAGATTTTAGGATACAAGTGTATATATAAATATATAATGGTACTTGTTTGGGGTCAATTTATGATTTAATAAAAATGTGACGGCTTGGGCTCAATTAAAGTATCTATTTCAAGTGTAGAGTTAATAAATTTGTGTTAGAAAAAATAATTCGGTTTGCATTATCTTGCTTTGAATTTAAAGGTAAATACCCGAACAAAAACTGTGAAAACCGAAAGTTAAGGTTTAGAGCGATTAATCTAAAATTTGAGAGTTAAACAATTAATATCAGAGTGTCAGAAATGATTTCGAAGCTTCCAGAGTCGATTGGGGTTTGTATGTGTTCGTCCGTGATGCGTTTTCGGTTCTAGGGTTTACTTTGTGAATAATCAACGAATTAAGGGCTTTACTATAATAACTCAAAAATTAGGTATCTAATAAGGTTTACAAAAGTTAGGGGTCTCACAACATCTCTGCAACACACCGCGATCCCACGGACCGCCTACCTCGGTAACAGTATCCCGAATAGTTTGCAGTTTGGTTGTCACGTGACTTTGCTATCTTGGGCCTCAATGCCCGGGCAATTTTGCCCGCCAACTGAGCCAGCTCAGCCGGGTCTGGCCGATACCATATCTTGTGTGAGTCTAGCTCGGCCCGACACCATATTCCGTACGAGTCCAGCTCGGACAAACACATCTCGGATAACCTCAGTCCTGCACCAGCACTGTATTTAGCGCGGACCCAGTTCGACCCAATGATGCATCCCAGGCTCTCCTCACCTGGCCCAACACCACATTCCATGTTGGCGCAGCTCAGCCCACTATTTGGCACAAATCTCCCTCTCATGAATCATATGTTAAATATTCTAAATATTATTTTTACAAATTCTATTTATATAGCATTATTCAAAATTAAACGAAACTGTGGGCAAATATAATCGTTTGAATTTTCTCATGTCCCAATTGGACTATAGGCTTGGTGTGTCTATTTTTGTGGGTCATTTTGATAAGTTGAATGATTATTATTATTATTATTATTATTATTATTATTATTATTATTATTATTATTATTATTATTATTATTATTTTATGACTTGTTGAAGGGGGGTATTTATGTAAAAAATAAAAAAATAAATAAGAAAAAGAAAAAGATTAGATATCATTAATCACACATTGATAGCACATTTACATCATAAAAAATGAATGGTGTATTATACTTGTTCATTTTCTTAATATTAATATAATTCGGTCACATAATTATTGATTTTCAATCAATTTAATTTTTTAGATAAATAATCATTTTATTAAAGCTTATAAGATGAACAATTCAAATTATCAAAGTAGGCTCTAAAATCAGTTCTCCAAGCCCAACATCTCTTCAGTTGGATCCCCAACTGGATCCATTTAAAAAAAAAAAATAGAAGCTAATTTGCTTTATTTTTTTTAAAAAAAACAATGCTACCAAGCTTGAATTTGAGTTTGCTAGAATGGTTCGAGTTTTGACTTGCCGGTCATCCGACCTATCATCTAGCAACAAGGCGATAGCCGCAGTCCACATAGGTGACAACCGTGGTAGGCAAGTATTGCACCGGTCGTCTAGGCAGTCGACCGGCATGCATAAATTCGGGCGATTCGGCCAAATTCAAATTCGAGTTACCAAATATTTTCCTTTTTATTTTTTATTTTTTATTTTTTATAGTGTTCAAAAAATAAGAAGAAAATTAAAGGAAATTTTTAAATTTTTTTTTGGTTTACTTACCTATAAAAATTCATTGCGTATAAGTTATTCAATATAAAAATTCAGGATGTGCCGCGTGTATGAGAGGGTTCAAGAATGCCGTTGGAAAATTTGAAGATCTTCAAAGATCCTTGAAGAAAAATTCAAATTCTCTAGAAGATGATGAGAGACTTAGATTCTTCAATAGTCTCAACTAAGAACACAAAAGTAAAGAGATGATGGAGATAAGAGATTGCGTGAAGAAGAAGGGAAAGTAGCTAGAGTGACAATAATGGCAAGGTTCTCCCATGGATCTCTCACTTTCACTCTCAAGGTTGATAATGGAGAAGGGAAATTAGTTCTTTCCCAAGAGTTTTCTCTCCAAAATCCATCCCTTGTAAAGCTATGGATGGGTGCTATTTGTAGACACCTCATGATGTAGGATGGAGGCCATGTGCAAGGCACGTGGGGAATATTCTCTCTAACCACCTTGTCTGAGGAGGTGACCTCGCCGAGGATCAGGAAAACCCTCGAAGAGGAGATCAACCTCTCGGCGAACCCTTCTTCTTAGCCACACCTAACCAATGATCCCCAATCATCCCAAGGGGCCGAGGTAGTCCTAGAGGACCCCCCGCCGCCAAATATTGCCAAGTCTCATGGACCCCCCGAGGTCGTGCCACCTCGACCCGGGTATAGGCTAGTTTAACCGAAGAATGAATTTATCTTCACTCACTATCCTCGAGATCGGGTCCTTTGTTCGAACTCCATTACGCCCATGGTTCTGGTGCGTAGATCCCGGAAAGCTCCGAGTCCGCAAGTGTTCTGGGACTCATTAATGAAGCAGCTTCTAGATTGCGTCTGAATCCGTTCAAAGCCAAGTGCTTCGGATCTCTAGGTTCGTGGATCCGAACCCTTTCGAGTCCGAGCTCAAGTAAGTCTCTAAGTTCGTGGATCCGAACCCTTTCGAGGCTTAGAGCGATTCGACCCGTTTGATGGCGATAAATCTGGGCCCACCAACCTTGGACTATTGGGCCTGATTAATTTGGTGGGCTCAAATTAGCTCCTCTTACACCGTGTAAGATGATCATTGAGTGATTGTTGCCCAACCCAATTGACTCGTCAGTAAAAACCATTCTTCCAAGTCTGGTCCATTAAGTTTGATCAGAGAGAGAGAGAGAGAGAGACAGGGGTTTGGGTCCAAGTCTCAATTAAATGGTTTGAAAAATATTGAAAACCTAAGACTTTTTCACATAGAAAAAATCAAAAAAAAAAAATATTGAATGCATACAAAGAAAAATTGGTGTCAAAATAGGCCACAGATTGCAGGAAAAGCAGAGATAGAACTAAACTCCGCGGTTCATCTTAAAATGTTAATTTTTTTGTATTCGTGGCTAATTAAGTCTATGTGTTGTTTGAATTTTAAATTTGTACACGTGAATTTATTTAAGATAAAAGTGGTGGAAGGTAAGAGAAAAAAAAAATACTTTTTTTGAGTTTATTTAGTATAAAAAATGATGAGCTTATTTAGTACAAAAAAATGGTGGAAACTTTAACCGAATAGAAAATAATTTTTTGATCATATGCATAATTTTAAGGGGAGTTTTTCTTTTCTTTTTTTTTATTTTAAAAAAAGATATATTCTAAACTTACTCTATATTTTTATCTTAGTCCTTATCATCACCAAAATTTCTTTTTATAACAAAGAAGGAAAAGTTTTGACAAAAAGAAATGCTTGTAATTTTATTTTAGAAGGAGAAAATATTTTGAGATTACATGTTAGTTTTGAGTAGGCTTCACAAATTTTTTGCACTTAACTTCTCTCAATGGTTTTTCATGAGCCTCTCAAACTTGAACTTCTCTATTTTCGACCTCTGTGAGTTTTGGCATTATAACGGTTGCGTAATATTGCACCGCATTCTCCAACTGTGAATTTTTACTCCCAATAATTCTCTTCGCTTGACGAGTTTCAGTATGTTGTTGTTTTAAATAGATCATCTCTTCTTTTAATTGTTGATTCTCTTGGCTTCTTGCTTGTAGTCGTTGAGCCATATTGGAAACTGCAGTCATCACCTGTGTACTGAGAGCCATAGTGTTATTGATAGCCTCTATATCACTACGATAACCAAATACACTAGGACTCTCAGTTACTGAAATAACGTGTGAATGCACTATGAGTAACCTTTCATTTGCCTGAATCTCAGGCACCTCATTCATGTCAGAACCATTGATGGCTAAAGTAATAAATGACATGATTACACAGATAGTGAACAAATTTTTTTCTCTAAGAATACTTGAAGGTTTTGTATCTTTACACATTATCTATGTCACTTTTTATACACACCACAGCTACAATCATCGATGTATATCTGCTCAAATATCTTGTTTGTCAACATTATAGGTGCCACTACATGATTTGTTTTAGCGAATCTCGATAACGACCACATGAGAGAAATAAAATAAAAAAAAAAAAATTCTTTTCAGATTATGTGCTATATCTTTTATCATTGATCAACTGTGTTTACATGATTTTCGTTTGGGAACCGAAAATTTTCATTCTCTGTAAATAATTTGTCTATTAACCTTTTATTTTGATGATGTCACAGGGGGAAGAAGAAATATAATATGATTTTTATATAAATTGTTTGACAAAGAATTGTTAATAAATGGGGAGAAAATATAATGCAAATAAATGTTTATATTATGATTGTGGAAATTTTTTATGTTGCATTTATTTTGTGAAATTTTGTGTCAAATTCATGTATAGATTGCCATCATCAAAAATGGGAAGATTGTTAATTATATGGTTTAATTTTGATGATGTCTAAAATATTATGGGATAAATTGTGATTTTTTAATATGCATAGTTTACATTATTTGACACAAAATATTTTTTGTTAAAATATATGTTGTATGTTATATTTGTTATAAACATTATTTAAAAAGATTTTACTGTGCATCATATATTTTTTAATAGAAAAGTTACTGTGTACCTTTGAAATTCGTAAGGTTTGGAAGAAAATTAGTAAATTACGGTGCGTTTTACTATTCATCAAAAGCGAAATGGCTATATTTTCAACTCCTCCACCTACTAAATTTGAAAATGAGAAATTGGTGCCCGTGCTCCGTCTTTCTCTGCATGTGTCTCCTCCAACAGATATGAGCGCCTCTTCTCTCCCTTAACCGATATAATTTTACGATATATAAGGAGTATACTGAAGAAAAATAAGTGTTGAAGAAGAGAAGAAAATAAAATAAAAAAATATATGATATTTATTTGTTCTCAAAATATTATTGTGCTTTTCTGTGAGAAAATTTGTTGAGAATTTGAGCAAAATTGTAGAAGGATTTTCTATTCCTTATTCTTATTATTCTTTGAAAAATCTAGAAACCTCATAGATATTGATTTGTGATTATATATCAATTTTAACGAGTAAATAGCAATCACAATCAAACAATCAAAGACAAATCAACACAATGATTTAACGTGGAAAAATCACAATTGGAGCGCCTCCAATTGTGATAAAAAAAAAAAAAAAAACTACGGGCAAAAGCCACAAAACAATCCACTAAGAAGACATAAAGGAATTACATAAGTGTACTCTCAATTACCTAGCGAATCCACACTCGAATCAAATCGACCCCTATGTGCCTCTTCTAACCCCGTCTTCACCACGGAATTGTCTTGCCCAACGTTGAATCCACAACGCCGATGTCGAATCACGATGATGAGCCACACCGGAATCCACCGAACAACAACTCTCTCTTTTGTATTGAATGAATCAAATAATCCTTTGATGTATACTTCTCAAACCATGAGTTAAACTTAAACAAACATGAAAGAAACTAGCAAAGAAACTCCAGGTATAAACCCTAATATCCAAGAAGAAGATCTGGAAGTCGTAACCCTAAAATCTGATTGAATCGCATATTTATAGAAAATAGATCTGCGATCTCTGCTCGAGCGCAAGAATGGCCGCTCGAGTGCAAAAACACAAGTTCTAGTACTTTTGTAGACAGTTCAAACTTCTGGAACCAAAGATTCTCCGCTCGAGCGCACTAATGGCCGCTCGAGCAAACAAGCAACTTCGACTGCATTTTTGCTTTTGGCATCGGGGGCATTGCCCCGGACCCACCAAGGGGCGTTGCCCCTGGACCCCCACGGGCTGACCGGGCAGCTCGATCCCCGAAATAGTCAGTGAAGTGACAAACATGAAAGAATTAACACCACAAACTTCTCTGCAAGGCATAATTCGGGTTGGATTTGCATCTAAAAACTCATAGCCTTACTGAAATAAAAAAATCAAATACAATTACAACTGAAAGGAGTTTTGTCAAATAAAATTGCCAAGAACATTCTTGTACAAAAAGAGAGAGACAGAGAGTTTTTGTAAGTGATTTTTTGGGATAAAATCACCTGAGTTAGGTGAAACTAGACACCGGATTCAAAACTAGGTAGGTTATTTTTGCGAGTGGTTTTTGTGATAAAATCACTTGATCAAGTGTGACTAGGCGCCGAATTCTAAACTAGTCTGTAATTGTTCACTAACACCCGTGAAGCTAGTTGTCACGACTCAAACTCGCCTCCATAGGTTTAACATTGTAACCGGTCAGTAATCCTGGGATTACCTAAGGCCTCTGAACGGATTAACAAAATTAAAGGGCTAACAGAAGCTAATATCAAAAGCAATGTCCATATAGTTGTACAGACATACATGGAACAAAAAATTTAAAACTTAAATACGTACACGTGACGTCATATTTACATTAGTTAAACATCCAACACAGATGCAAATAAAACCAAAATGGGACTCATCTCAATACACAGGATATACAAAACTTGTTTAGATTAAAACAAAAAAAACAAAGGTCTTAACATGGTTCACAAAACTTGATCACTTCAAAATGGAAACCTCCTCGGGAGGCACAGTGGTTGGTTGACCGAACAGAACTCTAGGCAATCAACACAAAGCCTGGTCATGCGCCTGATCACCTACATACATAAATAATATAGTGAGCTGGAGCCTAGTGAATAATAACAGAGTAAAGGTTTTATGAATGATGTCCATAACAAATTCAGAAATCAGAATTCAGATTAAAAAACAAAGTCATATTCATATTCACGTTTAGAATTCACTTATGATCATACGTGGTACATTCATTAGCGTTAACAAATCTGATGACCCATAATTATATGGGAAGTGGTTCCGATGACTCAGGTGCACAAAGACGTTCATAAAGATTCACTTGCTGATGACCCATAAAGGGACCTGATGACCCATAAAAAAGATGTAAAATATCACATGATGCTAAGGATGCCATGAATACATTTCAAAAATTCAGACATTCATTTATTTAATCATAAGATAGCATTTCAAAAGATAGATTATATCATATTATTCAGAAAATACATAAAGTTAAACATAGTTTTATAGAGTTATTACTTATAGATAGCTCCAAACGCAAAACAGACGGATCACACAGTTTAGATGGACTATGGCACGTGACCTACACAAACATGTAACAGATACACAATGAAACATAGGCTCCGTTGGTGCTTAACTTATTACCTCTCTATCTTGGTGTGTTTCTACACCTTATCCCCAAGGCTTAGGAATGCCAAAGATGCAATAAGGATACCAAAATTTACTTTGAAAACTTTTGTCAAAATTTCTGAAACATGGCAGTTTGTTAGAGCACAACTTTGGTTGCTTGAGCGGATCTCTTGGTCTGTAAAATTTTTGGGAACTCTCATTTTACACTCGAACGCAACCTTAGTCGCTCGAGCCATAGCTCAAAAATAATAATGGTTACTCGAGCGCAGGTTTTGCCACTTGAGCCAACCCTCAACTCTACAAAAGTACTGGGAGCTCATATTCTTCGCTCGAGCACAGACTCCATAGCTCGAGCGAAGAGTACAAATTCTGAAATTTCCAAATTTACTTCCCAAGTTCAAAACTTGACGTCAAAGCTTCAAAACACATCATTTGGGCCCAAAACTTGAGAAAACATGCCTAAACTTGTATAACATCATAAATTAAAGATCATTTCACAAAATCAAGGCCCAAAAGCATGCCAATTTTTCAAACTCAAACTTGAAACTTGGAAAACATAACATGCATGAGTTTATATGAACTTCAACCTTCCAAAACATGATCAAATGAGATAAAATGATGTAAAACATGATGAATTCTGACAACTAAGTTCAACTTGTTACATGCACGACAGAATTTCTTAGACAACATGCTCCAAATGCAATAAAATGCACATGCACATATGAATTGCTCTTCCTTTCCATTTCTTTAGCTTAATTCTTGCATCTCTTAGCTCAATTCTCTTAAATTCATGCATGAACGAACTCAGTTACAAAACTAAATGCTTGATTTCTTACTTTCAGTGTTCAGTTGGGTTTAAGATGCCTAATTCTTTAAGCTAGGAGGTCAAATTTCCAAAGTTCCTTCCAAATGCTTGCTTTCCTCTCTCGAGTTCAAACTTCTCTTCACTCACTCTCTCCCCCTCACGTTTTTGTCTAAAGGAGGATGAAAAATGATGAGTCTAGAATGTTTGTAAGCCTTATATAGGCTTGATTAAGAAGTTAATTAAGCTAGACTTACAACTAATCAATTGGCATTATTTTATTCTAATTATTTCGTTCTGATTCAGATTTCAATTAGACCTACCATAAATTCCTACAAATTCCAAATTACATATTAACCTAAGCAATTTCATGATTGAATGCCGATAAGGCCATTAATTCGCATACCGAAATAGAAAGAAGAACATATAAACACAAATAACATAATTCACATGCGGTTATCTCATAATTTCCTCTTAATTACTTATTAGGCATTCTTAATCACGATTTAGTGATTAATCACAGTTTGGGGTTGTTACACTAGTGGTGTAATTACTATTTGAAGAATAGTTGTCACGACCCAAACCTGCCCCTATAGGTTTAGCATCGTAACCGGCCAGTAATCCTTGGATTACCGAAGGCCTCTGAACAGATAAGCATATAATAAGGGGCTAGCGGAAGCAAATACATAAATATAGTTGTCCAATGAGCTGTGCTGACTTATATGAAACAGAATATTTAAAACTTTATATACATAGTCAAAAGTCAATCATACATTATACCCACACACATTAAAGTATCTGAAGTATAGCCAACAGAATTACATCAAGTCATATATACACAGGACCAACAGAACTTGAACACAGGACACTTCGGGAACCTCCACATGAGGCACAATGGCTGGCTGACAACAGAACACAGATCCAGACAAAAAGTCTCCAGACTTGAACTCCAGAATGCTCACCTATACATATATATATATATATATATATATATATACAAACAGTGAGCTAAAGCCCAGTGAATAACATTAAGGTAAAGAGGTTAGTGAACGAAATCCGAACATATCATAAGCAGAAAACAGATCATAGCATAATCATTCTCATATCAGAACATAATAATGGTACAACCCATAGAACACATTACAGAACGTCTTCCGACTAGAGTAACCGGTTCCGGATACCGATTAAACACATATCACCACAATGAAGTGGCTAACGAGATCTCATAATTACTTATATGTCATGGACCTGCATTTTCATGCCGTCCCCCATGACTTGGGACTATCTATGGATGCCATAATAGATTTCAAACTTGGAATGTTCGTTCACGTAAAACAGATATCATAACAGAAATCATAGCTTATCACATTTCATTTGGAACATAATTTCATATAAACATATCTTTACGATAACGTTACTCACAGTGGTTCTCGCAAATGGTTAATCAATCTTCAGACGTTGACCTACAATCACAAAAGTACATAACACAACACATCTCATTATTACACGTTCACATGGCCAACACAGCTTAACTTTCTTTACGTTGGTTCTTGTTCATACTTAGCACAATGATTAAAACACACACACACTTGCAGTCTCGGAACTTGGTACATTATTTTCTTAGTGTATTTCTAATCCATAACCTCATTATCAAAGCTTAATTTAGGCTTAGGAATGCCTAAGATGCAATGAGAATGCCAAAACATGAGTTGGAACACTTAGGCAAAATTTCTGAAAATAAGGTCCCCGCTTGAGCGTAGACTCCCTCGCTCGAGCGGACATGCAAAATGAGAGGGGTCGCTCGAGCGAGACTTCCTTCGCTCGAGCGATCTGCAAACTTGGAAAAAAGTACTGGTTGGTCTCAATCTACGCTCGAGCTACAACTTCTATGCTCGAGCGGACATGTAAAATGTGAATGGTCGCTCGAGCGCACAATCCTTCGCTCGAGTGATCTGTAAACGACATGAAACTTCTGGGAGCTTTCAATTCACGCTCGAGCGGAGTGCACGCACTCAGAGTGGTCGCTCGAGCGTGGATGCAAATTCTGGAATCTCCAGATTTGATCACCAAGCTCAAAACTCGAATTCAACCATCCAAAACACATCTCTTGGGCCCCAAAACTTGAGATAACATAGTAAACTTGTAAAACATGAAGAATTTAGGATCATTTCATAAAATCATGGCCTAAGGTTTTGCCAAAAACTCACATTCCATCTTGAAGTTTAAGAAACAAAGCATGCATATAAAATCTTTCAAACTCTTTTCTTCAAACTTCATGAAACTAGTAAATTGAGCTCAAAGGCTCCATGCATGAGGGAAATCCTTTTCAAAACATGGATTTAAGCTTTAAAATATGATAAATTACACATGCATGTGCCAAATAACTCATGATAACAACATAGATACCCAAAATCAAACTTAACATGTCAAAACTCCATGTATTCATGCATGCATGTATGAATTGTAACTCAAATCTTCATCTTAGGCTTAATATTCACAATTAAACTCATAATCTTCATGTTGATGACTTAGATTCATAAATTAGAGGTTGAATTCATACCTATAGTATTGAATTAGCTAGGTACTTGCACAATATTGGTGAATTCCTGCAATTTCTCTTCAACCTCTTCTTCTCTCTCTCTAGAATGCCCTCTCTCTCTCTCTCTCTCTCAAGTAAACTCTCAGATTTTTCCACTCAAGGGAGATGAAGTAATTGAGTCCAAATGGGCTTATTAAGCTCAAATAAAGCTATGGTACCAAAAATACAATAATTAGAATATTAGGCCAACCAAACATGACTTAATTAATCAGACTGAATCAAATTTTAATAAAATTTGCCACAAGGTTCTAAAAATTCCAAATAACATATTGGTGTAATCAATTTCGGTTTCAGATGCCGATAAGGCTTTCAATCTTTATATTAAAGCAGATTTCTAGACAGATATTTCCACCAGTAACAGATAGGAAGCCAAAGATCATGCAAATTACATAACAAACCCATAATTTATTTAATCTGCTTAATTAACATCCTTAATTACTAATTAGTAGCTAACTACGGGTCAGGGTTATTACAATAGTGGAGAAATTTCTAAGGATACTTGGGTAGTAGACGTAGGCCCGGCGTGCTGAACCACTATAAATCGTTGAGTTTGCTTTCTCTTCTCTTTCCTCAATTTGATACTCATCTAATGAAACCATTGGAACAAAAAAAAGGATGATTTTTTGTCAAATTTAAATTTGATAAAAGAATTGATGATACGTTGGAGATGGTCTTAATAGATAAATTATCTTGCAATTATTATGTTTTGTAATTTAATGTGGATATAAAAAAAAATGTGCATATTTTTGTACATTGTTTTCAAACTTTTTATGCCCCTATATGATCCTGAGTTCCTTGCCATGCAATGAGTTTAGATTTGTTAAGATTAAATATCTCAACTTTACATGTGAAGTTGGCGCATTATGGACCAATTTGTACCCATTTCAATTATCTGAACCGTTCGTCTCATAAGATAAACTGAGAAAAATATACATGCAAAAACTTAAGTTGATCAGACATTAGTAATCAACTTAATAGATTTTTTGTTTTTATTTTAAAGAGATAAATCTATAATTCTACCACATTGTTCTATATACAATTTGTGTATAATATTTTTATTTGTATATCATTACTCTCTTATATATTTTTGTTTAATGATCCATCTTTTAGATTTGTTTGTTTAACGGCATGTTTGTATGCCTTCTTGATCTTGAATATTTGATTCATTCAGTCACTCCACATTGGAGCCTTTTCTTCTTCTTCTTTTTCAAATGGGATGCTATCGGTATGGTTATCTTAAATTCAAGCGTCAACGTTTTTGTTGCATATAAAATTTTTCTAAATGGATTTATTCAATATCATAGATATGTATATATTGAAATCGTATGTAAAAAGTGAATGAGAGAAATTATATAATAAGCTTATGCTATTTTAGTAAAGGAAACATAGAGTCTTAGTCGATAACACCAGAGATGACCTATTTATATTCATTCATTAAAACTCAAAATGCCTAACATTATATTTCATAATTCCCAAAAAAATCACTGCCACATCATTTCGTACAATTTTTTTGTGTGTGTATATTTAGTGTTTTTCTCACCAAAATGTCACCATTGCAGATGCACAATCCATAGGAGTGTGTAATGGACAACTGGGCGACAACTTACCATCGGATCAAGAAGTTGTACAACTCTACCAATCCAACGGCATTGGAAGGATGCGAATGTACGGTCCAAATCCATCGACCCTCGAAGCCCTGAGGGGTTCCAACATTGAATTAGTCCTCGACGTCCCCAACTCCGACCTTCCAGCTCTTGGGTCTGATCCTTCGGACGCATCACAATGGGTCCAAAACAATGTTGGAAACTATTTCCCGGGCGTCAAGTTCCGGTACATCTCGGTTGGAAACGAAGTGGATCCCAACAAAGCAGACACTGCTCAGTATGTTCAATTTGTCCTCCCCGCCATGCAAAACGTTTACAATGCAATTGCAGCCTTGGGTTTACAGGCAAGCGTTTATTTCTAAACAAAAATGCTAGAGGCATATGAGTGATTTGGTAGAAATTTTGGTAAATCATTTCAGTTCCTAACATAATAACATTGCTTATTTCTAAATTAGGCAGTCTCACTCATTTAGGGTTTATTTTAAATAAAGAACTTTCCTTGGACTGGCGGGTCAATTTATGTGATGTGAGCCCACTCTGAGCCTAATTCTGTGATTCGAATCATTTATTTTTTAGTGTCTAGCAAGTTGATTATTACTGTGAAAGAATTTTAATTAGATTAGATATCAGTAATCACATAATTAGATTGCATTAGTTTTAGAAAAATAGATGGTATATTTTGAAATCATATGTAGGATTTAGATTTTCAAAATAAATTTGATTCAATTATATAACTATCGATAATTTAATATGAATCATTTATTTAGATTATTAATATAATCTGATTATCACAATTTTTTTGTTGAATACAACAGGACCAAATCAAGGTTTCAACTGCAACATACTCGGCACTAGTAAGCAACTCATACCCACCATCGCAAGGCTCTTTCGACGGTGTGAAGTCGTTCATGGAACCGATCATTCAATTCCTAGCCGCAAACAAGTCTCCACTGCTTGCAAACATATACCCTTATTTTGCATACAATGGTGATCAACAACACATTACTCTTCCATATGCCCTGTTCACTGCCACAGGAGTGGTGGTGCAAGATGATCAGTCTGGTTACCAGAACCTTTTTGATGCCATGTTGGATGCTATGTACTCAGCTGTCGAGAAGGTGGGCGGACCCAGGGTGGAGATCGTGGTGTCGGAGAGTGGCTGGCCATCTGATGGTGGCGGTGCCGGATCTACATTAGACAATGCAGGGACTTATTATAAGAATTTGATTCAGCATGTGAATGGAGGGAGTGGAACTCCCAAGAGGCCTGGGAAGGCTATAGAGACTTACTTGTTTGCTATGTTTGATGAGAACAAAAAGGATGGAGCAGGGACTGAGCAACATTTTGGCCTATTTTCCCCCAACAAGCAGCCTAAGTACCAAATTGCTTTCAATTAGTTGAGATGGTTAAAAATTTTATATACATTCTATATCTAGTTCTTTAATTAATTTTTGTGTTAGTAGACTAAATAAATAAGAAGGCCTTATTTTTGGAGTAAGAATTCCTAACTAGGCTTGCATGATTGTATCTACCTATCTAGAAATTAAGACATCAATAAGTTAGCATTACTGTATAAATTTTGATTCCAATATCAAAAGATTGTTTAATTATCTCCTTAAAGGTCATTTCCTACTAATAAATTTATGTTACTTCTTATGAGCAATGTTATATTATAATATCTTTTTCGTTGATTGTTGGGAAAAAAAAAAGAAGCAAATTTGAAAACATTTATATTTACTAAATTTATTATCAAAATGATATGACAGTGACAAATTTAAAATTTTAAACTACTTCGATAGATCCTTGGTTTTAAAAAAATAAGACCAAAACTTGCTTCTTGATTTTTAATTTTTTTTGTTTTGTTTATATAATATCACACAATAATTATATATTATGAATACCATGAATAACGCGTCCTCAACATTTTATTATTGATATGGAAAGAAGGTATCATCATTGTGTTGATTTTTTATTATTATTTATTTTCTTGTAAAAATTGCATGGATATCTCACATTGGGACTTGGGGTCACTATTGTCCGCAATGCTAAGGTGACTGTTGTTGGTTTGTGAAACTTATTTTATGGTCTATTTTGATCATTTTATGGTCATTCTTCACTCTTGTTTTATGGTCATTCTTCACTCTTGTCCCCGCGGACAAACTCTGCCCCCGCCCCGCCCCGCCCCCGCTACAGGTGGAATTTTTCAACCCCACTCCCGTCCTCACGGATACTTGAGGATACCCGATACCCACGGATATTCAACCACATTTCAAATAGTCAAAAAAATTGAGAATTATTTAAATTCTTAACATACTAAATAATTTTCCTTGTTTCCGTATATATAAACAATAAGCCTTTTAGGATTGTTATTTATTTATATTTAAACAAAACCACAGACTTTTAATATTATTTTCTTATATCTAATTATATTTTATATATATATATATATATATATATACATATATATTATTAACTATATCGGATTGGGTTTGGATCGAGAGAGGCGATACATGCCTCCGCCCTACCCCCACTCCCGTTACGGGTAATCAAAACATAATCCACTCTCCCCTCACATAAGTGTTGGGAGAAGTAAAATTAGCCCAATTCAAATAGGTATGGACGGGTCCTATGGATCGGATTAAAATGACTATCCCTAATCTTGAGGAAATGCAAGTTGGCGGCTGATTCTCCATCCTTTATTTTATTTATTTATTTATTATTTTTAGAGTATAATTTTTTGAAACATAATCCAATCAATCATTATAATCGTTTAAGGTAAATTGCAAAAATAACTTTCAAATTTACTTAAAATACAGATTACTTCTTATACTATTAAAAATTACAAATATTCTTTTTTCAATTTTTTTTATCTGACTGAATTAACAAAAAATATAAAATTCTTAACTACTCTACAATTACAACAATACAATATAATATCATTAAAAATTGTTAATTGACTTGACGATTTATTAATAAAAGAGATCATTTATTATTTGATTAAAAACTTAAAGTGACATGATATGATTTTTAAAATCACATGAGAGAATCCATATTTGAAGTAAATCTCAAAAAGTGTGTTGTAATTTACCTAATTGTTTATTACGATTGTTTTGGGACAAAGAACTTAAAGATTTAACACAAATACCCGTGCAATGCAACAATTATGGGGACCTTACGGGACAAACGGGTTATCTCCTACGATTTAAAAAAATTATTTTCATATAGTATAATTAACTATTATTTATTTATTTATTTAAAAAAATTAAATGATTGTCCGTTTTTATATTTATAAAAGATGTAATCAAAGTATAAAATTAAAAATTTAAACCGAATAGAACCAAAAAAAAAAAAAAAAATTCTCATAACTATGTACCTTAAAAGTAGCGAAGAAGGTAGATAAATGGAATAGCCAGCAAGTTAATTATTCACATTTATTGAGAAATAAATTGTTGTGGGTTTTAATATTGCTTCTATTATAAATATTCTTAATTATCTAAAAAAGTATCGATTATAACTCAAATTATCTCACTTTAATAGATAAATTATATTACAGTTATTATGATTTGTAATTTAATGTGAATATAAGAAAATGTACTTATTTTTATGAATATAATGTTATATATACCAATTGGTATATCAATTAATGCACTAACAGGTGATGTGACATAATTTTAGAAGTTTTGAATATTTATAATTTATATAAGGAGTGGGATCAGTAATAATATCATAGTATATGTTGGTACACTAATTAATATATTAATTGATATATGTAGCACCATAATATTTTTATACCTCATTTTAAAACTTTTTATGCCTCTAAAATCCTGAGTTCCGTGCCGTGCAATTGGGTTTTTCTTGCCCTGTTGACTCGGCTATAGGAACCTTCAAGCCTCCTCAGTTGATTTGGAGAAACAAGGAAAGGTATGGTCTAAAATTAAACATTAAAAATATTTGTACAAAATTTGGAAATATGTTTGGAAATATAATAATATGTAATTGAGATTAAAGTCGATGAATCATACATTTTAAATGAATTTAAATTATATATTGAATATTCTAAGTGGTTTTTTACAAATTCTATTTATATAGCATTGCTAGCCTATTTTTGTGGGTTATTTCGATAATTTAAATGGTTCATTTTTTTTTAAATAATGTATTCATGCAAAAAAAATCAAAGAAAAAAAGAAAAAGAAGAAAAAGATTAGACATAAAAAGATTAGAAGAAAAAGAAGAAAAATGATGAGCTTATTTAGTATAAAAAGTGGTGGAAAATACGTTGTAATAATAAATTAATGGTGTCAAATGATTGTCGTGTAGTGTTTTTCTGTTAGACTTGTTCTAACTGACCTACCATATTGAAGTTTTACTTTTCAAAGGAGTGCTTTGACAGGGACAACAGTTTGGGTCCTCCAGAGTAGTAGTAATTATTGGCTCTCTATATAAAGTAGGGGAGATTGTAGTGTTTTCTACATCTTCTTCCATTTAAAAAAAAAAAACAATTGAAGTGTGGTTTTAGTTGTTCCTCTCCACTTTCAAAAATGGAACTTTTTCTGGTTTCTGTATTGCTAGTTGTATTGTTTTCACCTACCATTTATATGACAGGTCTCTCTCTCTCTCTTGCACATGTCATACAGAGCATAGTAATGCTAACACTTTGCTGTATGAACTATGAAGTGCATAATAAAAATGCCGACTTCATGCACACATATATTATCTTCTATAGGAAAATGTATTATTCTTTCAAAATTTTCATATAAAAACATTCGCTTGCATGATGTGTTAGTAACGGTCATAGTTCTAAATCGCGGTATCGGGTAACGTAACGGTATCGATCGCGGAGTATTGGTATCGGTAATATCGACCGGTACGTATCGGATATTGGGCGTCGCGGCTGTGAAATTTCAAAAATCATCAACAATCCCTCTAAAACTCAATTTTATACATTTTTTTACTCTTTTAGCCTTAATTTACCACATTTTAATCAAAATTTTGATATATAGAGGCACTTTTGACTCATTTTCAACTAAATGATATGTATGTATTTTAGTCTCAAGCTTTTATTTGGCATATATGTTAAACTTTTAATATAAAATTGATGTGGAAGTATTTTTTTACTTATTTTCAACAATGAAATACTTCCACATGCACAACAAATTAATAAGAGAAAGAGGGACATGAAAATAAATCATTCGCTTCAGTCATAATCGCATATAAATATTTGAAGAATTATAAATATATATTAAAATATATCTCATTCTCATCCCATACCATAATATAAATAAAAAAATAACCACAGAAAAAAGAAAAAAGAAAAAAAAAACAAATTATAAAGAAACCGAACACACCTTACAAGCAAAACCATGACTTCTTCAACCAAAAGAAAAAACAGGGCATTATAAATGCTCCTAATAAACAGAGCATGAGATGGGAATGTATCGAAGCTGTATCAGAGCATGGGATTAGAAAAGACAGAGCATTATAAACAGAGCATTTTTCCAGGTGCTTTGCTCGTTCTCAGCCGTATCAGACTGTATCGGAGCTATATCGCTCACGTATCGGATTCAGGCCGATACGTATCGGGAATCGGCCGCTACAGACGCAAAATTCATTCTCACCGGTATACCGATGAGTATCCGACTCAGTACTCCCATTTTTCGGTACGAACCGGCCGGTACAGCACGTACGGGCCGATATTTAGAACCTTGGTAACAGTTCTAAAGGATTTGGCCGAACGGTGAAGACTTGAGAATAAGATTTAAGGTCAAACTCAAATGGGCCATTGAACAGTTATCTGACCGTTAATTTTAGAGTCCGGATATCTAATTATTAATAAGCATCTTAATAGGTTTTTTGTTTTTGTTTTAAAGAGATTAATCTATAATTCTACTACATCAATTTACATCTAATTTGTATATAATATTTTTGTTTGTACATCATTGATGTCTTGTATATTTTTGTTTAATGACCCATCTTTTAGATTTGTTTGTTTAAGGGCATATTTGTACGCCTTCTTGATCTTGAATATTTGATCCATTCACTCACTCCACATACACATTGGAGCATTTTCTTCTTCTTCTTCTTTTTCAAATAGGATGCTATAGGGTAAAATTATCTTAAATTCAGGTGTCAACCTTTTTGTTACATATGAAATTTTTCTAAATGGATTCATTCAATATTATAGATATGTATATATTGAAATAGTATGTAAAAAGTAAACGAGACAAGTTATATAATAAGCTTATGCCATTTTAACGAAGGAAACATATGTTGGAAAAAATGATTTTTTTTTTGGTGACTTTAATTAAAGATTAAAGTGGGTCCCAACCATCTATTGTGTTGGGTCCAAGTGGGTCTAGATACTTTGCAATGAGATCTTTACACCACAAATAGTATAGCCAAAAAACCATTGAGATTTGAATGAGAAATTACCTCATGAAGTTAGCTTCATGGAAAAAAAGGTAACGAAGTTTGTAACTCCTGCATTAATGGGGTTTGTAACTCCTGCATTAATGGGGTTTGTAACTCCTGCCTTTATTGAAGAGGTTAATGGTGCATTATGAACAGCCATAAAGGCTGGAGGCTCTTCCTCTCTCCCCTATACATGTATAAATTGAGACCTTCCTGTCAAGTCTCAAACACAGAAATTTTTACTTCCATTTCACAAGTCAGTTTGCCTGAAAGTTCCTACAGTGAGAGAGTGCTGCCACTGTTGTGTTCGCTAAGCTAGACAGAGAGTGCTTCTGCCATAGCTGGTTTTGACCGTCGTATCCTGGGAGACAGACGCCGGGATTCCTCAAGCACTCGACCAGTGAGGCGGCGAAATCTGTTTTAAGGAAACTGCTTCCGTGCAGGCTTCGGTTTCGTCTCTTTACCCTTTTATTGTTTTGTGTATTTCTGTTGAAATTTAGTTGTAATTATTAGTATGTGTTCTTAGTATATATGTAATTTGATTTCTTCATAAATCTATTTATTTAATTTCAAAATTTGAACAACAACATAGAGTCTGAGCCGATAACCTGAGGTGACCGGTTTTTATTCATTCATTAAAACTCAAAAAGCCTGACATTATATTTCATAATTCCCAAAAAAAATCACTGCCACATCATTTCGTACAAAATTTTTGTATGTTTAGCATTTTTTCTCACAAAAATGTCACCATTGCAGATGCACAATCCATACGAGTCTGTAATGGACAAAAGGCGACAACTTACCATCGGATCAAGAAGTTGTACAACTCTACCAATCCAACGGCTTTGGAAGGATGAGAATGTACGGTCCAAAGTCATCGACCTTCGAAGCCCTGAGGGGCTCCAACATTGAATTAGTCCTCGACGTCCCCAATTCCGACCTTCAAGCTCTTGGGTTTGATCCTTTGGCCACATCATAATGGGTCCAAAACAATGTTGAAAACTATTTCCCGGGTGTCAAGTTCCAGTACATCGCGGTTGGAAACGAAGTGGATCCCAACAAAGCCAACACTGCTCCATATGTTCAATTTGTCCTCCCCGCCATGAAAAACGTCTACAATGCAATTGCAGCCTTGGGTTTACAGGCAAGCATTTATTTCTAAACTAAAATGCTAGAGGCACGTGAGTGATTTGGTGGAAATTTTGGTAAATCATTTGCGGTTCCTAGCATAATATCATTACTCATTTCTAAATTTTGTAGTCTCAATCATGTAGGGTTTTTTTTTTTTTTTTTTTGAAATAAAGAAGTTTCCTTGGACTGGAGGGTCAATTTATGTGATATGGTCCCACTCTAAGCTTAATTCAATGATCTGAATCATTTATCTTTTAGTGTCTAGCAAGTTGATCATTACTGTAAAAGAATTTTAACTTGATCAATAGTCACATAATTGAATTGCATTCACTTTGCTTGGATAGAGTTTTCCAAAAATACTTTTCAGAAAATTTTACTTTTTTGTTTTTCGTGTTTTTTTTGTTTTTACTAAATTTTTTTAATATTTTAAGATTTTTTTTTTTAATTTTTAAACATACCAAACATAAATATACCTAAAAAGTAAAAACTTTGTGAAAAAAACTTTTAAAAATTCACTAAATACCAAAAATACAAAAAAATACAAGAATTCAATATGTTTTTTTTGTATTTTTATGTATTTATTAATTTTTTAAAATATTTTTTCACAATTTTTTTACTTTTTAGATACATCTTAGTAAAGTGCATCTAAAAAAGTAAAAAAAAAAATGTTAAAAATATTCACTAAAAACCAAAAAATACGAAAATCAAAAACCTCAATTTTCAAAAAATTTAATCTAAAAAATTCAAACCAAATAGACTGATTGTTTTTAAAAAAAATGAATGGTATATTTTAAAATCATATGTAGAGTTTAGTTTTTTCAAATAAATTTGATTCAATTATATAATTATCCATATTTGCTCAACTTAATATAATCATTTACTTGGAGAGTATTAGAAGATGGACAGTTGAGGTTGTATTGGGCCTTTTAGTCCAATACGAGGAGTTGATCCATTTTCTAAAAAATAGAAGTAGTGGTCCTCTTTATATCTATAAAACATATTAAAAAGAATTAAATTATATACAAAAAGGAAATTAGTTTTTCATAACTAGTATGATCAAATTAGAGAGAAGAGGATACAATTAAAGAAGAAGTAACTAAGTTATTTGATCATATTTATTGAGAAAAATATTATTTAGAATTTTAATGTCAATTCTATTAATCGATAGATTATTAATGTAGTTTTATTATTCACATTTTTTGTTGAATAAAACAGGACCAAATCAAGGTCTCAACTGCAACATACTTGGCACTAGTAAGCAACCCATACCCACCATCGCAAGGCTCTTTCGACGGTGGTGTCAAGTCGTTCATGGAACCGATCATTCAATTCCTAGCCGCCAACAAGTCTCCACTGCTAGAAAACATATGCCCTGTTCACTGCCTCAGGTGATCAGTCTGGTTACCAGAACCTTTTTGATGCCTTGTTGGATGCTATGTACTCGGCCGTCGAGAAGGCAGGCGGACCCGGGGTGGAGATCGTGGTATCAGAGACCGGGTGGCCGTCTCAAGGTCATGAGGGAGCTACAAAGCAGAATGCAGAGACTTACTATCAGAATATGATTAAGCATGTGAAGGCAGGGAGTGGGACTCCAAAGAGGCCTGGAAAGGCTATACAGGTTTACTTGTTTGCTATGTTTGATGAGAACAACAAAACTGGGGAAGAAACAGAGAGGAATTTTGGGCTTTTCTACCCCAACAAACAGCCTAAGTACCATATTACTTTTAATTAAGATGTGGGTTAATTAATCAGTAAAGCTATTTACCTAGAAAAATTCTTAAGAATTTCTGAGTATGTACTTGTTAGAAATTTTTAAGAATTTTGAAATGATAGAATAAAGGAAGGAGGCCTAGTTTTATGTGTTGGAATATGAATTCCTAGCTAGCTAGGCTTGTATGAATGAATGTATCTGTCGACCTAGAAAAGAGATATCAAGAATTACTCTATGAATTTTGATTCTTAGGCCCCGTTTGGTAAGTGATGATTGTGGTCAAAAAATTAAAAAGTCACTAAAAAAATTAAGAAACCAACAATTTATACAAAAAAGTCAAAGATTCTATTTTCTCTCTACTTTTTGCACATTTTTTTTTGTAAAAAATCAAAAATTTATTTTACATCATATTTTAGTTAAAAAGTCAAAAAGTTACTAAAAAAGTCTGTTTCCAAATAAGGCCTTATTTCCCTACTTAAAAATAGATTTTTTTTATTATTATTTTTATTCCTACATGAAAGATGTGTTCAGACATATAGTTACATAATCAGATTATATTTATCGAAAAAAAGAGATAATTTTATGTTTTTTTAAAGATCAAAATATTTGCTTGGACAAATTATGACGGCAGTCCATGTGCTTTGGTCCTTGTGTTATTTTAGTCACTCTAATTTCAATTGGCTCGATTTTAATACTGAATTTACAATTTTATCTCAATTTGGTCAATTCTTAATTTTGTTTTTGTTTTTGTTTTTGTTTTGTTTTTTTTTTTTTTTTTTTTTTTTGGTGAAAAATATACACGCAAGTGTCATGTGCCATATGTTTAAGAACAAAATTATAAATTTACTCAATTCAGTGGGTTAACCTTAATCAAAATTTTCTTAAAAAATATTAACGATATTATCAATTAAATTAAATTGACGCAAAATTTAAAATTAAGAGTAAAATCAAATCAATTAAAAATATAAACCATCCGTGTAATTTGCCTTATTTGCTTTATAGTCATTTTTTGCCTAGATGTGCTAATAGTTTACCCCACCTTCATGATTTTTCTGTGTCTATCTCTCGATTTCACTACCATATAGAAAGGGGTTGAGCGTGGCAGTAGGAGTTAGGGAGGATTGTTAAAGTTGATGGTGACTGGGTAAGATTAAATTTTAATAGTGATGGTTAATTTGGATAAGTGAGTTGTTTAAATTTTTTTTTATAAAATTTGAAATTAATATGTGATAGGGTCCAAAGAAGTAGAGAATCTTAAAAAAAATTATGTGAACACTAATAATAGAATATACGGAAATGTTATGGTACCTTTGAGAGTGTGTACCATGAATTTGGATTTGCTAAAGTTGAAGATCTTAATTTTATGGGTGAAGTTGATGCATTATGAAACTAATTTGTATCAATGTTAAT
This sequence comes from Camellia sinensis, assembly GCF_055761805.1. NCBI lineage: Eukaryota > Viridiplantae > Streptophyta > Magnoliopsida > Ericales > Theaceae > Camellia > Camellia sinensis. The sequence goes on from NC_138972.1 coordinate 98,333,661, forward strand.
AATTTGAACCATTCATCTTATATAACAAGTCGAGAAGAATATGCAAGCAAAAATTGGGTTGATTACATATAAGTAATCACATGAACAAATTACATATATATTATACTATATGGACGGTCTATTCTCAAAAATATGTAGGCCGTATAGATAAAAATGGTCTAATGGTATTTGTGGAGACATATTTTTTGGGTGGTCCACATGGCCGAGGTTGTTAGTAGAGGTGCCACGTAAGGGGATCATGGTACCGAGATATGGTGCGATAATACCAGAATCCGAGATATTTGGATAAAGGACTAGAGTCTTAGAGATGAGATGAGACTCTTGAAGAAGTTCATCTTAATCTACATAGTGTGAGTTGTGATAAATGTTATCCTTGTAAATGATAGAGTCCCATGAAGTAAGACTTTTAGGGAAAGTTAGACACTGATCATTATAAAAGTGAAGCACCCTCATGGGTCTAAGGTTTGTTTTTATTTGTGATGATTTGATGCTTTCATTGTTGAAGTTTAAGTACTTGTATTGATATCTTTGAGAGACAAGATTTACTGACTTGATCGTCGGAGTGCCCCCGAGTGGACAAACCACCGCAGTATTCTCATCTTCTTGTTAGCAGATGTTCGGGCTTAATCTATTCTACCGGTACTCTCCAACTGAGTTTCCCTTTTTGGTTGTGTGGTCAGAAATCAACACCCACAATTTGGCGCCGTCTATGGGAACTTAATAAGGATAGATGGCTAATAATGAACAAGAAGTGAGAATTGGGGACAACATCCATAATAAGGAGGAGAAGCATGTGTATCTTAACACTAAAGGAGGGAACCGTAACGAAAAAGTGCAAGAAATGAATCATAAGGCGAATAATGTCGCCAAAGGTTGAGAAGGGAACAACAAGGGTAGCTGAGACGAGTACTACCATAAAAGCGACCTTGAGGTTTGGAGGGACAGATGCCATAGAAGAGACGAGGAATTGAAAGACATGGTGAATAAGTTGATAGATTTATAGGCAGTGGTCAACTTCATGATGTACAACAACGTGATGTAGCCAGTATCTCCATTACAGGACACACTGGCACTAGCAGCCAAAACTAGTTCCCAGAAGACATGAGCTTAACCTAAGTGAGCAGATCTCAGATCTTAGAAGACAAGATCTCGGCCTTGATGAGTAAATCCGAGAAGCCAAGAGCTCAGTCTAAGTGAGCAGATCCCGGATCCCAGATTCCAAACGATAAGATCTCGGCCTAGATGATTAGGTCTGAGAAGACAAGAGCTCAACCTGAGTGAGCAGATCCCAAATTCCAGAAGACAAGATCTTGGCCTAGATGATTAGGTCCGAGAAGACAAGAACTCAGCCTAAGTGAGCAGATCCTAGATCCCAGAAGACAAGATCTTAGCCTAGATTAGTAGGTCCGAGAAGACAAGAGCTCAGCCTAAGTGAACAGATCGCAAATCCCAAAAGATAAGATCTCAACCTAGATGATTAGGTTCGAGAAGACAAGAGCTCAACCTAAGTGGGCATATCCTAGGTCCAGACGACAAGATCTCGACCTAGATGATTAGGTCCGAAAAGACAAGAGCTCAACCTAAATGAGCAGATTCCAGATCTAGAAGACAAGGTCTCGCCCTAGATGATTAAACTCGAGAAGACAAGAGCTCAGCCTAAGTGAGCAGATCTCAGAAGACAAGATCTCGGCCTAGATGAGTAGGTTCGAGAAGACAAGAGCTTAGTCTAGTGTAGACACCGCATTTTTTTATCGCCCTTAAGACTTGGGCGCCACCGATTTAATCACCTAATGATGAATTCATATGCTTGTCAAACGCTCGATTTCCTCAGCAGAAAGCCTTAGTTTTGAGCCTTAAAAACATACAAACCTTCTGCCTCTTTTTTTTTTTTTTTGGGACCAAAACAGCAATTTTTCAAGCCTGACCAATCCAGGGGCCTGTAAACCCACTAGTGGATAGCCGGCCACTATTAGTGTACAATTGCCCCTTTTTAGTGGCAGGTCGACCACTTGTGCCAAAAACTAGATATTTTTTCCAGTTGTGCCAGCTGTCATGTGACGACCGGTTCCTTTCCTCCTTTTTCTTTTCCTTTTCGCTTCGTTTCCTTTTATCCTCGTTGGATTTGAAATGCCCGGGAATGATTTTCTAGTTCACATTTTGTTTGTTGTTAAATTTCGGTTATTCCGGAGGGTGCGCGGGTGATTCCGTGTTGCCGGGGACAAAGTTGGAAGTTTGAGCTGCTGGGCCAGGACCGCATGTGCGGGGCCCAAGGCCGCAAGTGCGGTATTGTACCGCACGAGCGGTGGGAGGGGCCGCACGAGCGGCCAAGTTTGACACCCAGAAATTTCGATTCTGTCTAGAGCGTACGAGCGGAGAAAATGGGCCGCACGAGCGGTCAAGGTGGCTGCACGAGTAGTAAGGAAGGTCGCACGAGCGGCCAAACGGGCAGTCCGAGCTCTGTTTTTATATAACATTTTGGTCCGAATATTTCATCCATTATACACACTCCTCTCTCACTCTAAACCCTATTTCTCTCCCCCTTCTCTCTAGAAAACTTCTCCAAAACACCAAAACACTTTGATTATGCAAATCTTGAGTCAAGATCATCAACATCTTTCTCTAAATCTTGAAGATCTAGAGCTAGGATCTCTCATGGTGTGGTAGAGGTTGAAGGATTCTTCCATCAAAAGCTAGGGTTCCATCTTCTCTCCATCATCAACACCTTGAGGTAGGCATTTCTTGAGTTATATATATAGTTTTGCTATTTGTTGTTGATTTAAAGTGTTCATGAGTTTGTGTGGATTTTATTTGATTTTGATTCAAAATGTAGAGAGGGTTTTCGAATGTGGGTTTATATCTCAACCTTTTTCTTTTATCTTGAGGGTTTCCCTCTACTAAACTCAAAGAAAATTACTAGATGGAGCTTTTCTTTAAAAATGATGAAAGTTTAATTCCTATGAAAACCCTAGAAATTGGGGCTTTTGAAAAATAATGAATGCGCCTTTGAAATTATATATTTTCTTGTATCAAGAGCATGTATGAGACTAAGCCTCACCAAATGTTTAATAAGATAGCAAAGTCATGATATATCTATGTGTTGGAGACTAAGTTCTCTTTTAAAACTCATTGATAATTGTACATTTTTGTAAAGTGGTAGATGGCAAGTTGTTGAGTGCCATAAGTGATGCGAAAATGTTTAATCGTAGTGTAATGGAAAAGGGAAATGAATGATGGCATGTTGGCCATATTGAAAGTTTGGTCATGATGAATTAATGTTGAGGAATTGTTGTGGTGTGTCGAAGACACATGGCTATTGTGTGAAATAAGACAGTGTAATTATGCGTTAGAGACGCATGGGTATCTTGTGGAAGAACATGGTAAGGAGGAAATGAAAATGTGATGTTGAATATGGTTGTAGACATGTTTCTTTTGTTGAAAATAAAAGAATGCTATGAGTTAGTAATTGTTGTATCATATTCTCAATTGTTTTAAAGTCATTTTTGCATATCATGTCATGAGAAAGATCATTGCAATGAGAACTAATGGAAATGTGTATGGGGTAAATACGTTGGTAAGTCCGGATAGGGGGTGTAGATGAATTTGATAAGTTGGCCTGAGTGTCCAGGGTGAAAGACCCGAAAACCACGCGGATAGGTGTCGAGCCTTCCAGTTAGCACCGATAAAAATGACAGTTTGGTAGTGCTCGTAGAGACTACTTGCAGACACCAGCCTAGGAATTACCAGTGTCGTATTTACCGCCCCTGTTGATTTAAATATTGGAAGTTTGAAATTGATGAGATTGCTACATATTATTGAGAACATGGTGACTTTAAAATGTTGCATTGAATATTATTGAGAACATGATGATTTTAAAATAGTGCATTGAAATAAAATTTTCCTTCAATATTGGCACTTGCATGGCATTTCATATGCATTTTTTTTTACGTTGATGGATTTTGAATAACTGTATATACTTTGTAAGAAATCTCTACTGAGCTTTATGCTCACCCCTATGGGAATTGGTGCAGGTAAGGATGTGGTGACCCCGACAAGCTAAGGGCGTGGAAATGTTTTGAAGAAGAGTGGTTTAACCCTTATGTTGTTGTTATATTTTTTTTTTTTGTAAGCCAAGGGCTAATGTGTTTGGGTCCGAGTGACCATTATGTGTAACCAGGCTATTGCCTTGGAACTTGTAAGCCCTTGAGGGCCTTATTCGTTGTGATTTAATGATTCCTGTTACATGTTATAGACTCATACACTAGTTGTAAACAAATGTATAATGGCATGTGAGAATACTTTTGTAAACATTCGGAATTATGTAAATGAAACTGGTTAATATCTCATTTTGGGAGTGGGTTGATGTTATAGCTATGTGGGTTTATTTTCAGGGCGTGACATGTTCCCCCAAGTGCATGCATCATACCAGCTGTATGTATACTGATATTTCCGAAAAACAATATTTTCTATATATACTTTGCCTCCTTTCATAATTTGGGGTTAGGAAATTTTATGGAACAAAATTTTGTGAAATATTTCTCTCTTTACATTTCTCTATTTCCTTTGCAATTTGTATGACCTTTGCTTAGACATTTTAAATCAAAAACTTTGAGGGTTCTTTGCTAAGGTGTTTGAGCTTGCATTTTAGCTCTTGTGAGTGTGAAAGTACTGGTTTATAACTCAAAGGGGTCACTCCTCTTTAAGAGGTATACATCCTAACTCTTTTGTACCATTTTTTTCCTATCTTTTCCTACTGTTTTTGGTTCATTTTTCACCTGTATTTATGGGCTGAAGCTTGTGATTTAAAGTCATTAAAGGTAGAGGGGTAGACCACCCTTCTTTGACCTTGCCTTCCTAGGCTTTTACCCTTGTGTTTCCCATCTCTTCACCAACTTTTTTTAAGCTTTTTACCACTGAATTTCAGAGGCTTTCAGAGGCTAAAAATGTGGTTTTGAAGTCCCAAAAATGGAGGGGGTTAGCCTCCTCTCTTTGTGCTACATTACTAGCTTAAATTCCTCAATATTGTAACTAGCTTTTTCAAGCCTCTTCATGTGAATTTCTGTCCTATTTTAGACTGTTTTAAGACCGTTTTAAGTTACTTATTTCATTTATGTTTTGTATTGCATGCTTGTAGTGTAATTGTCCTCATAAGTTTGGTGTTTTAAGCATTAGACACCAACCTATTTGAGTTGATTGCATTTATTTCAAGCTTTCCATACTTGTGATCACCTCTAATCACCTCTGCAACCTCCCTCATTTCTTGACTTTTTATTTGTTTTGAGAGTTGTTTCAACCGATTGATTGTTTAAGCTTGAGATTGAGATCGTTGTGCTTAATGGTTTAATCTTTTCAGGGGTTCATTACCAACGGCATGACGTCTCTCTCATGCCAAAAACAACCTTTTGTTTGACACTTCTTTCCATTAGTGGACTTAATGCTCATTTTTAGACCAAATAAATTAAGGAATGGAAAGGTAATTAAAAGAGGTAATTAAAATAGGAATAAAATGGAGCAAGATAATAAAATGGTTTGAGTTCAATTGGACATTAATTGAACCCATTGAGTCTTGAGTCATTTCATACTTGTTAGTGATGAAAACAGGTTAAGAGTCAATGTCAACCACTTCCCTTGATCAATATCATGATAGGGAAGGGGTTCGTGAGTCTTTCATTATGCATTTATTGAAATTATATCCCTTGGTTCATAAATCATCACGCAATGAATTTGCGCCGATTGATGGCTTGGGAGTCGAGCCTACCCCTCGTTTGACCTGTTTGATGATAAGGAGAGATAGGGTGGACAAACATCCCCTAGAAATACTTTGTTTGTGCTCTATTTTGTGTCTGTTACAGTACGGCAGTACCAAACATTAGTGGCCGACCGGCCACTTATACTATACAGTCGTCTATCACTTTTAGACAGCCGGCCGGCCACCTTTTTTAGCCAGGCAATGTTGTTTTTTCTGCAGAATAGAGCAAAGGCTGACGTGAAAATAGTGCAATTTTCTGACCACAAAACAGAACCCTTTTGGTGGCAAAACATAGTCATTCTCGGGGGAGGGGGAGAGGAGAGGAGGGAACTCTTATGCATGCATAAGTCATTAAATTTCATCTTGCAATTAATTAGCAAGAAGTTAGTGTAATTAATTAGTTAAATCCAATTTGTAATTAACTAGTGTAGTTAATTTATTTCATTTGGTTTGTAATAGAGTAGTTAATTCGTAGTAATTAACTAGGGTATTTATTTGAACCATTCTGCACGAGGGCAAATTGTAATAATATGTATATCTTCCAACCCCACATCTTTCTACCTATTATTTACCCGTTTATGATGGATTGCATGTGGCATCATGTTTCCTTAGCATTTTCCATGTTTGCATACACTCATCTCGCATGCATTTAGGGTTCAGCTCATCATACTAACCGATGTCAAATTCAAATTCTTACTTGAATACGTGATTTCTCATGTCTTGGATTGGATCATGTACCATGCTAGTAGCCGAACCTATTAAATTGCATGATTGTATATGTCTCATTAGTCATGTTGCATTAGTTAGGAGCATACATGTTTTCTAATTATTTTGCTTTATTTGGCTTGCCTTGGAGTTCTAGGTGAGTATTTTTTACTTTAGCATATTGCATGAGTGTTAGGGTTGCCATGTCAAGTATGATTACCATGAGGCTAAGTGCTTACTTGATCTACCTCTTGAATGCTTGTGGACGAAAGCTAATTGCTTAACTTGAGATAATTTGATTACTGCACATATGATATCGCTTTTTCAAGTGGTACATATTCAAACACTTTTTCAAAACAAATATAAAATCAAAGTGTTCCAACTTTTGCAAATTACTTTATACTTGTGTACAACACATAATAAGTTAGCTTAATAATCGGAACAAGAGCATATAATGTAAATAAGAATCACATCATGATTAGTAGAGGTCGATCTTTGATCAGGCGAATGGGGTGCTCAATTCATGACCTTTCCTTCTCGTACCTAAGTTCCCGAGACGAGACACTTTGGTGATGACGGATAAGTGGCCTTTGGCACGAGTCTCGAGTTTCCTAAATTTTTTAAAAATATTTAAATAACGACTTTGTAATCTGGCAAAGCAGTCCATTTTTGACATTTTGATTCAAAATCGATTTTCTGAAAGAATTGCTGAATTTGGACTTATTTGTGTTTATTGATTTCGCATTGCACTTGTGGATTCAAATTCAAAACCACGAAAGTCTGAACTATAAGGTTAGTCGTATCTGAAAGGAGTACGAAAACTCAAGCTAAATAGCAATTATTATGTTTTGTAATTTAATGTGGATATAAAAAAAGGGTTTGGCTTTGGTCCAGTCCAAGATCGGACTGGATCGTGCTGTTGGGCCCGTGAAGGCCCATCATGGATCCTGTTTTGATAATATGAACCGTTTAATGTGTAGAACTCGTCGAATACTATATGGCTGTAAAAAATCACGTTGATTGGATATCGATAGTTATGTGATCAAATCAATTTTGTATTAAAAAAAATGGACGGTGAATAAATTAACGGTTGACAAAAAAATTGTTTTGATCATATAGCTATCGATATCCAATTAACGTGATTTTTTACAGGCATATAATACTCAATGAGTTCTACACATTTGCACAGTTTAGATTGTCAAAACGGGACCCGTGATACCCCCACAGGCTCAATATCACGATCCAGTTTGATTTTGGATTGGACCAAAGCCAAACCCATAAAAAAAAATTAAAAAAATAAAAAAAAAGAAATGTACGTATTTTTGTACCTTGTTTTTTAAACTTTTTATGCCCCTATGATCCGGAGTTCCTTGCCATGCAATGAGTTTAGATTTGATAAAATTAACAACAATGATTTGGACCACTAAAAAATACACCACTAATAGCACTAATACATTAGGAATGGCAAAAATAAAAAATAAAAACAAGGCATAGAAAGTGGGCAGGCCCTACTGCCACATCATTAGTGCTCCCTCTAGTGATCCCTTTTTAGTGCTCCCAAGCATTTTTCTAAAATTAAATATCTCAACTTTACATGTGAAGTCGGTGCATTATGGACCAATTTGTACCCATTTCAATTATTTGAACCGTTCATCTCAGATGATAAACTGAGAAAAATATATATTCAAAAAATTAAGTTGATCAGACGTTAGTAATCAATTGATCAAATCACATATATATTATAATATATGGATGGTCTATTATTAAAAACATATGTGATGGTATCACAATCGATATTTGATCAATTTAATTTTTTGAATAAATAATTTTTTCAATTGATTGTATGAGATGAACAGTTTAGATCAGGTTTAATTCAATCTCATAATGGGTTAACTTCATTGTAAAGCTTAGGTCTTCAATTTTAGCAAATCCAAACTGGAACTTTGTAGTCTAAAAATAAACAATAAAATATTTGTACAAAATTTAGAAATACATTTAGAAAGATAATAATGTGTAATTGAAACATACATTCTTAAAAAAAAAACAAAACATACATCTTAAATGAATTTGAATCATATGTTAAATATTATAAATATTTTTTTACAAATTCTACTTATACAGCATTGTTCAAAATTAAGCGGAAACCGCGTGCAAATATAATCGTTTGAATTTTCTCACATTGCAATTGGACTGTAGGCTTGGTGTGTCTATTTTTGTGGGTCATTTTGATAAGTTGAATGATTAATTTTTGTATGACTTGTTGGAGAAGATATTCATGTAAAAAATAAATAAATAAAAGACAAAGAAAAAGAAAAAGAATAGATGTCATTAATAACACATTCATAGCACATTTACATTACAAAAAATGAATAGTGTATTATACTTGTTCATTTTCTTAAGATTAATGTGATTCAGTTATATAGTTATCGATTTTCAATCAATTTAATTTTTTACATAAATAATCTTTTTATTAGACATTATGAGATGAACAATTCAAATGAGCTTACCAAACCCAATATCTCTTCAATTGGATGCCCAACTAGAACCATTTTAAAAAATAAAAAAAGAAGTTAATTTGCTTTATTTTTTTATAGTGTTAGAAAAATAAGAAGAAAATTAAAAGAAATTTTCAAAAAAAAAAAAATCTTTTTTTGGTTTAGTTACCTATAAAAATTCTATTTTTTGAACAAAACCTATACAAATTCGTTGTGTATTAGTTATTCAATTTAGAAGAAACATGATGCCGTGTAAGATGATTGTTGAGTCATTGTCGCCAAACCCAATTGACCCTTCGGTAAGAACTATTCTTCAAGTTCGGTCCATTGAGTTTGATCACAGAGAGAGGGGTCTGGGTCCAAAGCTCAATTAAATGGTTTGGAAAATATTGAAAACCTAAGACTTTTTCACATAGAAAAAATCCAAAAAAATGTTGAATGCATAAATTGGTGTCAAAATAGGCCACAGATTGCGGCAAAATCAGAGATGGAACAAAATTCCGCGGTTCATGTAAGATTTTTATTTTATTTTATTCGTGGCTAATTAAGCTTATGTGTTGTTTGAATTTTAAATTTGCATAGGTGAATTTAAGGGTTCGTTTGCGATGTGAGTTGATTTTTTAATTTTTTAACTATTTTAGTCTGGGGCTAAAAAACCTCGTTTGGAATAGGCTTTTTGTTTTTTTTTAAACTTTTGTAAGAGAAAAAATGAAATGATTATGGTTTGGATGTGATATTTTGTCTTATTGGGCTAAAAAGTTTATTTTGAATAACTAAACACTAAAAAGTTTGACATGCCAAACGAAGGCTTAGAATAAAAGTGGTGGAAAGTGGGAGTAAAAAAAAAAAAAGCTTATTAGTGTAAATAAATGATGGAAACTAGTAGTAGTAGTATAATAAATAATGGTGTCAAATGATTTTAGTGTTTTTCTGTTGGACTTGTTCTAACTGACCTACCATATTGAAGTTTGACCTACCATATTGAAGTTTTGAAAGGGGCAACAGTTTGGGTCCTCCAGAGTAGTAGTAATTGGCTTTCTATATAAAGTAGGGGAGATTGTAGTGTTTTCTACATCTTCTTCCATTTGAAAGAAAAAAACAATTGAAGTGTGGTTTTAGTTGTTCCTTTCACTTTTAAAAATGGAGCCTTTTCTGGTTTCTGTATTGCTACTTGTATTGTTTTCACCTGCCATTTATATGACAGGTCTCTCTCTCTCTCTCTCTCTCTCTCTCGTACATGTCATACCGCGCATAAGCATAGTAATGCTAACGTTTTGCTATATGAACTATGAAGTGCATAATAAAAATGCTAACTTCATGCACACATATATTATCTTCTATAGGAAAATATATTATTCTTTCAAAATTTTCATGTAAAAACATTCACTAAAATGATGTGTTAGTAACGGTTCTAATGGATTCGGCTAAATGGTAAAGACTGAAGAATAAGATTCAACGTCGAACTTAAAGGGGCCACTGAAGGGTTACTCGACCGTTAAGTTCAGAGTCTAGATACCTAGTTATTAATAAGCATCTTAATAGATTTTTTGTTTTTATTTTAAAGAAATAAATCTATAATTCTGCCACATTGTTCTATATACAATTTGTATATAATATTTTTATTTGTATATCATTACTCTCATATATTTTTGTTTAATGATCCATCTTTTAGATTTGTTTGTTTAAGGGCATATTTGTATGCCTTCTTGATCTTGAATATTTGATCCATTCACTCACTCCGCATTGGAGACTTTTCTTCTTCTTTTTCAAATGGGATGCTATGGTTATGATTATCTTAAATTCAGGTGCAAACTTTTTTGTTACATATAAAATTTTTCTAATTATGGATTTATTCAATATCATAGATATGTATATATTGAAATAGTATGTAAAACGTGAATGAGACAAATTACATAATAAGCTTATGCCATTTTAGTGAAGGAAACATAGAATCTAAGTCAATAACACCTGAGATGACCTGTTTATATTCATTCATTAAAACTCAAAATGCCTAACATTATATTTCATAATTCTCAAAAAAATCACTCCACATCATTTCGTACGATTTTTTTGTACTTTTTTTTTTTTGTATATTTAGCGTTTTTCTCACAAAAATGTCACCATTGCAGATGCACAATCCATAGGAGTGTGTAACGGACAATAGGGCGACAACTTACCGTCAGATCAAGAAGTTGTACAACTCTACCAATCCAACAACATTGGAAGGATGCGAATGTACGGTCCAAATCCATCGACCCTCCAAGCCCTGGGGGGCTCCAACATTGAATTAGTCCTCGACGTCCCCAACTCTGACCTTCCAGCTCTCGGGTCTGATCCTTCGGCCGCATCACAATGGGTCCAAAACAATGTTGGAAACTATTTCCCTGGCGTCAAGTTCCGGTACATCGCGGTTGGAAACGAAGTGGATCCCAACAAAGCCGACACTGCTCAATATGTTCAATTTGTCCTCCCCGCCATGCAAAATGTCTATAATGCAATTGCAGCCTTGGGTTTACAGGCAAGCGTTTATTTCTAAACAAAAATGCTAGAGGCATATGAGTGATTTCATAGAAATTTTGATAAATCATTTTGGTTCCTAGCATAATAGCATTGCTTATTTCTTTCTAAATTAGGTAGTCTCACTCATGTAGGGTTTATTTTAAATCAAGAAGTTTCCTTGAACTGGAGGGTCAATTTATGCGATGTGAGCCCACTCCGGGTCTAATTCGGTGATTCGAATCATTTGTCTTTTAGTTTCTAGCAAGTTGATTACTACTGATTAGATATCAGTAGTCACATAATTAGATTGCATTAGTTTTAAAAAAATAGGTGACATATTTGAAATCATATGTAGGGTTTAGATTTTTAAAATAAATTTAATTCAATTATGTAACTATCGATAACTTATTATGAATCATACTTAGATTATTAATATAATTTGATTATTCACATTATTTTTTTTTGTTGAATTCAACAGGACCAAATCAAGGTCTCAACTGCAACATACTCGGCACTAGTAAGCAACTCATACCCTCCATCGCAAGGCTCTTTCGACGGTGTGAAGTCGTTCATGGAACCGATCATTCAATTCCTAGCCGCCAACAAGTCTCCACTGCTTGCAAACATATACCCTTATTTTGCATACAATGGTGATCAACAACACATTACTCTTCCATATGCCCTGTTCACTGCCTCAGCTGATCAGTCTGGTTACCAGAACCTTTTTGATGCCATGTTGGATGCTATGTACTCCGCTGTCGAGAAGGCGGGCGGACCCGGGGTGGAGATCGTGGTGTCGGAGAGTGGCTGGCCGTCTGACGGCGGCGGTGCCGGAGCTACATTGGACAATGCAGGGACTTATTATAAGAATTTGATTCAGCATGTGAATGGAGGGAGTGGAACTCCCAAGAGGCCTGGGAAGGCTATAGAGACTTACTTGTTTGCTATGTTTGATGAGAACAAAAAGAATGGTGCAGGAACTGAGCAACATTTTGGCCTATTTTCCCCCAACAAGCAGCCTAAGTACCAAATTGCTTTCAATTAGTTGAGATGGTTAAAAATTTCATCTACATTCTATGTCTACTTCTGTAATTGATTTTTTGTGTTTGGAGACTACTATATTAATTGTCGAGTTTGAAAAGATAGAATAAATAAGAAGGCCTAGGTTTATTTTTGGAATAAGAATTCCTAGCTAGGCTTGTATGATTGTATCTGCCTATCAAGAAATTAAGCGATCAATAAGTTAGCATTACTATAAATTTTGATTCCAATATCAAAAGATTGTTTAGTTGTCTCCTTAAAAGGTTACTTCCTACTAATAAATACATGTTACTTCTTATGCGCAATGTTACATTTTATAATATCTTTTTCTTTGATTGTTGAAAAAAAAAATGTAAATTTAAAAACAGAAGAAAATTTTATTTTTATTGAATTTATGATCAAAATAATATGACAGTGACAAATTTAAAATTTTAAATTGTTTCAATAAATCCTTTGTTTTAAAATAATAAGACCAAAACTTGTTTCCTCATTTTAAATTTTTTGTTTTGTCTTATTTTGTGCATATAACGTCACACAATAACTACATGAGCATCATGAATAACAATGCGTCCATAACATTTAATTATTAGTATGGAACAAATGTAACATTGTTGTATTGTTTTTGTTTATTTTTTTTGGTGAAAGTTGCCTGGATATCTCGTGTTGGAATTTGGAGTTATTGTTGTGCAATATGAAGTAACTGTTGCATATCTCGTGGGACTTATTTCGAGTTTTATTTTGATGATTCGAACAGTTTAATTTTTAGAGAATAAGGAACCATCGAGTAGAAGATACTTATTAAAAATCAAGTTGGTCGAATATCAGCAAATCTTTCATCAAATCACATTTATATTCAAAAGAATTAAATATATAAATATCAAATTAAATAAGGCTGATCAATAAAACTATTAAAATGTGTCAAAAAAATAAAGAAAAAATTAGGCATCAGTGGATTTCTAATTACATATTAGTAATAAACTTTATTAATATTAATTATTAAAATCATAAATTTTGTAATAAATATATAATTGTTTTTCTAACAATACATTGAATGATATACAAACTAATTGAGTCGGGTAGTCCATGGGCCGATGGCCACCCTAGATGCTTCACAATCCCTATACCCAGGGCCAGCTTAGCCTGAAGTTGGCAAAGCCCCCGGATTGGGACCTCGGGAATTGACTAAAAAAAATCTTAAAATATTTTTAATTATTATATTAATTCATAAAAAAAAATTATCTAAATTTAAAAAGTATCGACAAAATTTAATGAAAATTTAAAATTAGTAAATGGTTGATTTGGTAAATTATTTAAAATTACAAAATGATAGTGTTTACTCTAAAAAATAAATTGAAAAGCCTATTGATTTTATGAGTTATTATTATTATTATTATTATTATTATTATTATTATTTATTTATTTTATGCTAAAAACTTGATTCCCAAACAAGGATTTGTTTGTTGGAGGGCGGGAAATCTAAGCGCTCGAGCAGGAGAGTCTACAGCTGTGCCTTCCTTTCTCACTTGTGGGATTTCTCTGCAATTCTTCTTCTATTATTTTTGTATCTTCGTAACCATCCATTTTTGACATTGCTTTTTTATTTATATATATATGCACCAATTAGTATACTAATTATTATACCAACACTAATTATAATATTATTATTGATCTCACTCATTAATCACATTACAAATATCAAAAATCTCTTAAATTATATCATATCATCAATTAGTACACTGATTAGTATACTAATTAGTACATATAGCATTATTCAAACATCAAGAAAGCTTTTTCAAAGGAGGCATTTTTTTTGGAAATAATGTTATATGTATCAATTAATGTACTAACTAGTATACTAACAGATGATGTAATATAATTTTATAGGTTTTGGATATTTGTATTTTACAGGTTTTGAGTATTTATAATTTGTATAATAGGTAGAGTCAATAATAATGGCATAATACTAATTGAAATATTAGAATGTACATTAATTAGTATATGTAGCACCATCGATTTTTTTTTGAGAATGTGGGCAAGGATTCTTTCTCTTTTTTCTTTTTTCTTTTTATTTTTTCTTTTTTATTTTTATTTCTTTGCTTTCTTATTCGCACACACACAAAAGCAGTGCTATTTCTTTAATAGCTTTTTATGAGATTCAGGCCTCGTTTGGAAATAAATTTTTTTTTAGAAATTTTTTAGTTTTTTTAGTTAAAATATGAGGTAAAAAAATTAATATATTTGAAATAAATTTTTAATTTTTTACAAAAAGATGTGCAAAAAATAGAGAAAAAATAGAATCTTTAACTTTTTAGTATAAATTATAAGCTTTTTTATTTTTTTAATAACTTTTTGATTTTTAAGCCAAAACGGTTACATGCCAAATGAGGCCCCAATATTTGATGATAGTAGGGTATGTATGAGATTGCTTCTTCATAGTTCTGTTACTTTTTGGCTATTCATTTCTCTAATGGATGCGGTTATCTTACTGATACTAGTAGTTTGAGTCATTGTTTCAATTTAGGCATTTGCAATTTTGTTAGAGAGTGTCCTTAACAAGGTTGAAGTAGTTGTCATTTTTATTTTTTTTATGTGTGTAGTAAGTACTATGCAATCTTTTTAAGCTTTGTTTAGACACCGTCATCATCAAATATCAAAATTATCATTAATCAGTTGAACTCTTCTAAATTTTTTTTCTTCTCGTTCCTTGTAAACTTTACCATGTGAATAACAACTAAATTTATATTACCCGGAACGTGTATTGTTTCAGTATATGGAATGGGAACGAGAACGTGATATGTCACTTGTTATTATAGTACAATAGGGGTAGGCTAGTATGGTTTGTAAGGCACTTGCTCTAATGTTTTTTTCTTCTTTTCAAACAAATCATGTAGCAATACATTTCTATGTGCATTATGACTCATTTTTTAAATTTTGTTATGTCAATATTTCACCTACTTTAAATTTTAGTTCATTATATTTAATTTTTTCACTCCTAAAGAAGCCTTAAGGAAATATATGAAAAAAAAACTTTTATGATTGTTTTGGACCACGAAATTTATTATTTTGGAATGTGAGTGTACCATATTTTTGGAATGTGCGTTCCAAAATGTAATTCAC
Source organism: Camellia sinensis (assembly GCF_055761805.1). Taxonomy (NCBI): domain Eukaryota; kingdom Viridiplantae; phylum Streptophyta; class Magnoliopsida; order Ericales; family Theaceae; genus Camellia; species Camellia sinensis. The sequence goes on from NC_138972.1 coordinate 98,349,264, forward strand.
TAGGGTATAGGTGTAACACTGAGCTATATACAAACTATATTAATATTGAATTGTAGGATTGATGGATCACAGAACAAACCTGTTTGTTCTTTCCTTTCACATATATTCCATTTATCCATCTCAATTGATCTTGATATATTCTTTGTTTGTTGGAAAAAATTTTTTGTTTCATGATTCTATATATATATATATATTAATAAAAAATAAAAAATAAAAAAAACTGTTTGTGTTTTTCAAGCACTTTCGTTTTTTCAACAACACAATCTTCTAAATTAAAGATTGTGGGCTTTGAAAGTGATTACTAATTTAATTATTTCGAAAACATCTTTTAGCATGCGAGATTCCTCCCCTATCCAAATCTGCTCCATGCCATGCCACTAATGGACACACATGTCAGAAATTTTGTAATAGTAGCTATAAAGATGGATCTTGATGAGTTTCGGATGCCAAAAAATGATTGCCTTCATGCATATCTTGACAAGTTGGTTCTGCATAATTCATCATTGGATCAGGATATGGATAGGAGGGGTTTCCTGGAGGACTCAATAACTAAAGCAGATGGTGATTTTACATAGTTTACTATTATGGACTCAGAATGAAGCAATCAGGAGTATTGGTCTGTTGCTGTAGGGCTATTATTTTCACCACAACTCCCAAGACCATGGATTATGGTTACTGATCGTGCTAGTTTCATGTGACTTTATTGGGATTTCTCGTGGGGCTGATTTTTTCTTCTGTCACGGCTTTGGTTAAGTGGCTTGGATGTCACCGCTGTGAGGAGTGGGACGCTTACTGGATTCCATGTGTTTATCTGCAATAGAGACTGGGGGCATGTGGGGTTGGTTATCATCTTTGATTCGGCTTGAGGGTTGTTGCGTTGTGAGTGTGTCTGTTGTGTTCATTAGCTTTGTGGTGTTTTTTTGTATCTTTGCCCATATATCCTCCTCAAGTTCTCATCTATTATCTTTGATGGTAGGTGTTACTTGGGGACAAAAAGGATATATGAGCAGAGTTGGGTTATTTTGTTTTCGGTTATTCTTATTTATCCCCCTTTCCTTAAGGGGTGCAGTGGTAGTTTACGTTAGTTTGCAATCGTTTTTTTTTTATTATTATTATTTGTTGTTGGGCGTTCCTGGGATATGCCTCTTGTAAACTTGTAAATTTCATTGTCTTTTTTTTATGACTTACTTACAAAAAAAAAAAAAAATCAGAAGTGTCATTCATATCCTTGGCAGACCATAAGATGAAGCAACTGGATTGAGTCTGACCATGGCTTATTTGGAGAATAAGTAAAGCATGCCATAGTGTTCCACTGTGAGTGCCATTTTTACTGGACTTGCACAATAGAAGAGGAAAGTAATATTACACAATGAAAACCATGATGGATAGATTAATTCCTATTCTCTAGGATTTAAATGAAAAATGTATCATCTATTAGACCATCTCCAATCATTCTTCAGATCTTTCATCAAATTTTAATTTGATGAAAACGGTGCTCCAACCGTTCCTCAGTTTGGTATCAAATGACGGAAGCGGTACTTTTTTCATCGAATGAAGGGAGCATTAATCCTTTCATCAAATTTATAGGTAACTGTTGGGTCGGACGTCCACCCGGATAACCGGTTTTGGGATGAATTTGATGAAAATTTACTCTAGACGAATGACCGGCCGGTTGACCGGGCTGATTTGATGAAAGGGTTGGAGTGCATCAAATCAGATCTAACTTATACTCAAATTTGATGAAATATCTAATAAATGATTGGAGATACCCTTATACATAAAAATAAAAAATAAAAATTATAAATTATGAAACAAGTGCAAAATGATTGCTTTTTGCTGTTACTTTGTTTCAAGTCCCACTTGTATATGTAGTTACCTAACAATACGTGTCTGTGTAATTAGGGTTGGAAAATAATCACTTTGCATAGTTAGAGTTTTCTAAAATTACTTTTCAAAAAATTTTACTTTTTTGTGTTTCGTGTTTTTTTATTTTCACTGAATTTTCTTAATATTTTAAGCATTTTTTTTAATTTTTAGACATACCTAACATAAATATACCTAAAAAGTAAAAAATTTGTAAAAAAAACCTTTTAAAAATTCACTAAATACAAAAAATACAAAAAAAAATAAGAGAATTCAGTACATTTTTTATATTTTTATGTATTTATTAATTTTTTAAAATATTTTTTCATAAAGTTTTTTACTTTTTAGATACATCTAAGTAAAGTGAATCTAAAAAAGTAAAAAAAAAATGTTTAAAATTCTAAAAATATTCACTAAAAAAAAAAAAAAAAAACCAAAACCAAAAAACTTAGTTTTCAAAAAATTTAATCCAAAAAACTCAAACCAAACACACTGAATGGTTTTTCGACAACTTTAATTCGAAATTAAAGTGAGACCCAACCGCCGGTTGAGGTGGGTCTGAGTGATTTTGTATTCTTTCAAGTGAGAAGATTAGAATATAAAAATAATGGGCCGAAACCATGAAGGTGTGAATGAGAATTGTCTCATAAATTGGACATTAATAAAAATTGAACTTAGATTTGGACTTAGTCATAGTTTAGATTGGGCCTAGACTTGTACTTGTGTTTGTGCATGTATTGGGTTTGGTCTTGAACTTAGACTTGGGCTTAATCTTAAGCTTGAGCTAAGCTATGTTGTGTTGGGCTTAGCTTGTGCATGTATTTGAGAATAAAGTTTGGATCGGGTTGTAACCTGTAACGTCCCCAAAATAATACAATAAACCTATCTATCATGCGGAAGAATATAACAGAAATAAAATACTTTCATTAATCAGAGTTTACTGTTTAACAACCAGTTAAATGCCATGTAGGCTTACATCTTCCCAAATCATTGCTTGGTTACACAAATTGAGTCTCGCTAATTACATCTTAAGCCCTTGGCTTTACAAATAATAAACATACACACAACAAGACATAATTAAGAAGCTCTTGCTTCCCGAAAGTCCATCCCCGTTATTGCCTTGGAGGAAACATCTCACCTGCACCTGAAAATGGTATTCCCGTATAGGGTGAGCTAACAGCCTAGTAGAAATAATCTAACACAATATATAAGGTTTAGTAAAAGTATAAATACCACGTGCATAAACAATACCGATACTAAGACATCCACAAGGCCTGTATATTCATATGCCACTAAGACCAAACCTCATTTCCATTTTCCTTCAAGTCATTTCAAGTTCATATATGCTACTCAATTCATGAGTTAAATTCATTATCTTTCAACAACTAAAATGAGGCTACAACTCAATGGTTTCCAATTATGCAAAACGCACATAAACACTTCAAATTTTCCATTTTACGGATATTTCGTCCGCGGGAATCGGTACCCATGTATATTTTCTCAAATATGCCATTTTACGGATATTTCGTCCGCGGGAATCGGCACCTATATATATATGATTTCGGGTCTTTCACCCAAGACACTCCGACCAACTTGCTTTCAGCGGAGTCCATCTCCTTTCTCCTCCCAAATAAACATACATATACAATGTATTTATAAACATAGTCATATGCATTGTCAACCAACGTTTGATTAGTATTAAATCACCTAATCCTCATGCAATTTCTACAACAATCATAGCTATCCTCCACCGATAGCCCAATACATTTATCTCTAAACAGATATTCAATCTCAAGATAAATAGTTTATTCACAACTTCAAAAAGTGTAAGATAATACATATCTAATTTCACCATCTATACCCATAACCTTCCAATTTCACATTTCAATGCTAATCTCAATTATTTATACAAAATAATAATTTGATCAAAATTAGGGCAAAATCTCCCTCTTTCCAAATATCAACCCAAACACCAAAATCAACTATTTTGGCACAACATGATTTTATATTCAAGCCTTATACTCATTTACCTCATATTCATCAAATACCCCTCTTTTCATTTCAAACCCAAATCCTAGATTTGTCCAAATCACAACCAAATCTCATCATCTATACACAATAGTAAATAACTAAGCTAAAAACTATATTAGAGTGTAAAAAATCCCTACCTCAAGCTTAGAAGAGAAGATGAGCAAAACAAGGTTGACAATCCAAAGATGTCGAAACCAACTTCTACTTGGATCAAAACGAAACCCTTTACAAGCTCTACACTTAATCTCAAAGCAAGGCAAGGAGATGTTTCCAAGAGAGTAGATCTAAAGATCTTTGAGCAAAAAGTGATTTTGGAGAGGGAGAGAGTGACTCACGGCTTAGAGAAGGAGAAAGAGAAGAAAAAGTAAAGAAAATGTTAAGTGAGGGACCTATTTATAGTGCTAGGTCATAATGAAATAAAGTCCCAAAGTCAACCCAAAAGATCAAGTCAAAATCCCCAAAAAGTAGGCCCAAAACCGGACTAAAATCTGGAAAAAAAGTCTGCAGGGGTTGACCTATGAAGAAACGTATGTTTGACAGCATGCAAGAGGGTCGACCCTTAGACAGAAGGGGGTCGACCCTATTTTCCAGCAACCAACACATAGACATAAGAGGGTCGACCCTCTCCCAGGCTAATATCTACCCTATTTTCCAACAACCATCCAAAAACTTCACCAACAGGTAAGGGTCGACCCTTAGGAAGGTTGATGTCAACCCTATAATAGAATTTCTAAGTTTCCAAGGAACTTTTGACAAGAACAAGTGCGAACAACCAAACCCAACAAGTTTAAATCAGATTATACTCCTCCAAAACCAACCCATAACAACACCAAAGATTTCCAAAATAAAAATAAAGGATTCAAATACACTTCCCAAAAGCTTTGAAAGAGACAAGTGTTACAACCTTCCCACCTTAGGAAATTTCATCCCCGAAATTACAAATCAGGCACTAAAACATAATTGAACTATTCACAACCATGTTATTCCCACAAGTCCAACACCATGACCCATTCTTCGATCATCTATTCACACCGACTCAATTCACAAGTCCCAAATTAAAATGAAATTTTCAATTTCCCAAAACATTTACAATGTTTAACCAAAGTCCAAATTTTCAAAAATCGTACATAGTATATACAATGCTTTCTAAAATGATACAACATCATCAATATTCCAAATTCTCAAAACATAAGCAATGTTTATATTGAATCCATGTTCTTCCCAACAACCATAACATATACAATGTTTTCATAAGTTAAAACATATACAATGCTTAGAATTTTCATTAATATAATAAATTCTCAATACATGCTCATGCATCAACAAACAAATCCAGATATTTCTCTCGGACTTCTAATTCACGTTCCCACATCGCTTCCTCGACTCCGTGATGTTTCCACAATACTTTTACAAAGGGAATTGTCTTGCCTCGCTGTAGACGTCCCCGAACGCCCCGGGCGGAACGAGTCCCCCCGGGCGGAACGAGTCCCCCCCCCAATTCCGTTCGATATTGGGCTCACTACAGTTCAGGACTCAAATGTCACGGTTCTTAATCTGAACCAAAGAGTCCAAATCCGGCAAATCGTTTTGAGAAAAATAGATTTTGAAAGAAGTGCCAAACATGGACTGCTTTGCCAGATACAGAGTCGCCACCTAAATATTTTATTTTGGGAAATTTAGGAAACCCTGACTCGTTGCCTAAGGCCACGTGTCCGTCATCACCAAAGTTGCCTCGGCTCGGGAACTTAGGTACGATTGGAGAAGGTCACTTCGTGAGCACCCCCGCTCGCCCGATCAAAGATCGGCCTTTACTAACCATGATATCTATTTTTGAAAACATTATGTGTCCTTATTCCGGTTATTAGCCTAGATTACTATGTGATGCGCACAGCATACAAGTATAGACTGGATCGCCTGAATTGGAACAAAACATTTCATGTTTGTTTGTTTGAAAATGGTTTGATGGTGCTACCCGCGGGTAGGCTAAGACGTGATTTGCCACCCTCAGGTGGGCTTAGAAAACATGATTTTGCCACTACCTAGTGGGCTTAAAACACATATTTGATGAATTGTTCCAATCCAAATAATCCAACCTTCACCCACAGGCATTCAGGCAGTTATATCATATAAGCAATTAGCCTCATCGTAGTCATGCTATCATGGTAGTCACTCACACGCATGCAAGGATGCTAAAGCATAAAACTTACCGAGTACTCCAAGCCAAAACAGAAGCTAATTAGAAATCCATGCATGATCCTAATTATACAGAAATGCCTAATGCAACACATGCAAAAGTGCAACTATAGCAGGCTCGGCTATTCTAAACATGGCATATGAAATGCTACAGCTAACATGTATTCAACTTGGAATTGAAAATACAATGCGGTTAGTATGATGCGCCGAGCCCGGTGCATGCAAGACAGATGAATGAATGCAAACATGCTATCATACTGTATGTTAATTGAAACATGCCCTAATCTAACCATCATAAGCGGGTAAATAAAAGGGAGAAAGACGTAGGGTTGGAAGATATACATCACACACACGCACACTTATTACAGTTGTGCCCTCGTGCAGAGGGTCCGAATAAATAGTACAATCCCGAATAAATACAGTCCAAATATGTACAAAACCCTAATTAATTAACAAATTAAATTAGGAAAGCAATAAATTGGCATGCAAGCCAAGGACTGCCTCAAATCTGCTCCGGATGATGAATGATGCATGCTCAGGTTGCCTTGTGCGGAGAATCCCTTGTGATGCCCCGGTTTGCCTCTATTTGCAATTGTTCTTGGAATGCGTGCCAAGCTCCGAAAGGCTGTCGATTTCTGATTTGCTGCAACCGAGAGCAACAAAGGAGCATGGCAAAGTATTTTCACATATGTATGCATGACTACTCTTCAGGGAGTGTAGTCCTCGATCCTCGTGCCACCAATCACGCATATCGATGCATGATGGCCGAGGAGTCGAATTGCACGACTCAATATGAAATGAATGCACATATAAACACAACAAGACCTAAACTCCATCATGGATAATCCGGAGTGTCGGTGACTGGGAATTGAGACACGTTCCGTCACTCAAAGTACGAAACGTCCCTCGTTTCCCGTGCTTGAGCTAACTCCTATCCCAAGCACTATGCAATATGCATGACATGCATGAATGTAATTCTAACATGCAACCTAGCATACACAATGCTATGAAATGGCATACACAATGCGCGATGTAACAAGGCATACACAATGCTCTAATATACAACCTAGCATACACAATGCTATGAAATGAAATGGCATACACAATGCATAATGGACTTACACCAACATGAATGGACCTCAGCCACACTCACATTAGTGGCCATGGAATGAAAAAAGAGACACTCGAGATGCATGCACACATGCACGCAAACCGAGGACCGATCCTAAGGCACAAATGCCACTCTAACAAAGCATGGCAAGGCATGGAACATGATATGCAAATATGCAAATTTCAGCACTGAAATGTGATGCAAAATGGTCCCGAAACATGGGAACATGGCACCCGATGCATGGAATGGCCCCGAAATTCGAAACTAAGCACATGGAATGACTTATAGCTATACAAAGTATGCATTATTTGATCATGAAGTATGAAGACAGATGCAAGACAGTCCCAAAACATACATATTTCCAGTTTATAACAAGTCCCAAAAATGAATGCAAATAGGGCTAATCTATCATGCAAAAATGGCCCTAAAAGAGAGATTAAACACAAAGGGACAGAAGATGGCCCCAAATGGCAATGAGCCCTTCAACAAAGTTGAATATGGGCTCAAAACATGGCATTTTACAGTTTACACCAAGCCACGAAAATAATCACAAATAAGGCCAAACTATCATGCAAGAAAAGGCCTAAAAGAGGGGCAAAGAGACAAGTGGCATCTTCTGTTCTCAAACAGATGAGAGCCCTTAAACAATGTTGAATAGGGGCTCAAAACAAGATATTTCATAGTTTATGGAAAGGTCCAAAACAGCTCACAAATAGGTCTAAAATACTATGCAAAAATTGGCCTAAAAGAGAGATAAAGAAGCAAGTGATAGCAGGAGGCCTCAAACAGAGGAGAGCCCTTCAACAATATTGAAAAGGGGCTCAAAAAAAGTTATTTTACAGTTTATGAAAAAGTCCAAAACAACTCAAAAATAGGCCTAAAATACTATGCAAAAATAAGGCCTAAAAGAGAGTTAAAGAGGCAAGTGATAGCTTCTGGCCTTAAACAGAGAAATACCCTTAATCAAACATGAAAAGGAGCTCAAAATATGACTATTTACAGTTTGGGTCGAAGCCCAAAAATTCTAGAAAGTATGGCTTAGATACAAAGCAAAACAAGGCACAAAAGAGGGAAAATGGGACTCACCCTTGTAGACCAATGGACCAGCAGCTCTTGGACCAAGTTTGGGAGCTCTTCACCTCTGGAAAGCAGCCTCAGGTTGCTGGAATGGAGGATGGAGGCCTTATGCTATGGGTTGATGTAGAAATGGTGTAGGAGCAAGGTGGTTTTGAGGGTTAGAATAGAGAGAGAGAGAGAGATTGAATGCAAGGGGTCAAGACCAAATTTTCTAACCCTTAAAAATGTAGCTGAGGGCTGGTTTTATAGAGGAGAGGAGGGGAGGAAAATGGGAGGAAATCAATATTCAAATTTCCCTCCAAAAGGGCACCCCCCCAGATACAAGGTCTGGGAGGAAACAAAATACACAGCTGGAAGAAACCAGGTGAGAGGATTCTGGCCGACTAGTTTCAAAAGGTCCAGGGGGCCGGCCGGCCACCTCCTCTGGTCGGCCGACCGGGGGTCAAAAGGGTCAATCACAATTACTGGTCGGCCTACCCAGAAAGGTGGCCTCTCAGATGAGCACAACACAACTATGTGGTTGAAACCCAGAAAAAGTGAACCAGGAGAGAGAAAAGACCATTTTTTAGAGGGGGTCAAAAGGGTCAGGCACAATTACTGGTCGGCCACCAAATATTGGTGGCCTCCCAGGTGTGTACAACACAAATATGGGGTTTAGGGTTCAAGAAAGTGGCTCCGGGTAGGGCTGCTCGCGGGTCAGTTTTGGCCGGGTGCGGGTCAAAACCGACCCGACCAGCACTTATGCGGTTGGGGAAAAATGGACCCGCAACCGCCCGCGATGCGGTTCGCGATTTGTGCGGGCGGGTGCGGTTCGGTTTGCGGTTTAGTTTTTTTTTTTTTTTTTTTTTAACTTAAGCAAATTTGACATTTTTTGTTACTTTCTAAACACTTTTTTTTTTTTTAGAAGAGTTATAAATTAAATTACAAGATATACAATTCATGATCATAATAAATAGTCCACATGTTAGATAAGATGATATGGAACCATGCTTGAGGATAGTAATTAATCTTCCTCCTTAGCTTGCAAAAACAAACCCTTAAAAGTCAAACTAGTAACACTAATTTAAATATGCAAAAACAAACCCTTAAAAGTCAAACTAGTAACACTAATTTTAATAGTGAATTAATCTTCACTGTTTAGCTTTTAATATGCAATAATGTGATAATAGAATGACAATTCAAAATATCATATTTAACTGTCTACCAGACTAATGGAATATAATGATTTTTTTTTTATATGTATAAATAAAAGTCAAACTAGTAACACTAATTTAAATATCATTAGATCATGATAATGTATATAAGTGTCCATATAATAAATTTTACTTTCATCCAAAATGTAAAAATAAAAATAATAATAATAACTAGTTATCTCCATCCATCCAAAATGCAAAAAATAATAATAATAACTAGTTATTTTTTCTTTTAAAAAAAAAAAAAAAAAGATGTGGGTTGCGGGCGGGTCGGGTTCGACCCAAACCCGATCTTTTGCCAATTTCTTGACCCGCACCCGCCCGCCTACCTACATCGAAACCGCCCAAAGCACTGCGGGTAGGGTAGGGTTGGGCGGTTTGTGCAGGCGGGTGGGTTTGTTGCCCAGCCCTAGCTCCGGGGTGGTCAACATTGGCTTTTTAGTAAGGAAAACGGGCGTTGGAGAGCGATGAAGGAATAAAGCTGGCTTTTCGGAACAATTGTTGGCCTCTCACCCTTCTAAAAGCTTCCTAACTATGAAAATAAGGTCTCCACCAAAAATGAACCAAAACGGATGCAAAACGGAGGTTCAGGGGACCGAAACACGCGGCTTGGGGCCCCGAAAATGGGCTGTTAAGCACCGGAGGTGACGTTCGACCACGAAGTTGGTCTCTCGGGCCACAGTGTTCCTCAAAAGGGAGGAAATAAGGTGTATACCAAAAACCGGAGCGAACGGAGGTGGTTAGGTGGTCCCGAACCGAGGCACACGGCCGTCGGCTCTGAAAAACCGAAAACCGGGCTCCAAATGGGAAAAATGGCCTACGACCACGAAATGTAGCCTGCGGCCACTGAGAGATGATCTACGAGACCTCTCTCTCCCTTTGGGAAGAGAAAACCGAGCCTGGTTCGCAAATCGAGGCAAAACACGAAAGAGTCCGAAAGTCCGGAGGCAGGGCTCGCAGCCGAGACTCCGCAACCTCAGAACGAGCACAATATGCGACATCACCAAGCGCTCAATCGGTGACATCTGAGTCTTAAGGTCGGTAAAAAATGGGGTGTCTACAGTTGCCCCTCTTTGACAGAACTCGAAAGTCAAGAAGTGACGGGAGTGAATGTCAAAGCCCAGAGACGACCCATTTTTAACAAGGCCGAAGACTTAGACAAACATACAAAGTACAGACAAATAAATGGTTGCGCCCGCAGGCAGCCTACGTATCCCTTTGCAAGGAATCAAACCAGCGTAGTTCAGGGGCAGGATAAAATGATATGCGGGAAGATTTTGATGATTGGACTTATACGCTACGCGAAGCCGGTTTAAAAATTGAGGATTTATGCGATGCACTGTAATGTAGTGGCTAAAATGCAATGTAATAGCTAAGAGGTGAAGGTACTTTATAGGGGCAATTGGCAATGACTTACCTCATGCCGCTGGGGATCTTTCGCTTCTTCTTGGTTGAACTACAGGTACTACTTTTCTCCCTGACTATGGTCGCAGCTTTCCCTATTCTCCAACAGGGTGACAGACTAGGTTGATTCGGTATCCAGAATTGAGGCACATACATATGCTATCTCAATCTATGGGGCTGCCATACAGATTTCAAGCCGAGGATATATCCCTGGGTTTTTAAACTAGACTTTAGTCTCGGAAATCCCGAACCTTTGCGTTCTAGGCAAGAGCCATTCGAACTCTAGTTTCCACCATCTCAGTTGATCTCCTAGGAACTCACTGCTAACACAGGCAGGTGGCTATACCAGACCACTGGAAGTCGTTCGGGCATGACAAACACCAAAGGAATTGCACCTTTAGAGGATTTAAGGTCTCCTAGACCCAGGAGTGCACAAGACAGTGCGAATAAAGATGCAGGATTTAAGGTCTCCTTAAACCGAAGGATTTAAGCTCTCCTAGACCAGACAGTAAAATAGATACGATGTAATAGATATGACGTAATAGATGCAAAGGGTGAACACACGCCAACCATGTTGGACTCGTGAGTGGAGGAAGAACAAAGAAAATCAATCAGGAGCGCGTTCCATGCAACCTAAGATAAATTCCAAACACGCTGAAATCGTGTGAGGAAGGGGAGGCTCCAAAAACAACCCGCCCAGCGCGTCTACAACGCAACCTGGGATAAATTCCAAACACGCTGAAATCGTGTGAAGAGAAGAACACTCTAACCACGCTGAAATCGTGAGAAGAGGTCCAAAAACAACAGCTCAAGTGCGCGCACAACGCAACTTGAGATAAAATTCCAAACACGCTGAAATCGTATGAGGAAAAAAACACTCTAACCACGCTGAAATCGTGAGAAGAGGTCCGAAAACAACCGCTCAAGTGCGCGCACAACGCAACCTGAGTAAAATCCAAACACGCTGAAATCGTGTGAGGAAAAGAACACTCTAACCACGCTGAAATCGTGAGAAGAGGTCCGAAAACAACCGCTCAAGGGCGCGCACAACGCAACCTGAGATAAAATCCAAACATGCTGACATCGTGTGAAGAGAAGAACACTCTAACCACGCTGAAATCGTGAGAAGAGGTCTGAAAACAACAGCTCAAGTGCGCGCACAACGCAACTTGAGATAAAATTCCAAACACGCTGAAATCGTGTGAGGAAAAGAACACTCTAACCACGCTGAAATCGTGAGAAGAGGTCCGAAAACAACCGCTCAAGTGCGCGCACAACGCAACCTGAGATAAAATCCAAACACGCTGAAATCGTGTGAGGAACGGGACACTCAAACCACGCTGAAATCGTGAGAGGAGGTCCAAAAACAACAACTGCCCAGGTACGTCTACAACACAACCTGGGATAAATTCCAAACACGCTGAAATCGTGTGAGGAAAAGAACACTCTAACCACGCTGAAATCGTGAGAAGAGGTCCGAAAACAACCGCCCAGGTGCATACACAACGCAACCTGAGATAAAATCCAAACACGCTGAAATCGTGTGAGGAAGGGAACACTCAAACCACGCTAAAATCGTGAGAGGAGGTCCAAAAACAACAACCACCCAGGTACGTCTACAACGCAACCTGGGATAAATTCCAAACACACTGAAATCGTGTGAGGAAAAGAACACTCTAACCACGCTGAAATCGTGAGAAGAGGTCCGAAAACAACTGCTCAAGTGCGCACACAACGCAACCTGAGATAAAATCCAAACGCGCTGAAATCGTGTGAGGAAGGGGACACTCAAACCACACTGAAATCGTGAGAGGAGGTCCAAAAACAACCCGCCCAACGCGTCTACAACGCAACCTGGGATAAATTCCGAACATGCTGAAATCGTGTGAGGAAAAGAACACTCTAACCACGCTGAAATCGTGAGAAGAGGTCCGAAAACAACCGCCCAGGTGCATACAAAACGCAACCTGAGATAAAATCCAAACACGCTGAAATCGTGTGAGGAAGGGGACACTCAAACCACGCTGAAATCGTGAGAGGAGGTCCAAAAACAACAACCGCCCAGGTACGTCTACAACGCAACCTGGGATAAATTCCAAGCACGCTGAAATCGTGTGAGGAAAAGAACACTCTAACCACGCTGAAATCGTGAGAAGAGGTCCGAAAACAACCGCCCAGGTGCATACACAATGCAACCTGAGATAAAATCCAAACACGCTGAAATCGTGTGAGGAAGGGGACACTCAAACTACGCTGAAATCGTGAGAGGAGGTCCAAAAACAACAACCGCCCAGGTACGTCTACAACGCAACCTGGGATAAATTCCAAACACGCTGAAATCGTGTGAGGAAAAGAACACTCTAACCACGCTGAAATCGTGAGAAGAGGTCTGAAAACAATCGCCCAGGTGCACACACAACGCAACCTGAGATAAAATCCAAACACACTGAAATCGTGTGAGGAATGGGACACTCAAACCACGCTGAAATCGTGAGAGGAGGTCCAAAAACAACAACCGCCCAGGTGCGCGCACAACGCAACCTGAGATAGTCCCGGAGGACAACGATTCTAAATGCAGCACGTCGGAAAAAGATATAAGACAACATAAGATGCAAATAAACGCAACAAGTGCGATGATAAAGTACATGTTACAAGCAATGTAGAGCATGATGTTTAGGGAATGCAATAAATAGGCAAAGCGGCACTCTAGAAAGCACCTCATGGAGTAAGTGGCGGTAAACCGCTTTACTCTGACGGGGAATGGTACTCAGAGAGAGCACTTCTGATCACCATTCTGGCTTGAAACAGTGAAACAGTCAACACAGTATTCTGTTCACTTTGAACACACGGCTCGTATCGGCATACTGCTTATTCTGAACACGCAGCTCATAACAAAATATTCTACTTATTTTGGAACATACGGCTCACGCAGGACACCGCTGATTCTGAACACACGGTCCGTTCTGAACACAACTCATTCTGAACTCACAGCCCATAACACAGTATTTTGTTTATTCGGCACACAGCTCATACAAGACACTGCTCATTCTGAACATACAGTATGCAATGACGAAACTTGCAGAAGTTGAAACAATCTCAGATGCCTGACATTTTCCCTCTTTTCTTTTGCTTTGCAGCCCGGAACTTTCATAGCTTCAGATAGGTCCTGGTTTTACTGTGTTCACACGATCTGGGTTGAACCCTGCGATTTTGTGAAAGAACAAATCTTGTTTTGCACAAATGTGGAGAACGACTGTAGACGTGCCCACGTGGGCCTCATGCTACAGTTCGGACTCGATTTTGTGTCACGGTTCTTAATCTGAACCAAAGAGTCCAAATCTGGCAAATCATTTTGAGAAACAGATTTTTGAAAAAGTAGTGCCAAACATGGACTGCTTTGCCAGATACAGAGTCGCCACCTAAATATTTTTTATGGGAGAATTTAGGAAACCCTGACTCGGTGCCGAAGGCCACATGTCCGTCATCACCGGAGTTGTCTCGGCTCGGGAGCTTGGGTACGATCGGGGAAGGTCAGCTATGAGCACCCCCTTTCGCCCGGCCCGAAGACCGGCCTCTACTAACCGTGATATCCGTTTTTGAAAACTTTATGTGTTCTTAAACCAATTGTTAGCCTAGAATTACTATGTTATGCGCGCAGCAAACAAGTATAGACTAGATTGTCTAATTTGGAAGTAAGCATTGCATATCCGTTTGTTTTGGAAAATGTTTTGGATTTGCTACTCGCAAGTAGGCTAAAACACGGATTTCAATGAGTTCTTCCAACTCAAACAATCCAACCTTCACCCACAGGCGTCCAAGCAGTTTATAACACATAAGCATCTAGCCACATGTTAAGCATGCTGTCATGGCAACATTCACACTCATGCGATATGCTAAAGCGGAAATACTTACATCGTACTCCGTGCCAAAACAAAGAACTCGTTAGCAAACATGCATGATCCAAGTCCATGTTAAGTGCCTAATGCATCGCATACAAAGTGTTGCTAGAATAGGCTCGGCTATCCTAAACATGGCATGTGAGAATGCACAACTATCACATATTCAGTTTAGAATTTGAAATACAAATGCAGTTAGCGTGATGTACCGAGCCTAATGCATGCAATACAAATGCATGGATGCACACATGCATAGCATAAGGCATGCTAAATTAAACGTGCCCTAATCTACCATCGTAAGCAGGTAAATAAAAGGGAAGAAAGAAGTGAGGTTGGAAGACATACACACCACCCACACACACTTATTACAAATTTGCCCTCGCTCGGAGGGACCAAATAAATATTACAGATTAATTAACTACGCAAGCTAATTAATAATTACAAATTAATTAATTTAATTAACAAATTAAATTAAGCTAAAGAAAAATAGTAAACCGCCTCGGGAAACGCGCCGCCATGCATAGGCTGCCTCTGTTTTCCTTCCTTCACTCCTCTGGAGGTTGTCAAAACCTCAGGACTGCATCCCTAGACACTGGGGAGTGCCACCGGCTGAGTGGAATCACCACCGGCACTGGTGTGTAGCCATCGGCACAAAATGAAGCTGTCGGCAAAGAAATTGTTGCCGGCCGGCACCTTACACTGCCGGTCGGCAGAATGTTCCTGCAGAATCTGCAAATGACAGCAACAGAGGGCAAGACAAAGCATGGCAGCACAATTCAAGGCATATATGCACCAACCATGTCCCTTATCATGATAATGACTCAAAGGGGCATGTGCCTCGATTCTCGGACCACCAATCACGCATTTCCATGCATGATGGCCCAAAGAACCAAGTATGCAGCTTTGATTTCAAATGCAATGCAAACCAATCAAACCAAACAAGGCCCAATTCCTATCATCAAGTCAAGGAACAAGGCATGCATGCAAGATGCAATGCAACCTAAGCATACAAACTAAGGATGCAACATGGCATGGTGACAAGTTTATGCAAGCATACAAGCATACATATGGCAATGCAAATAGATGCAAAGATGGACTTATGCATGAATTAGGCAACTCTAAATAGGCCTAAAACAGTAGCCATTAATGCCCAAAAATGGAGACCAAAACACATCCACACATACATATGTTGGAAGGCCAACACTTAGGCACAAATTAGACAACCCTCAAGCACACTTGAAAGGGACAATCATGGACTAAAAGCATGCAACATAAGCTCTGAAAATCATGCTAATACATGGTGCCAAACCAAGCAACAAGATAAGCTAACATTCACATGCAAAATGATCCAAATGTTCAAAGCAAGCCAATGAGGCATTGAACTACACTTAACAAGACCAAACATGGCATGAAAGGAAGGACCAAAATCAGAGGTTTAGCATGTTAAAACAAAGCTAAAGGACTACTTAGATGGCATCTAAGTGACCCAAATACAAAGGCATGCATAAACACCGAAACATGGAGCATTGCTACACAAGCTTAAGAGGCATTAAAGATGCATGCAAGGCAATCAAACGAGCATGGAAATGGGACTGAAATAACATATAAAGTGACCCCAAATCACCAAATCGATGCAAAGATGTCATGCTACACATGCACATACTCAAGGCCAACAAGCCCAAATACAAAGGAGCTATATCAAGCATGCCAAAATCAACCCAAACACTTATGGACAGACCTAGAACATGGCAAAACATGCACAAAATCTTCACAAAACTAAGCCCAAAACATGCTCTAACAAAGGCTAACAACCTAAGACATGTTAAGGCATAACAAGGCATTACAAGGCAACTATGCTAAGCATGCATGGAGTGCCAACACCAACTTAAAATCATGTTATATTATGGATA
The DNA here is from genome assembly GCF_055761805.1 of Camellia sinensis. Classification (NCBI taxonomy): domain Eukaryota; kingdom Viridiplantae; phylum Streptophyta; class Magnoliopsida; order Ericales; family Theaceae; genus Camellia; species Camellia sinensis. The sequence continues at coordinate 98,365,942 of NC_138972.1, forward strand.
TATAAGCATGAAAAGCAACCTAAACATGCTCAACACACACTCAAGCATAATGCTCTCTCAAGAGGCCAAAACATGCCCTTTTCAAGGACAACAAGGAGAGGGGGTGGCCCTCTCCTTCTTAGGACTTCAAGGTATCATCTTCACCACTGAAATCTCTCAAGATTTCAGTGGTGAAGAGACCCCAACACCAAAATCCCGGAGCTAGCACAAAATGGCCCAAAATGAGGCCTTTCAAGGCCTAAGGGGGGTCAACCACCCTCAAACAACAAAACACTCTAAATAAACAATAAAGAGGGCCTAAAAACAGAACTTTTTTATGTTATACAATAAGCACTAAAACAGCTCTAAGATAGGTAGAAAATCAATGCAAAATTGGGGAAAAAAGGTGTAAGTTTCTTACCCTTGATGATCCCTTCACAAATGGTGCTCCAATGGCCTCCTTTAGCTTGAATCCAACACCAAAACTTCAAAACCAGTCCTTTAGAACCTCAAGAGCCAAAGGAAGGTGAAACACTAGGTGTTTGTGTGCAAAAGTAAGACACTAAACACCTAGTGCACAAAAGAGAGGGAAAGAGAGATAGAAAATGTATGTAACTCAAACCCTAGAACTAGAGCTCAACAATGGCTGTTTTTGCTCTCAAAATGTCTTAACTCTAACCTAAGTCCTCTCCTCTATTCAAAGAGAGAGCCTCTCTCTATATGTCTTGTAAAGCTTACAAGACAAGCTTTACAAGAGGGAGATCCCTCCATACACGTGTATGGAGGGATGCAAAAGCAAGATAGCTGTCTAAAAATATCTGCAAAAGCAGATGAACAGCAATCGGCCGGCCAAAAATGCCATCTTGGCCAAAAAGAGTGCCGGCCGGCACTAAATAGTGCTGACCGGCAACAAAAAGTGCCGGCCGGCAATAAAAATTGCCGGTGGCAGCAAACACCAGCCGGTGGCCTCTAGCCACTGCCGGTGGTGGGTGGGAATGGTCTACAAGCCCTACCCTTCCTCTCAAGGGCAAGATGCAAGTGTTTGGTGCAAAACCAGACACTAAACGGTCGAGTTCGGGGATCCTGAGGCAAAGCGCGCGAGTCGAGACCTCCGGGAACTCCAAACGAACACAAACATGGATAATCACCGAGTGTTCAAACGGTGACGTCCAAGTCTTGAGGACGGTCAAAAATGGGGTGTCTACAACGACACGGCACTCCTGAGCACAAAACGAATCATTTTGAAATTGAGAAACGAATTCTTAACCGGGTATTGAGCCTACGACTGAACACAGCGAAAAAGACTGAATAACGGAAAACAAAAGGTAAACAACCTAAACACATCGAGACACACTCGGAACGACTCAAAGTAAGAATCGAGACAAACAAAACAAAAGACACGACACACAGACGTGTTGCAAAGACGAGAGACCTCTCAGTTCGCGAGGAGCCAGTTTCTCCGGTTATTGTTTCCCACCCTTTCTCACTTGTGGTTCTCACATCACTCGGCCCTCAGACTCTGTTTTTCTTAAAAAGCCCTTTTCCTCACTTTTTCTCTCAACGCACACCTCTCTATTCTTCAATCTCTCATTTTAAATCCCTCTCCTGGGTGGTTGATGGGTAAGCAGGAGTTTGTGGGCTCCTACCCCTGGTATTCAGTTCGCGGCTATTTCCTCCGGTGACATCTGTCGATGCGCCGGATGAGGGAATGGAGTATCTTGATCCATTCCAATCTTGTGCTTCGCACTTGGCTTGATATCTCACTGCTTGGAGGATGAGAGAGCTTTCAGCCCTTTTGTTGTCGTCTTCAGTTATGCCTTTTCTGGCAGGTAGAGTGCCCTTCTTGGCAAGTATGGCACCTTTTCTGGCATGTATGTTGACAATGGGGAAAAGACAGAACACTTGACTCAACTGTGCCCCTAGTTCATCATCTTGACCATTTTTTGTTTTTGGCTTTCTACTAAAACAATTTTGACCAACATGAGAGTTAGATTAACATGCTTGTTCGATTTTCTGATTCAAAATCATGCAAGTTAGGTTATGAGCACTGAAAATTTTCCTTTTTTGGGTCCAAGAAAAAGGTCCAGTTTTGGAAAAATGGAATAGTTTTCGAAAGAAGATCAGTCAACCTTAGTAAAAATTCTCAAAAACTGTTTTTTCAAACAACCACTGCTCAACAAGCATAGAACCCACTCTCGAGATGTACAACCTCAAATTCGAAGGAAAATTGCCCCTTGCTTGAGGGGAGCTGCATGGCAACAGACAGTCGCCCCTTGTTTGAACAGCACTGCAGGGCATTGAATGGCAACGGAAAGTTGCCCCTTGTTTGAACGGCACCACAGCGCATTGAATGGAAACGGAAAGTTACCTCTTGTCTGAATGGCCCCGCAACGCATTGTAGTCAGTCCTCAGAGTGACGAACACAACCAAATTCTTGGATACAGAGAAAGCAAAGATGATCAAAACCATTACATGGGCACAATCAATTTGAAGTGTTTTACGGCTGGACTTCAGAATGAAGTTGCCTACGTATCCCAAAGATGGGAATCAAGCCTTACATAGTTCGGGGTTAAGGTACACTCGGGTATTTAACCTCTCCTTTTGCGCTCTAACTTTTGCCAAGGCCGCCCTTCCGGGTTTTCAACCTTACGAGCTATGTTCTTCTTTTCTTTTCAATTCTTTTCATTTCTTTTCTACTTTGTTCATTCTTTTTCAGAATTTTTCATTTCTTTTTCTTCATTTCTTTTTTTTGTTCTTTGCATTTTTTTTCTTCTTCTTTTTTTTTTGTTCTTTTTCTTGCTCTAACTTTTGCCTGGGTCGCCCTTCCGGGTTTTCGGCCCAGCGAGCCTCTCAAGGGTAAAAGTGTAGCTTGGTCCATGTCAAATGGCTTTGAGATCTCGAATCCGTCTGAATCCAAGAGAGTGGCTGCTGTTCGCTGACGATGCAGGAGTCCATCCCGTGGAAGCTGAATTTTCCCCTAGTGTTGTTGATCGGAACTCAGTTTTTCTTCAGCAATACTTTCTTCTTTCTTCCCTTCTGGGGTTTGGCATTCTTGTCGATCTTCGTTGATTTATGGAACGATCCATCTTCGGCTCTTCGAGCACAATCTGACATCTTTTGCCCCTAGTTCGAGTGGTGCTTCTGATCTAGCTTTGCAAGCTTCTTTTGACGACATCTGATCTTCTTGATCTGACTTCCCTGCCCCTAGTTCGAGGGCTGCTTCTGATCCGACCACACAGGCCTCACATTGTGGTTGACCATTGAACATTCTAAATCTAAGTTCAAGGTTCGAAAATGAGGGGTCGAGTCTTGAGGCTGAGAGCAATCCTAAGCCGCACATTCTCAAGAGCGATTCCACACAAGTCTTCGCAGGACTGCGCAAAACATTTTTGAAACCTTTTAAGAAAACGACTAATCGCTCGCGCTGAAGACAGTGTAGAACCAATCTGGACTAAGCCAGGATCCTTCTCAGTACTCACATTAACAAACATGATCTCATTCATTAAGGGCTTAGCACGCCTCTCTTTCTCTCAATTGATCAAATTTTGCAAAACCCGAGGAATTCCTCCCTCTTCGTTTTCATCGCAGTGTTCAAAAAGTTTGAAAAACTTAGGTCAATGCAATAATTTCAGGGCACAAGAGAGCAGGTGGAATGCACTGTCGTTTCATTTAAATCCCAGCACAACCAGCACACGACAGAAGCAAACACAAGAGTGCGAAAATTACTGTCGTTTCATTCAGATCTGTTGGCACAACTGGCTCCTCGGCAGAAACAGACTCAAAAGAAAACGAAAAGACAAACACAAGACAAGCAAGTGATGTCTGAGATAACACCCCCAAAATCACCAGACTCCAACAAAACAGGACTAACTCGGTACAACAAAACAGACCCAACTGACTCAGTAAGAAAAGACTGACTCTATACAAAACAACAAGACTGATTCAATACCCAAGTCAGAAAGCACAAAAATTGGTGTTTGCATATTGCTCAGAACAGTGCGTGCCATTTCTACGTCTGGAGTTAATCGAGCGCCACCCGCAGCTGGTTCATCCCCCGATCACATCACATTATCCCCCAAGTTCACCGATCTAGTGCCGATAGACTTTGCAGGACCTGACGTGAAGATGACCTTTTTATCAATCAGATCTTGTATTTCATGGTGAAGACGAAGACACATGTCAGTGTCATAGCCGGCTTGTTAATGAAAGACACAGTACTTCGCCGGGTTGTGGGAGAGAAGAAGTTTATTCAGTAATGGCCGCGGCTCCAGGGGCTTTAGATGCCCCTTTTCGATCAGGACCCTCAGGGCCGTTGACAGAGACATGTCCAATGGGGTGAACACCCTCTGGCCCCGAGGTGGGTATTTGGCAGGTTGTGAGCTGGTTATGTTGGATGTACCGGCGAAAGAGTCGGTAGGTGCTGACTTTTGATGATCTCTTCCGAGTGTAGGATTGGAGCTGAAAGGGGTGTTTCTAGTACAACATCTCTTGTCTCGGCTTGCCCCTTGATTCAGACTGCCCCCAACTTGAGTGGCAAAAGTATCATTCACAGTTTTTGTAACCACTGCAAGCACTTGCTGTTTGTTTAGTCTTTCGGCCTTCAAAGCCTCAACAGCCCGTTGAAGGTGTTCATGGGGACCAATGCCTGCCCTACCTTGTTCTTACCACATGCTTCCCCTTTGCTAAGGGTTTGGCTTTCTTCAAATGCAGCCAGTCCCAAGATTGGGGAGCCTTTTGTCATGAAATTCCCGGTATGCGATGTGGTCAATAAGGGAGCCAATGTCCCGGAGGCCAAATCTGTCACAGTTCTCTGAAGATCTTCGATCATTCTCTTCAGCTCAGAAGTAGTAGGCTCACGGGTTTGAGATGATTGGGGTCCAGGTGCATCCATCATGCATAAGTCCATACTTTCTGGAATGAACACCTCAGGCTTGGGTAGATGGGCTGGGATGATGTATACGCTGGGGTCGAATGTGGATGGTAGTGTATAAATGAGGTTGAGATGGGGAGGTGACGAACCAGTATTAACCTGAGGTCCTTCTGGTGGAGCTAAGGTCTCTTTGTCAATAAGATCCTGAATCTTATGACAGAGGCGGATGCAACGGTTCGTATCATGACCGTGTTATTGATGATATGCACAGTATTTAGCTGGGTCATATCTTGGTGGAAGAGGATTTGGAAGGGGTTGGGGTTCTAAGAGTTCTAGGTGCCTTTCTTCTTGTAGCTTTTTCAAAGCTTGGGAGAGACTCATGTAAAGAGGATGGAATTTTCGGGCTTGGGGCCGAGTCGAACTGGTTGGTTTTTGGTCATTGAGGGAAGTGGTGATAGTGTCTACTTCTGAGCATTTCGTAGCTGTGCTACCATCAGTAGTAGCATTGGAACTGCGAGCAACATTCCTCTTCGAAGGCTCATTATCTTCTGCAAACATCCCTTGTCTGATGGCATCCTCGATTTGAACCCCCATTTCATGAAGGGCTGGAAAGGTAAACAGAGGTAGAACGACCATCTTTTGCAGCAACTTGCCATGCAGATTCCGAACAATCATCCTGATCTGATCTTTGTCGGAAGGTTTTGTAGTCATCATTGAGGCCTTTGCTCTCCATCTTGTCACGAACTCTGAGAAACCCTCCTTTGGCTCTTGGCGGGCGACTTCGCGATCACGAGTCGTGACCTCGATCTGTGTGTTGTAGGAGTATTGAGCAATAAAGGCCTCAACCAGCCCTTCCCAGTTCTGTTTCACAGAGTTCTCCAATTTTGCATACCAGATTGCGGCTATCCCAGACAGGGTTTGGCCGAATAGTGACAATTTCTGGGCTGTGGTCAAACCCATTGGCCTCAAGATATCAGAAAACAGTCGGAGGTGCACCATTGGGTCTTCAGAGCCATCGAATCGATCGATATGTGGCATCTTGAACCGATCCGGTAATGTCACCACTAAGTCAGTATAACCATCCTCTATATCAGGAATAAAGTGGGCCCCTTGAGACTTTTTGAACAATTTCTCAAGCTTGCTCACTTTTAATGCTGTGGGGTCCATCTCGAACTCAAAGGGGGAGTCTGGCAGGTTGGTGGGTGTTTTAGACAGCTGGGGTAGCACCGGGGGCGGAGCTGGCCCGCCTGGAATGTCCGTATCATCCTGGACGTGGGTTACCTCCCCGAGTATAGGAACTCTTGGTGGGGGAGGAGCCTGGTGTGAAGTAGATACTCCAGTTCACTGCTCTAACCTGGCAATTGTCTCTGCCTGTTGGGCTACGACCACGGCCTGTTGCTTGGTGAATTCCGCTTGACGGACAGCATCTTGCTGCATGGCTTTCATACTATCCTGGAGTTGGCGCACCATCTCTTCCAGACCCGACATATTGTCCGGATCTAACTGAGCAACTGGTATACCTGTGTCTGCAGTAGGCTCAGAAATCTAAACCTGGCTATTCAAAGACCACTAAGCTGGTAGCTGCTGTACTGGTGGTATGTGCCTGACCGACCTTTTCACCCTGCCTCTGGTAGAGGAACACTGATTGCCTTTGAACTGAATCTCTGACCCGACAAAGTCTATCAACACAAGTTCGGTATACCCGGGGGATATTGGAGCCCTCTGAAGCTATGGTTCCCAGACTACCTAGTAAAAAAGAAAACATGCAGCATCTCAGCCCGATTTCACGATAACCCATATGAGCAGAGCTGAATGACTATGCCTCCTACAGAATTCTGCCCAAAATTCTGCCCATAAACTGATACCCTCAGGTGAACTGAATCCCAAAGTACTGAACTGGTGCCCGCAGGCCTGATGCCCAAACTACTAAACTGGTGCCCGCAGGCCTGATGTCCAAACTTGTCGACTGATACATGCATTCCTATAGAGACGCACTCTAAAAGCACATAGCAGACAAGTGAGAGCCAAAACACCCCTATGTTGGGGTAGGGTTTCCCTGTCCTATTTTGTCAGGAGCTAGGGTTTCACTACGCACGCAGCGGTTTCAAACAACCTAAATCGGGTAAGCAACCTATCCTAGCTTGGAATGGTCACTATGGATTCCGAATATGCACTAGGTCGAATGGTCAAAAGGGTGCCCCGGTAAAACCGGGGTTTGTGTTCCCATACTGGCAGAGCCCATAATCAGCCAGCCTTATGGTCATGCCTTGACAAGACAAGCCTCCGGCAAACCGTTCAGGAATAGCAGATGGCAAACACGGTGTCCTAGGTGCACCAATGCAAATGCAATGCAAAGAGACACACAAGTGTAGTCAAAATAAGATATCATGAGTTCAAGTCAAGTTCTCTAACTCCCCAGCGGAGTCGCCAGAAACTGTAGAAGTCCCTGACGCCCCGGGCGGAACGAGTCCCCCCCCCCCCCCCGTTCCGTTCGATATTGGGCTCACTACAGTTCAGGACTCAAATGTCACGGTTCTTAATCTGAACCAAACAGTCCAAATCCGGCAAATCGTTTTGAGAAAAATAGATTTTGAAAGAAGTGCCAAACATGGACTGCTTTGCCAGATACAGAGTCGCCACCTAAATATTTTATTTTGGGAAATTTAGGAAACCCTAACTCATTGCCTAAGGCCACGTGTCCCTCATCACCAAAGTTGCCTCGGCTCGGGAACTTGGGTACGATTGGGGAAGGTCACTTCGTGAGCACCCCTGCTCGCCCGATCAAAGATCGGCCTCTATTAACCATGATATCTATTTTTGAAAACATTATGTGTCCTTATTCTGGTTATTAGCCTAGATTACTATGTGATGCGCACAGCATACAAGTATAGACTGGATCGCCTGAATTGGAACAAAACATTTCATGTTTGTTTGTTTGAAAATGGTTTGATGGTGCTACCCGCGAGTAGTCTAAGACGTGGATTTGCCACCCTCAGGTGGGCTTAGAAAACATGATTTTGCCACTATCTAGTGGGCTTAAAACACACATTTGATGAATTGTTCCAATCCAAATAATCTAACCTTCACCCATAGGCATTCAGGCAGTTATATCACATAAGCAATTAGCCTCATCGTAGTCATGCTATCATGGTAGTCACTCACACGCATGCAAGGATGCTAAAGCATAAAACTTACCGAGCACTCCAAGCCAAAACAGAAGCTAATTAGAAATCCATGCATGATCCTAATTATACAGAAATGTCTAATGTAACACATGCAAAAGTGCAACTATAGCAGGCTCGGCTATTCTAAACATGGCATATGAAATGCTACAGCTAACATGTATTCAACTTGGAATTGAAAATACAATGCGGTTAGTATGATGCGCCGAGCCCGGTGCATGCAAGACAGATGAATGAATGCAAACATGCTATCATACTGTATGCTAATTGAAACATGCCCTAATCTAACCATCATAAGCGGGTAAATAAAAGGGAGAATGACGTGGGGTTGGAAGACATACATCACACACACGCACACTTATTACAGTTGTGCCCTCACGCAGAGGGTCCGAATAAATAGTACAGTCCCGAATAAATACAGTCCAAATATGTACAAAACCCTAATTAATTAACAAATTAAATTAGGAAAGCAATAAATTGGCATGCAAGCCAAGGACTGCCTCAAATCTGCTCCGGATGATGAATGATGCATGCTCAGGTTGCCTTGTGCGGAGAATCCCTTGTGATGCCCCGGTTTGCCTCTATTTGCAATTGTTCTTGGTATGCGTGCCTAGCTCCGGAAGGCTGTCGATTTCTGATTTGCTGCAACCAAGAGCAACAAAGGGGCATGGCAAAGTATTTTCACATATGTATGCATGACTACTCTTCAGGGAGTGTAGTCCTCGATCCTCGTGCCACCAATAACGCATATCGATGCATGATGGCCAAGGAGTCGAATTGCATGACTCAATATGAAATGAATGCACATATAAACACAACAAGACCTAAACTCCATCATGGATAATCCGGAGTGTCGATGACTGGGATTTGAGACACGTTCCATCACTCGAAGTACGAAACGTCCCTCGTTTCCCGTACTTGAGCTAACTCCTATCCCAAGCACTATGTAATATGCATGACATGCATGAATGCAATTCTAACATGCAGCCTAGCATACACAATGCTATGAAATGGCATACACAATGCGCGATGTAACGAGGCATACACAATGCTCTAATATACAACCTAGCATACACAATGTTATGAAATTAAATGGCATACACAATGCATAATGGACTTACACCAACATGAATGGACCTCAACCACACTCACATTAGTGGCCATGGAATGAAAAAAGAGACACTCGAGATGCATGCACACATGCACGCAAACCGAGGACCGGTCCTAAGGCACAAATACCACTCTAACAAAGCATGGCAAGGCATGGAACATGATATGCAAACATGCAAATTTCAGCACTGAAATGCGATGCAAAATGGTCCCGAAACATGGGAACATGGCACCCGATGCATGGAATGGCCCCGAAATTCGAAACTAGGCACATGGAATGACTTATAGCTATACAAAGCATGCATTATTTGATCATGAAGCATGAAGACAGATGCAATATAGTCCCAAAACATACATATTTACAGTTTATAACAAGTCCCAAAAATGAATGCAAATAGGGCTAATCTATCATGCAAAAATGGCCCTAAAAGAGAGATTAAACAAAAAGGGACAGCAGATGGCCCCAAATGGCAAAGATCCCTACAACAAAGTTGAATAGGGGCTCAAAAAATGGCACTTTACAGTTTACATCAAGCCACGAAAATAATCACAAAGAAGTCCAAACTATCATGCAAGAAAAGGCCTAAAAGAGGGGCAAAGAGACAACTGGCATCTTCTGTTCTCAAACAGAGGAGAGCCCTTCAACAATGTTGAAGAGGGGCTCAAAAAAAGACATTTCATAGTTTATGGAAAGGTCCAAAAAATCTCACAAATAGGCCTAAAATACTATGCAAAAATTGGCCTAAAAGAGAGATAAAGAAGCAAGTGATAGAAGGAGGCCTCAAACAGAGAAGAGCCCTTCAACAATGTTGAAGAGGGGCTCAAAACAAGTTATTTTACAGTTTATGGAAAAGTCCAAAAAAACTCAAAAATAGGCCTAAAATACTATGCAAAAATAAGGCCTAAAAGAGAGTTAAAGAGGCAAGTGATAGCTTCTGGCCTTAAACAGAGAAAGACCCTTAATCAAACATGAAAAGGAGCTCAAAATATGACTATTTACAGTTTGGGTCGAAGCCCAAAAATGCTAGCAAGTATGGCTTAGATACAAAGCAAAATAAGGCACAAAAGAGGAAAAATGGGACTCACCCTTGTAGACCAATGGACCAGCAGCTCTTGGACCAAGTTTGGGAGCTCTTCACTTTTGGAAAGCAGCCTTAGGTTGCAGGAATGGAGGATGGAGGCCTTATGCTATGGGTTGATGTAGAAATGGTGTAGGAGCAAGGTGGTTTTGAGGGTTGGAATAGAGAGAGAGAGAGATTGAATGCAAGGGGTCAAGACCAAATTTTCTAACCCTTAAAAATGTAGCTGAGGGCTGGTTTTATAGAGGAGAGGAGGGGAGGAAAAGGGGGGGAAATCAATATTCAAATTTCCCCCCAAAAGGGCACCCCCCCGGATACAAGGTCTGGGGGGAAACAAAATACACAGCTGGAAGGAACCAGGTGAGAGGATTCTAGCCGACCAGTTTCAAAAGGTCCAGGGGGCCGGCCGGCCACCTCCCCTGGTCGGCCGACCAGGGGTCAAAAGGGTCAATCACAATTACTGGTCGGCCTACCCAGAAAGGTGGCCTCCCAGATGAGCACAACACAACTATGTGGTTGAAACCCAGAAAAAGTGAACTAGGAGAGAGAAAAGACCATTTTTTAGAGGGGGTCAAAAGGGTCAGGCACAATTACTGGTCGGCCACCAAATATTGGTGGCCTCCCAGGTGTGTACAACACAAATATGGGGTTTAGGGTTCAAGAAAGTGGCTCCGGGGTGGTCAACATTGGCTTTTTAGTAAGGAAACGGGCGTTGGAGAGCGATGAAGGAATAAAGCTGGCTTTTCAGAACAATTGCTGGCCTCCCACCCTCCTAAAAGCTTCCTAACTATGAAAATAAGGTCTCCACCACAAATGAACCAAAACGGATGCAAAACGGAGGTTCGGGGCACCGAAACGCGCAGCCCGGGGCCCCGAAAATGGGCTGCTAAGCACCGGAGGTGACGTTCGACCACGAAGTTGGTCTCTCGGGCCACAGTGTTCCTCAAAAGGGAGGAAATAAGGTGTATACCAAAAACCGGAGCGAACGAAGGTGGTTAGGTGGTCCCAAACCGAGGCACACGGCCGTCGGCTCTGAAAAATCGGAAACCGGGCTCCAAATGGGAGAAATGGCCTACGACAACGAAATGTAGCCTGCGGCCACTGAGAGATGATCTATGAGACCTCTCTCTCCCTTTGGGAAGAGAAAACCGAGCCTGGTTCGCAAACCGAGGCAAAACACGAAAGAGTTTGGAAGTCCGGAGGCAAGGCTCGCAGCCGAGACTCCGCAACCTCAGAACGAGCACAATATGCGACATCACCAAGCGCTCAATCGGTGACGTCTGAGTCTTAAGGTCGGTCAAAAATAGGGTGTCTACACTCGCAAAACTTGATCCCGTCTATCCAAGACTTCCACCGATCTCTCCTCATACGAGGCATCCTCATCTACCTCTAAATCGGTCCAATCCAACATGTGCGATGGATCCGGCTCATATTTTCGAAGCATACAAATATGAAACACGTCATGAATCCCAAAAATTTGTGACGGTAACGCCAAACGGTAAACAACCTCCCCAATCCGCTCAAGGATCTCAAAAGGGCCAATAAACCGAGGGAACAACTTCTCACTCTTCCCAAACCTTATCAAACCCCGTCTAGGTGATATCTTCAAAAAGACATGATCTCCCACCTCAAAAGACAAAGGTCTCCTCCTACGGTCGGCATAACTTTTTTGGCGACTCTGAGCCATACCTGGCCTCTTACGAATAAGTGCCACTTTCTCTGTCGTTTCTCGAACCAACTCTGGACCTAACAAAGGTGTATCACCCACATCCGCCCAACATATAGGGGATCTACACGGTCGACCATACAAGGCCTCAAACGGTGCCATGCCAATACTCGATTGGAAACTATTGTTATAGGAAAATTCCACTAAGGGCAAATGCCTCTCCCGTGAACCTTTAAAGTCATGGACACAGCCTCGAAGCATATCTTCAAGGATCTGAATAGTACGCTCGGACTGCCCGTCAATCTAAGGATGATACGCAGTACTAAAAGTCAATCTAGTGCCCAAGGCACTCTGTAAACTCTGCCACAATCGAGCAATGAAACATGGATCTCTATTCGAAATAATCGTCACAGGGACCCCGTGCAACCTCATTGTGTCCCTAATGTACAAGTCGGCCAGATAATCTATCGAGTCACTTATGCGCATAGAAATAAAATGCGCCGACTTAGTCAATCGGTCAACGACCACCCAAACGGCATCACTACCTCGTTGAGTCCTTGGAAGGCCCACAACAAAGTCCATCGTAATATGCTCCCACTTCCACTCAGCTATAGGCAAAAGTTGCAACAAACCCGCTGGCCTCTGATGCTCGGCCTTCACTTGTTGACAAGTAAGGCACTTTGATACAAACACAGCCACATCCTTTTTCATACCTCTCCACCAAAACTGGCAACTAAGATCATGATACATCTTTGTGCCTCCCGAATGCACCGCAAGACGCGAATAGTGAAACTCTCGGAGTACTTCCTCTCGGCAAGACTCTAGTACAAACAAGCGATCACGGTATCTCACACTCAGGTCGAGATACACAGTTAAACCTCTTTCTACCTTCCCATTGGAAATCTTCTCTCAGACCGATTCCACCTCAAGGTCACCCTTTTGTGCTTCCAACACTCGATTCACAAGTGTAGGTTGTGCAACTATTGAGTGCAACTACTGAAAACAAAGCTGCAGACTCAACAAACTTGCCCAGATGCAAGTCAAACTCATTAAGAGTACCCAACATTTCCCATTCTCGGATGGAGATAGAAACTACACTGCTAACTGACTTCCTACTCAAAGCGTCGGCCACAACGTTGGCCTTTCCTGGATGATAGTGTAACTCGAAATCATAATCCTCTATGAATTCCATCCATCTTCTCTGCCTCAAATTCAAGCCTTTTTGTGTAAACAAATATTTCAGACTCTTGTAATCAGAGAACACTTCAAATTTCTCACCATACAAATAATGCCTCCAAATCTTCAAGGCAAAAATTATCGCCACTAACTCTAAGTCATAAGTAGGGTAATTCCTGTCATGTATTTTCAACTGCCGTGAGCCATAGGCTACTACTTTATCCTCTTGCATCAATACACAACCTAGACCTTCCCGTGAAGTAATATACTGAATAACCCAAACCCCTCTCCGATATAATCAATACTGGAGCAGTGGTGAGTCTAATCTTAAGCTCTTGGAACGACTTCTCACAAGTCTCACTCCACGCGAATTTGATTTCTTTCCTCGTCAACTTAGTCAAAGGTGAAACTAGTCTAGAGAAATCTTTCACAAACCGACGGTAATAACCGGCCAACCCCAAGAAACTACGAATCTTGAAAGTATTCTTAGGTTGTGCCCAATCTCGCACTGCCTCTATCTTGGATAAATCTACAGTCACCCCTTCCTCGAATACCACATGGCCTAGAAACTAAACTTCTTTTAACCAAAATTCACACTTCCCAAACTTAGCATATAGCTTATGGGCTCTAAGCAACTCAAGCACCACTCGTAAGTGTTCCTCGTGCTCCTCCTCAGAAGGTGAATAAATCAAAATGTCGTCCACAAAGACAACCACAAAACGATCTAAGAATTCACGGAAGATCCAATTCATTAAATCCATAAACACAGCTAGAGCATTAGTTAACCCAAAAGGCATCACAAGAAACTCATAATGGCCATACCTCGTACGGAATGTCGTCTTTGGGATATTCTCATCCCTTATCCTCAACTGATGATAACCCGATCTCAGGTCTATCTTAGAGAAACAACAAGACCCCTTCAACTGATCAAACAGATCATCTATGCGAGGCAATGGGTACTTATTCTTAACAGTAACCCAGTTCAACTTTTTGTAATCAATTCAAAGCCGTAATGCTCTATCTTTCTTTTTAGCAAAGAGAGCCGGTGCTCCCCAAGGTGAAGTACTAGGGCGAATAAAACCCTTATCTAACAATTCCTGGAGTTGAATCTTCAACTCACTCAATTTAGTAAGTGCAAATCTATATGGAGCCATAGAAACCGATGTCGTGCCAGGCACTAAATCAATAGAGAACTCGATCTCTCGGTGATACGGTAAACTAACAAGATCCTCGGGAAAAAATCGAAGTATTCACAAACTACCCTTGGCAATTCAACCCGAATTTCATCACACTCACTACTCAAAAGGCTAGCAAGGAGACAATTAAGTTCACTCCGCCTATGCAGATCATATACCGGTGATAAGACTCTATCCATCCGGTCCCCCAAGAAATAAAAGCAATCACCGCTCAAGGTACATACAGTAATCTTCTGACGGTAACAATCTATAACAGCCCGGTATGACAATAACCAGTCCATACCCAATATGACATCAAAACTAAGCATATCAATTAATACAAATGCAAAAAGTAATCGACGACCAGAAACCTCGATGTCACAACCCCGACTTCCTTGTCTCAAGACAGTCTGACCACCAATAGGTGACTTTACACAAATAGGAGATGCTAACTGTGCCAACTCCAAACCCAAAACTGATGCAAACGCATACGAAATAAAAGAATGGGATGCACCCATATCAATCAACACATTAGCAACTGACTTGCAAAATAAAAAGGTACCTTTCACTACAGAAGGATCAGGTACAAGATTTGGCCCTACAACTGTATACATATGTCCAGTAGGCCTCTGCTCAACCTGCTCGCCCCTCGGAGCATAAGCCTGATGCACAAACTGAGCCGATGAGACTCCTTGATTGGCCCTTGAGGCCTGTGCTGACTGTGTTGGCTGGTAACTTTGTGTCTGTCTCGAACCAGACGAACCAGGTGTACCACCCAACTGTGGGCAAAACCTCTTCAGGTGCCCCGCCTACTCGCACTGATAACAAGTGAGTGACTAGCCTCTTCCCTGACTCTGGCTCTGAAAACGAGCCTAAAATGATGTTGTTCGCTGTCCTCTCCCTCTCTGAGGATAGGCTGGAGACTTGTGGCCCAACTGACCACATTTAAAGCAAGTAAAATCTCCTCGCCCATCTCTCCCAGAACCTGAACTCAGTATTGGAAAAGTGGACCTCGACTGAGTTCCCTGGGACTGCTGAGGGTAGGAACCCCTCTGCCTCTTACTGTCTTCCTAACTATCCTGACTCCTCCTAGAGCCCCTCATTCTTTGATCTTCTGCCTGCATAATAGTTTCAAGGTGGGTTGCAGACTGCACAAGGCGCCCATAATCTCTAGTCATGGAACCGGCAACTTTATACATTGGCCTGGTTCTTAACCTCTTTTCAAACTCCAAACAACGACGCTCCTTAGTCGCCACCAACTTCGGTGCAAAACTCGACAGACTAGTAAAGGTTGCCTCAAACTCAGCCACTGGCGTATTCAACTGTAACAATTTAGAGAATTGATCTCTCAACTTCTCCCTAACCGTGGGAGGTAGAAATTTATCCTGGAAAGCCTCAACAAAAGCCTCCCAAGTTCCTCTAATGTGCCCACGCGTATATTTCCACCACTAACCCGCATCCCCCTTCAACTGGAAAGACGCCAAGGTCACTTTCAACTGATCATCCTTGATGCCAAGAATCTTGAATGTCTTCACTAACTGTTCTAGCCACTCATCTGCCTTCAGTGGCTCCCTGGGATCACCCACAAACTCATCCAGATTCAACCGGAAGAACTCCCTTTTCAGAAAAGATAGCCTTGCTTCAACTACTTGGGCTTGGACCTGATTCTCAGCCTTGAGAATGTCCATAGATTCCCTCAATGCGCCGGCCATTTCACGGGCTAAGGCATCCATGGCCTGATGACCAACTGGTTCAGCCACATTGGCTTGACCAATTCCTTCCTCTTATGCCGGAATGTC
This sequence comes from Camellia sinensis, assembly GCF_055761805.1. NCBI lineage: Eukaryota > Viridiplantae > Streptophyta > Magnoliopsida > Ericales > Theaceae > Camellia > Camellia sinensis. Next base: position 98,381,978 of record NC_138972.1, read on the forward strand.
ATCCGGTATCGGCATTTCATGCCCCATAGGTCTACTACGTCTACCACCACCACGTGCACGTCCAGACATCCTAATAAAGGTAACAATAGGAGATTAGCACATTCACAAATGTGACGACGCTAACTCACTTGTGTCCTAATACATTGGACAACAATAAATCATTCCATGTAAGCACATAGTCATAGAAACACATACGAATTTTATTCCCAGATAATGACCGTCCCACGGCATTGCTAGAGTTCCAAATAGAAATAGCAGTGATCAAGTGTTCTTCTAATAGGATTTCTAGAAAATCGTAGACTCAATCAACATCTTAGGAACCAAATCCCATACTCATATAAGCACATAAGCATACAATACATGCTAACGTCTCAATCAAGCGAGACAAACCCTTGTGGTACTAACCACTTCCCACGTACCCAAAGTATTCAAACCCAGTACACTCTGATACCAAGTTGTAACGCCCCCAAAATAATACAATAAACCTATCTATCATGCGGAAGAATATAACAGAAATATAATACTTTCATTCATCAGAGTTTACCATTTAATAACCAGTTAAATGCCATGCAGGTTCACATCTTCAAAGTCATTGCTTGGTTACACAAATTGAGTCACGCTCATTACATCTTAAGCCCTTGGCTTTACAAATAATAAACATACACACAACAAGACATAATTAAGAAGCTCTTGCTTCCCGAAAGTCCATTCCCGCTATTGCCTTGGAGGAAACATCTCACCTGCACCTGAAAATGGTATTCCCGTATAGGGGGAGCCAACAGCCCAGTAGAAATAAGTTAACACAATATATGAGGTTTAGCAAATGTATAAATACCACGTGCATAAACAATACCGATACTAAAACATCCACAAGGCCTATATATTCATATGCCACTAAGACCAAACCTCATTTCCATTTTCCTTCAAGTCATTTCAAGTTCATATATGCTACTCAATTCACAAGTTAAATTCATTATCTTTCAACAACCAAAATGAGACTACAACTCAATGGTTTCCAATTATGCAAAACATACATAAACACTTCAAATCTATCATTTTACGGATATTTCGTCCGAGGGAATCGACACCCATATATATTTTCTCAAATATGCCATTTTACGGATATTACGTCCGCAGGAATCGGCACCCATGTATATTTTCTCAAATATGTCATTTTACGGATATTTCGTCCGCTGGAATCGGCACCCATATATATAAATGATTTCGGGTCTTTCACCCAAGACACTCTGGCTAACTTGCTTTCTACGGAGTCCATCTCCTTTCTCCTCCCAAATAAACATACATATACAATGTATTTATAAACATAGTCATATGCAATGACAACCAACGTTTGATTAGCATTAAATCGCCTAATCCTCAAGCAATTTCTACAACAATCATAACTATCATCCACCGATAGCCCAATACATTTATCTCTAAACAGATATTCAATATAAAGATAAATAGTTTATTCACAACTTCAAAAAGTGTAAGATAATACATATCTAATTTCACCATCTATACACATAACCTTCCAATTTCACATTTCAATGCTAATCCCAATTATTTATACAAAATAATAATTTAATCAAAATTAGGGCAAAATCTTCCTCTTTCCAAATATCAACGTAAACACCATAATCAACTATTTTGGCACAACATGATCTTATATTCAAGCCTCATACTCATTTACCTCATATTCATCAAATACCCCTTTTTTCATTTCACACCCAAATCCTAGATTTGTCCAAACCACAACCAAATCTCATCATCTATACAAAATAGCAAATAACTAAGTTAAAAACCATATTAGAGTGTAAAAAATCCCTACCTCAAACTTAGAAGAGAAGATGAGCAAAACAAGGTTGAAAATTCAAAGATGTCGAAACTAACTTCTACTTAGATCAAAACGAAGCCTTTGATAAGCTCTACACTTAATCTCAAAGGAGCAAGGCAATGAGATGCTTCCAAGAGAGTAGATCTAACGATCTTTGAGCAAAAAGTGATTTTGGAGAGGGAGAGAGTGACTCACATCTTGGAGAAGGAGAAAAAGAAGAAAAAGTAAAGAAAAGCTTAAGTGAGGGACCTATTTATAGTGCTAGGTCATAATGAAATAAAGTCCCAAAGTCAACCCAAAAGATCAAGTCAAAATCCCCAAAAAGTAGGCCCAAAACCAGACTAAAATTTGAAAAAAAAAGTCTACAGGGGTCGACCCTTTCAGTACAGGGGTCGACCCTATGAAGAAACTTATATTTGACAGCATGCAAGAGGGTCGACCCTTAGACAGGAGGGGGTCGACCCTATTTTCCAACAACCAATACACAGACATAAGAGGGTTGACCCTCTCCCAGTCTAGTATCTACCCTATTTTTCAACAACCAACACACAAACATAAGAGGGTTAACCCTCTCCCAGTCTGGTGTCTACCCTATGTAACCCAACATTGGTATCCATTGTGTGACCCATCTAGTTGGTTTAATTCAAACATCATTATATACATATTTATTTGTATATATTAAGCACATGGGGGGTTTAGACCTTTGTAACTCTCATCTTTTGATGATGGAGTTGATGACCATATTAGTGGCCATAGGTTTTCAACCTTAGTAACTCTGGCCCTAATGGCTAGAATTGATGGCCTTGGTTAATGGCATTTAACGGCCCTATTGATGTATAGCCTTTATGGCTAGGGATTCCTCTACTTATATAAATAGAGGCCTTTCCCCTAGAAGAGTTTAAGAGAGATTTTTTATGGAAAATGAAGATGTTGTTTTGAGATAAAAAAAAGTTGGAGATGGTTTTTATACCGAAGAAAAAATTTCTTATCTTCTTTTGCTAGTCCCTTCTTTGGTTCTTGTTAGAGAGAGTACAACCATTATCAAGTTCACCGAAGCTATTTAGAAGGTGTTTCTGCATTAGCTGGTTTTGACCGTCGTATCCTAGGAGATAGAAGTCGACATACCTCCAGCACCCCTGGTGAGGCAGCTAATCTGTTTTAAGGATATTGTGACATCACACAGGCTTCGGTTTGCTTTTTTTTACCTTTTATTGTATTGTATATTTCTATGGTTGTAATATTCAACATGTTTTCTTTTTCTATTATGTAATTTGATTAATCATGAATCTATTTATCTTGTTTAATTACACAATTTGTACAACAATCTTAAAACAGATTAGCTATTTTTCTCATGAAATTAACAAATAGATTCACATAGATTAATTTCCCCACTGTATCAGATTTAAATTTTTGTAATAAGCTACTGTGTGGCAGGTTCATTATGTTGTTACCTTTGCATAATAATGGAATTATATATATATATATAGGCATGCTATCATCTATTGGAATTCTAGTATATACAGTTTTGTGTTAATAACTTCACATGATGTGGCCACAGCTTTGCTTATAATTGTATAATTTAGAGGCCACTGTTTTCCTGTATATGGCAATAGGATATGCATCCTAATTAGTTGCTATTTTTTTTTTTTTTATACATGTTCATGATTTTCTAGAACCTAGTTTAATTCACTTTTTTATTAGTTTCTACAATTTAAAGGTAATTTGCATGTCCTTAGATTTTGGTGTATGTTATATGCATATTTTCTAGGATTATTTGCATGTTTTTAATTGCTAGAGTTATTTTCATAGTTATTGTTAAATAAATTCATATGTAACTCTTGCCTATTAAACTTTAGTTTAAGGTTTTGGAATTATAAAATTTTGTAACTTACCTAAATTTATTTACATATTTATTATGTAATAATGGATATATAACTCATGGCAATAAATTTTAATTTTAATTATTTGTAATTATAAATTTTAAGGTTTTTTAATTTGTCTAATTTATTTACATATTTATTGTATAAATTTAATTGTACATTTAGTTTTGGAGTTTTAAAGTTTATATGTGGAACTTATATTGCATTTTAATTTTCACTTAATGTGTTATTCATGATAGTGCTAGAAGGGTTAAATATAAGGGTTTTTTTTTTTAATTAATTGTTTTGTATTTTGTTGTGGTTTGTTATTAACTTTCTTTGTAGACATACCTATGCGAAAGGGAATGGAAACAATACAAATCCAAATTAATAGAATTTTGGAGTGCAATTTTTGGACTACTTACAATCATCAATTGGATTGGTTTACTCGTCTTTTATTTGAAGCAATTGTTTGCTTGAGTTTTAATTTGATTGATTTACCAATGTGTTGAAGTAAGTTTGTTTGCTTGTATTGGTAAAAGAATTTTATTTTCTTGTATTATTGTAGCAATTTTTTGCATTGCTTGTAATGTTTATTAGCAATTTTTAAATTGCTTGTAAAGTTTGGAACTTGGTTTGATTTTCTGTAATAAAAACCAAAGTGTTTAGCCTTGGTTAAAGAGTAGTTCTTATTTGTTCAGAAATGACAACTAAGACGGATTTGGTTTCAAACCTTTGGGGTTTAAGGAAGTCTTTGGGTTCAATTATTTTATTCCCAAAGTGTTGGAAAACCAAGTTTGGAGAAAATCTTTGATTATAATCTGATTATTTCCAAAGGGTTTTGGGTTATAATCTAATTATTTCCAAACTGTTGTGGTTTTGAGAAAAGAAACCAAATTAGCATTAGCTAAAATATCTTTGATTTTTATTCAGAAATCATAGGCTCAGTTCCGGGAGTACCGGTTAACTTTTATGAGTGGTATAATTTTACTAACAAATTTTATTTGCTTAGGAATTGGTTTGTTATAACTTGGTTTATCCCCTAGAAAACTTAATTTTAAATTTGTTTCCCATGGACTAGGAGTCAACATGCTCTTGAAAATTTTGTCAAAATGTTAACTGGGTTTTAAGTGAGACCAATGTGACCCCTCCAGTCTTCTTGGAAACATGCTTGACCATGTTCGATTCTAGGTTAAGTGGTGAGACTAATTTTGAATTAAATTTCTAACTGTGGATTTTCTAGTGTTAAGTTCAGTTTACGGAAAAACAGAATAATGAAATTATGTTGTGATTTTTTAGAAATGGTTTCAAGAGGTGACAACAGAAATGTTGTTCCACCTGACAACATTAAGCCTTACGAGATTCTTAAAAGAAGATCTAGAGAGATCAAGTGTGATTAAAGAAAATCATAAGATTGCATGATAATATCTCTGAATTAATTAGAGGCAATTAGTATGTTATCCTTGTGTCAATTATAGCATTTTGATTGCTATGTGACTTTGCTTAAAGGCAAAGATGAGACAACCCGTTAGGGCGGATGAATATATTTTTGAATTTTTTAAATTTCAAATATATTCTTAAATTGATGGCTCCTAATAAGTACAAGATCACTGATCATAGAGATAGAAAACTAGTGGTTCCTATGAGGTGTTAGACCACTGGCTACACAGTTATGAGATTATGGTTCCTAGTAGTGAACATATTACTGATCACATGTCAAGACATGATGGTTCCTAGTAGTGGAGAGACTAATGATCATATATCAAGACATGATGATTCCGAGTAATGAAAGAGTCTATTGATCCTATGTTAGGACGTTGTGATTCCTAGTAGTAAAGTGACTACTGATCACAGGTTAAGACATTGTGATTCTTAGTAGTAGAAAATCTACTGACCACATGCTGAGAAATTAGGGATTCCTATAAGACTACTGGCCATGTTATAAAGTTTTGAATAGTAGACTATTGCACACTGGATTTCTGTTTCCTAATAGTAAGACTATTGGCTTCAGAATGATAGGTTGGACCAAATATGTTTGGGTGCCTAATTCGATTGAGGATATTCTGGTGATATGATTTTAAGAGTTTCATAATCATTGTGACACAAGGAATTGTTTAAAGACTCTGTATGAATTTTCGAAAAAGGCCAAAAGCCTTTGTATAAACTCTACAAATGTTCGAGTGTCATGCAAAAGGTGGGAATACCTAATCCCAAAAGGGTTAGGATAACCTAAAAATCTGGTGCCTTTGCATTCAATGGTTATGCACAATATAGCAGTGCATATCGATTTCTTGTGGTTAAGTCTGTTATTCCAGATATACACAAGAATATTATTATGGAATCAAGAAATGCATCTTTCTTTGAAAATGTATTCCGAGATCCATGAAAGAGTTTGAAAGTGACAATGATCACATAGCTGATCAAACAGATGATCACTTAGTTGATCAAGCTAATGATCAAGCTAAGGAAGTAGATGAGCCAAGAAGGAGCAAGAGAGCTAGGACTGCCAAGTCCTTTGGCCTGGACTTCTTGACTTATATGTTAGAGGGAGAACCTCGAACTTTCCATGAAGCCGTGACTTCACCTGAAAGTCCCTTATGGAAAGAAGTTATTAAGAGTGAAATTGACTCCATCTTACAGAACTATACTTGGGAGTTGATTGATCTAACCCCAAGCAGTAAGACCTTGGGGAGTAAGTGGATCTTTAGAAAGCTAATGGGTCAATTGATAAATATAAAGCTAGGCTAGTTATCAAAGGATACAAGCAGAGAGAAGGCTTGGATTACTTTGATACGTATTCACTTGTGACAAGGATTACATCCATTCACATGGTGATTGCGATAGTTGCTTTACATGGTCTAGAGATACATCAAATAAATGTAAAAGACAGCTTTCTTAAATGGAGATTTAGATGAAGAAATCTGCAGGAAACAACCCAAGGGGTTTTCAGCTCTAGAGAAAAATAAGAAAGTCTGTAAGCTTGTCAAGTCATTATATGGTTTGATTCAAGCACCTAAGCAATGGCATGAGAAGTTTGACAATGCTACGTTATCAAATGAGTTTAGAATCAATGAGTGTGACAAGTGCATATATGTTAAAGACATTGACAAAGGTTATGTCATTTTGTGTCTATACGTAGATAACATACTCATTGTTGGTAGTAATGATAAAATGGTTCGAACTACCAAGAGATTGTTAAACTCTAAGTTTGACATGAAATATATGGGCCTTGCAGATGTCATTCTAGGTATTGAGATTACCGGAACATCTAGTGGTATTGTACTTTCTCATTCTCACTATGTTGAGAAGATACTTGAGAAATTTGGTAAACCAGATACAAGTGTGTCCAAAACACCGGTAGACGTGAGTCTACTTTTGACCAAGAATAATGGTGAGAGTGTCTCTCAACTAGAATATTCTCGGGTCATTAGAAGTCTGATGTATTTGATGAGTTGTGCAAGGCCGGATATAGCCTACTCTGTTAGCAAGCTTAGTAGATGCACGAGTAATCCAAATGCCACTCATTGGAGAGATATTATGCGGGTGTTAGGTTATCTACACTACACCCGGGATTATGGACTACATTATAGCAGATATCCAGCGATACTAGAGGGGTATAGTGACGCTAATTGGATAGCTGATATAAAGGACTCCAAATCCACTAGTGGTTATGTGTTTACCCTTAGAGGGGCAGCCGTGTCTTGGAAATCTTCCAAACAAACGTGTATATCGAGATTAACAATGGAATCTGAGTTTATTGCATTAGATAAAGCAATTGAAGAGGCTAAATGGCTTCGCCAATTCGTTGAGGATATTCCACGTTGGCCAAAACCTGTGCCTGCTATCTGTATTCATTGTGATAGCCAATCGGCGATTGGACGGGCACAGAGTCATATATATAATGGAAAGTCTAGACATATCCGTCGTGGACATAATTCCGTACGACAACTACTCTCTAATGGAATTGTCTCTCTAGACTATGTAAAGTCTAAGGACAACATTGCGGATCCGCTAACCAAAGTGTGATAACCATGTTCTGTATTATGCTGATTAATCTTGATTATGAATGTGATTGTGTGTTTGATATGACTTTGAGTGCTATTTGTATGAATATATGTGATTTTGGATTTCTATCTGTTTACCGTAGGAAAATCTGTTTGATTTTCTGCTTTAGAAATTAAATTGAAGGCCTTATCGGCCGTAGAACTCGAAATTGATTGCGCCATTGTGATTAGCGTAATTTTTAGAGCCCATGGTGAAATTTAATTAAAAATTGATTTGGATCGAATTAAATAGATTAAATTGATAAAATAATGCTCAATTAATTAGTGTTAATAAAGTGTGATTAAGAGAGCCTATAAAAAGGCTCATTCTCACTCAATTCCCCTCTTTTAATTCATTTGGCTGAGATTAGCTCTCTAGGGAGAGAGAGAAAACCGAATTTAGAGAGAGAGTGTGTAGACAAGTGAAGTTTTGATCAAGAAGTTGGAAATCTTGAAGATAAACTCAAGAATTAGCTACAATTTGGAAGAATTGAAGCTCCTAGGTGAGTAATCAACCCTTAATTCATGGGTTTGAGTTTGTAACCATGTGAATTCAAGTGATTATGTGACCAAGAACAAGAATTGAGTGGTAATTGATGAATTTAAAGTTAATAGATGCATGTATGTGAGAAATTGCTATGAATTTGCATGTTTGTGCATAAAATGTATGATCCATGTTAGATTTTAATTGAAGTTCATATTTTTTACCATCTCTTCATCATCTAAGTTGAGAATAAAAGTTGTGTTCCACATGCAAGTGCAATTCATAGAAGCATGGGCGTTGAATATATGAATTTGTTATGTTGGAAATAAATTTGGTATGATTTGGGGCATGCATGTATTTTATTCATGGGATTTGAGCTTCATAATGTTGTAATTTGGTGTTTGTATCATGTTAGTATATATATATATATGAGAAATATGGGTTGTAAAATGCAAGAAATATCAACTTGAATGCATGATTGAAGCTCAAAGGAAATTCTAGAAAACCCAGAATTTGGCATGTCCGCTCGAGCGGGGAAGGGGCCGCTCGAGCATGAAATGTGAGTTCCCAGAACTTTTGCAGACATTGGTGTCTGCTCGAGCGGGGACATTCACGCTCGAGCGGGGAGCCATGTAGTGTGACTTTCAGCTCGAACGTCTGAGTTCATGCTCGAGCGTAAAAGTAAGGCAAACAGTACTTTTGCAGACTAAAGGGGTCCGCTCGGGCGGGGAACCCTGTTTCAGAAATTTTGTAAAGATATTTTGTGTTTCATTTTCCGTTCTCTCTCACTTCTAAGCACTCTTAGACATACATTAAGTATTGTAAATGAGTTAAAAGAATAAGAAAGAAGCCTAAGAATGGTGTATGAATTAAGAGCGGAATGAATTATTTGTGACCCATTGTGTTCATGAAATGTGTAGGGTTGAGCTCCAGGGCAAATCCACTGACAGAATACTGTGAGCAATATCTTAATAAAGATATTTTGAAGTACGTTATTTGTCCAATTGCTTATTTCTATATAAGTCTTATGACCTAGTTAATTTGAATTGTGGACAAATGTTTGTTATGCCACATGGTTGGGCCAAAGGCCGTTGGATACAATTAATTGGGCCGAAGGCCGTTTGACATGCATGAATGTTTGGGCCAAAGGCCGTTTGATCTAAATAATTGGGCCAAAGGCCGTTTGACATGAATGCTTGGGCCAAAGGCCGTCGAACACTGTTTGATGTGAATGATTGGGCCAAAGGCCATTTGACACAGATAATTAGGCCAAAGGCCGTTGGACATCAATGACTTGGGCTTGAGGCCATTTGTTAAGGAATGAAGTGGGCCAGAGGCCGTTTGATATGTTTGGGCTTGAATTGCCTAATGTACTAAGTTATGCGCTATATGGAATTCTAAATAGGCCCAAGGCCGTTTGTTATATGTGAATCTCATTCGTGTACCTTCTTTATTTGATATTATTCACTGGGCTTTCGCTCACACTCATTCATGTGTATGTAGGTGAGCCAAGGGATGTCCAAACCCAGCCTCTGTGAAATATATGAGAAATAGTCAAGGTTTTGAAGAGTTAGCGCAAACGTCTCACACACGAGACTTGTCTTCGCCTCTTTTGTTCTTTTGATATAGTTTTGTTATATTGGCGAAAACATCAGATTACTTTTGTATATAAACTTTGGATTTGACTGACTTAGACTTGAATGATCCTGTATGTACAGAACCTTGTGTTATTATTCCATTGATGTGAGTTATTAACATATGTATATATATGGATTGTTATGGTGTGCCATGTAAGCACAGCTCTATGGACAAAAGTTTTAAATTTGCTTCTGTTTGGCCCTTTTACTCTGATGAGATATGTCTTGTTTGGTTTGAGGTCGTAGGTAATCCCTTGATTACTGGCTGGTTATGACCTTAATCCATAGGGGCAGGTTCGAGTCATGACACAAAAGGTTAACTCGAAAGTTAGTAGAAACGTCGTCAAGAGAAATGGGGTTAAGGCCTTTAGTAATGTCATTGGAATGGAAACCCAACCTAGTTGACAGAAGATCCCAAGATTTAGGTTCAAAGGGACAACCTAATTGCGTGTAACGAATGAGTCACTGTGGAGGTAAATCCTCCTGCACATTCCTTTATACAGTGATACCCTATGGGGTGGGAGGTTAAGCTGATGCTTTTAATGACCCAAGTGTTGTGAATAGTCAACCACAGTATAGAGAGATACCTTATGTAGGTCACCTATATGAGTGCAAAGTGGAGCCGCTTCTTTAAGAATTGACAAGGCTGAATTCTTTAAAAACGCTCACTGAACCAGGCTAGTGTTCCAGGGCCAAACCGAACACACCAATGAAAATAAGAATAATGGTTGGAGTAACTCCTGTGTGAGGTCTATTGTCTCGATTTACACAAACGGCAGAGCAGGTTAAGACATCACGTTCACTGGTCAGCCAATAAATTCAATAGGCTTTCACTACGAAAGGTTCAAGGCTAACAGCTACCTTTTCTGATGTAGGATTAGTCTGTGTTCTCTCCCTCTGAGTCTTTGTTGTAAAGCGTTTTCCGTTTTCTTTATTCGGCCAATTTTATTCATGTGGGAGATTGTTGAAAAATAATAATTTTTCGGCAACTTTAATTCAAAATTAAAGTGGGACCCAACCGCCGATTGAGGTGGGTCTAAGTGGTTTTGTATTCTCTCAACTGAGAAGATTACAATATAAAAATGATAGGCCGAAACCATTAAGGTGTGAATGAGAATTGTCTCATAACGTGGACATCAATAAAAGTTGGGCTTAGATTTGGACTTAGTCTTAGTTTAGATTGGGCCTAGACTAGTACTTGTGCTTGTGCATGTGTTGGGTTTGGTCTTGGACTTAGACTTGGACTTAATCTTAAGCTTGAGCTAAGCTATGTTGTATTGGGCTTAGCTTGTGCATGTGTTTGAGAATGGGGTTTGGATCAGGTTGTAACCCAACATTGGCATCCATTGTGTGACCCATCTAGTTGGTTTATTCAAACATCATTATATACATATTTATTTGTATATATTAAGCTCATGGGAGGTTTAGACCTTTGTAACTCTCATCTTTTGATGATGGAGTTGATGACCATATTAGTGGCCATAGGTTTTCAACCTTAGTAACTCTAGCCCCAATGGCTAGAATTGATGACCTTGGTTAATGGCATTTGACGACCCTATTGATGTATAGCCTTTATGGCTAGGGATTCCCCTACTTGTATAAATAGAGGTCTTTCCCCTCCAACTTAGTAGAAAAGTTCAAGAGAGATTTTTGATGGAAAATGGAGATGTTGTTTTGAGATAAAAAAAAGTTAGAGATGGTTTTTACACCAAAGAAAAATTTTCTTATCTTCTTTTGCTAGTCCCTTCTTTGGTTCTTGTTAGAGAGAGTGTAACTATTATCAAGTTTACTGAAGCTATTCAGAAGGTGCTTCTGCATTAGTTGGTTTTGAACGTCGTATCCTGGGAGACCAAAGTCGACATACCTCCAGCACCTATGGTGAGGCGGCTAATCTATTTTAAGGACACTGTGGTATCACACAGGCTTTGGTTTGCTTTCTTTACCTTTTATCGTATTGTGTATTTCTATGGTTGTAATATTCAACATGTTTTCTTATTCTGTTATGTAATTTGATTAATCATGAATTTATTTATCTTATTTAATTATACAATTTGTACAACAAATAGTTATATCTAATAGCTGTAGTTTAAGAAGTATGAACACGGACAAGGAAAATTAAACACAATGTAAGACACAACACGTGGGGGATACGTTCAAAATATATAATTTTATATTTATTATATGTCATGTATATGAACTTAACTTAAAGATAATAAGTTTTTAAGTCTAAGGATGAGAATAGGTATAAATTTGCATTGTTTTTGTTTTGCTATTAGATTTCAAATTATTTTATTCAAACTTGTAAATGTTTCTTGTGTGTCCAAGTGTTGGGAAGTATCCGACGAGTGTTGTGTCCATGTCAGTGTCAGCAAGTTACCTTCTTAGAAGTGTCCGTGTTTCTTAGAAGTGTCCGTTTCGTGTCCATGTCCGTGCTCACAAAAAATTGCATCTGGTAATTTCTTACAAGAATATCCACTAGTCATCCCATATACACTGTTTTGGCTTTTGCATCAGATAGAACACACAAGCATGCCTAGCCAAAAAACATGTGCTCTTTCAAACGGTCCTCAGATCACCTTTGTGACTGCCTTCAATATATATTTGGTTTTGTGCTATTAGCGCCTTCTCATATTCTAAGGACACTGAAGCTGTAAATCTTGACAGTTTCTTAGTAGATCCGAACTCTTTATTGAGCTGCAATTGCGACTGATATGATACAAGTGCTATTTATTGAACTGTTTTATCCAGTTGAGGCATCTGATAGCATATGTAACACATTAGTTTGTTGTGTATGATAAGGATGTCACTATAATCCTGAAGAGATAGTTTTCAACTGTTAAGAAATAGTAAATAAATTAATGAAGTGCTACAAAATGCGCAAAGGAATAGAGTCCATGGACATATTCACCTTCTACCGCATTAGTTTGTTAGCATTTGGTTTTGCTCGACTTTTCTTTAAATATTGAGGAAGCTGACAAGATTACCTAATAGGGACTTAAAGCCCCAAGTTAAAACATATTTTTCCACTGAAAGGCAGTTGGTTGAATATATGACATGGTTATAGAGTGACACCCATATCACAATGTTCAAAGTGTTGCCATACGGGTAACATGATTAAAAAATGAGTAAGCAGGTTTTTATTTTATTTTTTAAGTTCTTGACATATCTAAAGTAAATTTAAAGGAAAATTTGACTTCTAAGAATCGCTATCTGATATGGCTTTGCTTCTCATCCATAGATTGGTTTACTGTATTCAAGACTTGTTTAACAAGATTGAATGATTAAAATAGGAAGGACAAAAAAAGAAGAAAAAGAAAAAGAAAAAGAAAAATGAGAACAACTTGGTTTATCTCATTTTTTTTTGAAGTGATTGCAAATGTCAGTCCATTCAAATTTCAATATAAATTCAACCTAATAAGTAAAGTCGTCTAGCCTGCGTCATCTCTGGTTCATCTTGCCCAATAATTTGGGGTTAAATAGAATACAACACATACATGTACATATCTGAAAATTCAATTCAAGGAATTAATTGTTTTAATAGCTTAGGATACAAGTTCTTTTTTCCACTTCAGTTCAATTAATCTAATATAAGTTGGTTGATTCTCTGGATAGCTTAGCTAATATCAGTTTAACTTGTATAAGTAGGTTGTTTAGTTTGCTAATGTAAGTGCACCGTGACTTGAGGAAACACGTAGAACGATTGTCTGGGAGAAATTACTGGTTTATTAGCTAAGTTTAGACCGTTGTGGTGATGGGGGAAAAAATACAAGGGAATTATCTCTTGGTTTTGAAATTTGCCATTGGAGATATGGTTAGTTTAAAATTTTAATTTATTATTTTTCTAAAGATTGAAGATATGTTTCAACTAGAACCCAATAACTTACAGTGAATTCCATTTAATCTCCTTTATAAAGACATGTCACCATGTTTTTTAAATGTTGATAACTATTGAAAGACAAAATTTATGTAATACCTCTTGCGTGGAATATGATACACACAACCAATATGGGCCTGACCTGTGGGCTTGAATTGCTGGCCTGACTTTACCCAGATATGATGGATTAACCCATATGGCTTACGGCCTAATGGTTGTACAGTCTATTACTTACTACTAAGGGGCACCATAGGAGAGAAACTCTACTAAAGGCAGAGGAGAGAAGGCACAAAATAAGTAATATATAAAACCGTAAAGCCCTCATTCCATGACCTCTCTATACGTTGATTATGCTAACTCAAGCATCGAATAGTCTTTGGCTGGCACTACACAGATGCCCACCCAAGACTCCCATCTTCTCTTACAGGGTCATTGGATCAAGTTGGACCATACAAATCTGGACATCAACAGAATAATATCATTTTCACCTATAACAAAGTAGCATGAAGGGCTATGAAGCACCGACACTTCAAAACAAGTGCTATATCTGTATCAGACACACGGACACTTAAGGAACATGTATGGGACACACCACATGGCATGTCCCCTTATTTAATTAACTTATTTTCTGGAGACATGCCGGGGACAGTTGGGGGTACACGAAGTTGTCTTTTTTCTCATTTTATTTAGTACTTTTGATAAATGTTGAATGTTTATTATTTACTATTTTTTTTTTTAGATTTAAATACTTAATAGATCCATTGTTTTAAAAGGCGCACAGCGCAAGGCTGGACTTTGAACAGGTTGAGGCGAGGCGACGTATGTGAGGCGCAACTTAGGCGATGAGGCGATGCCTTTTTTCGAGGAGCGAGGCGATGGGTTTCTGCACTTTACCTATTTTTCGACTCCAATGGTTGATTAAATGGTTTTTCTGTGTGCATACCCACCTAGAATCAAAACTCTTCAATATAAAATGACCAAACGTGGTCCAAAAAGAGCAGAAAATGATTAAAAATACCGTAGGTGGTTGGAGAAGATCAGAAAGTGAAGACAACACGACACGACACGACTTCAACTTCGACTTCGACTTCGACTTCGACTTCGACTCTTCAAGTACTTGTCTTCTTCTTCTTCTTCTTCTTCTTCTCCTCTGTTTCTCTTCCTCTCCTCTGGTTCTCTTTGATGAGTCCTCTTCTTCGCTGGTTCTCTTTGTTGGGTTTCTTCTTCTTCTCTTCTGCCTCTTCTTTTTTTCTTTTCTTTTTTTCTTCGCTTTTATTTTTCCGCTCTTATTCTTCCCTTCTGCCTGTGTTTTTTTTCTTCTCTGTTATGCATGCAAGAAAGGTGGCTCGGTTCTCTCTTTGTTCTCCTCTGTTTTTTTTTTCCTCTGTTATGCAAGCAAGAAAGAGTCTGTTTTCTTACTTTGTTGTTTTATTTTTGCTGCACCTCTTTACTACTTGCTTCTCGCCTTGCCTTGCACTTAGGCTATAGGAGATCTTATCGCCTCAGTGCATCTTGAGCCTTTTAAAACACTAAATAGACCATTCATAAAAAAATATATAAACTGTAAGTATTAATTTAAAAGTGCTTTTTTTAAACAAAAAAAATTAGAATTAGAGTTAGTTTTTGTTAATATTAATTGTTTGTGGATGTAATATTAATTTAGATAGCAAATAAAAATCTATGAAAGCATATTTTATTATCGTGTCCTTACAGTGTCCATATCCCCATTTTTTTTGAAATCGCCGTGTCCCGTGTCCCATCCATATCCTTGTCCGCACTTCTTAGATGATGGGTATACTGATGGTTTGTTTTAAATTTGGATTAAGTGTATTGTGCCAACATATCAGTCTTGGGTTTTGCTTTAACGAAGAGTTGTTATAAGTTCTGTTTTCATTGAAAATGTTGAACTCCTTTTGTTGGTGTACTTTTTTTCATTAAGAAATTTATAATATATATATTGATCTAATACTTGAGTATTACTTTACAAAAAATTTCATGCACTTAAATGAGGCTTGTCACCCTTTGTACATCATGTGATGGATTTTTTATTTCAATATTCTTCCCTTTTAATGTTTTTGTCCCTTTTCTAAAAACCAATTACCATTTTCACATTATATTTTGCAATTCTCCCTATGGCTATTTTTGTAATGGAGAAGTTTGAAAAGTAACTAACTAAACGAATATGGATTTAGTATGTCACTCTCATCGCGTCTCAAGGATTTTAGGCATAGACGGTGATAACCTTCACATAATATCAGACCTCATCCAACTTTCCCCTGCTGGATGCTTTTTCCAGGAAACTCTTATCATATTTATGTCACAAACAATATAAAATACTCCCTTTTTGAAATTCTATCTATTATCTATTGTAATCTAAAAAGTGATTTCTCCCCACTAATGATTTTACACCACTAGAGTGGCAGTGTCTTTTTTCCTCTCTTAAGAATGGGACCATAAGAATAGCAAAGAAGAGTTGAATGTGCCTTTGATTACAACATTTTCCTACTCTCTGCATATGCAAAAACAACATCCATTATCATCGATGCTGATCGCTGCTCATGGAATATATTGGCACTTGAATTGAAAGCACAATTTTCCTGTTTTCTTGGCAAGTTAGATTTAGATTTTTCTCATGTTGTCAGTTGGATCTGAAGCCATATATAAGAGTTCCTTGCAATGATATACTCTCTATTTCTCTGAGAGTCAAAGGTGTGCGCTATGTTGAGCTTGAAGAGGATTCAAATGAAGTGTGGGAGTAGAAGAATTACATGCAGTGGCTCTGCAATCGGCTTTCAAAGAAGAGCACAAGTGGAAATCCACCATGGATCGTGCGCCTTCTTATTGGGGAAGCTAATTTGTAGGTTAAAGTCACAGTGGAAACAAACTCTCAGATGGGAAAGAAGAACGAGCACTGTACTGTACAGCTATGACATTCAAAGCTATTCTCAGAACTTTGATGATGGTTGCTTGGATGAGCATATCTCACCTTTTGCTCCAAGATGATTTTGTGTGTGCTTATGTTTGTTTCTTGGCCTCTTGGGTTGTGATAGTTTCTTTGAGTTTTGTTTTTGTGCTCCTCTGTATATCTTTTTCTATTCATAATAAATAAATAAATCAAGTGGCTCGATTGTTAGTACTTCTTTCAAGGTGTGCCATTTGAGGCACAAAGACAACCTTTTGTTTTTGGATGTTTAGAAACTTTCTGAATTACCCAGTCTCAATCATCTTACTTAATTATGCAGCTTTGCTTGAGAGGTGATGAAACTAGCATCATGATAAGATGTGTGGCTATTTCGGGTAGTGTTTGGTTAACTTGAATGAAAGTGGAATGAAATTACCATTACTCGAAACATTATTCTAAAGTTTTGAGAATTCCTTAATTCTTTTTCCCTTTTATGGGGTGGAATAATTCTTAAAATTCTTGCCCATGTTTGGGGTAGTGTTTTTTTTTTTTTTTTTTTTCTTTAAACCTCCACCTCCAATCCCTTCTCCCAGTTCAGTGGTGACAGCAGAAAGGTAAGATAGCATTTCTATATATGCAAAATTGGATCTGGAATCTAATAAAAGATATGGGCCCTCCACTATCCATTACTATATTCTTTATGTAACCCAAAGTGATGTGTTATTTCCATATTTTCACATCTATTTAGATCTTAAATTTGTAAAATAAAATAAAAAAAGAGTTAAAATTAAACTTTCATTGTTCCTTCTCTTTCTCTTTTTGCCAAGAGAAGAGAAATGACTTTTTAAGGGGGACAGAATGATGCAAGATAGGAGAAAAGTGGGCTTCTTGAGAGAGAAAGAGTGTAAAAGGGAAGAGAGAGAATGGATTTTTCGACAAGAGAGTGAAAAATGATGTTGAAAACGTGCACCGAAAGAGAAATATAAACCAACATATAATCTATAAGATTTGTTCATTAGTATAACATTATTTTTTCTACTAGAGGGTTGCTAATGCAACTAGTTGCTAACTGCTACGATTAATTTGCTTGAAGAATTATTGTTGGTCCATAAGGTAAAATATATAACAATCATGTGAATTGTAATATCAATTTTCATTAATCAAAAATGTGAAAAATATTCCAAAATTATATCCTTAGCTGTTTCTATTCAATATGTATAATTACAGTTGCGCAAATAATAAGATGTGACTAGATAATTTGCTAAACAAAAACAATAAAGAGAAAGAAGTCCATACGCGAGGAAATTCTATTCACACCCTAGAAATTTTTTGTACACATAGTTTGTATTGTTTGAATATATATTTCTAAATAAAAATTAAATCTTTGATTATAAATTTTGGGCATTTACATACAAGTATAATCCATTAAGTCTAAATAAAATTATTTACTTATTCAAGTCTCATTAATTTTTAATAGACCAATTTACCCTTCTAAACTTGAATTTGGGAATCAAATTGTCGTCTTCCAATCCACGATCGAGCTCCTTCAGGTCGCCGTCGTCGGCAGCCAAAGCAGCGGCAAATCCAGCGTCCTCGAAGCTCTTGTCGGCCGCGATTTCCTCCCCAGGGGTTCCGATATCTGTACTAATGGTGTTTTGAGTTATTTTTATGATCTGATCTCACAGTCAGAACCATCCAACTCTGAAGAACAGGTTCTTGATCTGGTGCTTTATCGGTCCAAATGAGTGCGTCGAGGTTCATAAAGTGCGTCACGGTTGGTGACGGTGCTATCGGAAAAACCTGCATGTTGATTTCATACACCAGTAACACCTTCCCTACGGTGAGCTCCAAGCCTTGTATTCCATTTCATTCCATTTCCTCACAACTTTCTGACTTCTTTTTAAAGTTTTTGCCATCTTTTGACTTTGATCTACCTCTGTGTGAAAGAACAATGTTGATTTTTTCAATTTTATTTTTTTGGGTATACTCTTGTTACATGTTGTGTTGTATCTTGAAAAATTGTAGACACAAACTATTTAGCTGAGTCTTTTTTTTTTAAAAAAATTGAAAATATTCTCAATTTTAATTATGAAAAAAAATTCAATTCAGCAATTTAATGTGTCAAGTTCGTAAAATTATCTTTCTTTTCAATCCTATATTTTTCTCAAAAGCCAAACAGATTGTGACAAGCAAGAAGAGAACACATACCTCTTAGTTCATACTAGGAAAAAAATTGAGAAATTTCTTAGTTTTGAAAATTGAGAACATTCCCAGTTTTGAAATTGAGAACATTCTCAGTTTTGGCATTAAAGGGCAAAACGTCTTTTTACCTATAAATGAGACTTATTGGTTCAAAAACTTTTTGACAGGACCTAAGCTATCAACAAATATGTAGACAGGACTTTTTGGTAATTAATTCATAAATTTTTGAGTAAAGATTAATTATTCAGATATTCATTTTGTTTAACTATTTATATCCGAATAACTGTTTTTATTAGGAAATTATTTCTGAACATTAATTTTTGTTTGAAAATTTATATCCAAACATAAGAGGGTTAAAATAGTCAATAAGACAAAATGTCACATTCAAATCATAATTATTTCACTTTTTTTTTTATAACCATCAAATCAACTAAAAAACATATTAAAATAAATAAATAAATAAATAAAACTAACTAATTTCCCAAGCATAACTATTTTAGCGAGGTTAAAATAGCGAAAAGTGTAATGCTAGAAATCTCAAAAATTTTATCAAATATCTCTCATAGGTGTGAAACCTACACAATGTGTGTCCCATGTGGGTTCACACTCATGTGAGACATTTGGTATAATTTTTAGGATCTCTACCATTTTGTAACTAAAAGGTCAAATAGCCAACTAGAAGAGCTAACTTCTCAAACAAGGCCAATATAAATTACCGCTCGACTATAAAGTCCCCTTTTGGAAGTTGGTTGGAGGTTAGTTGGGACTAAAAAAGTACAAAAAGATAAAATAAACTAAATAAGTCAATAAGACAAAAGAAAATGTCGCATTCAAATCATAATCATTTCATTTTTTCTCTTACAACAAAGCAAAAAAGTCAATAACAACCAAAAAATTCTTCCAAAACAAAACTAATTTGCTCAGGCTAAATTAACCAAAAAATTAAAAAACCAAACTAAAAAAATTCTTTCCAAATGAATCTGAAGACCTAACTCGGAGTGCCCCTACCTTTTTGTTTCGGTGGTGCTATATACCTCAATTAATGTACACACTAGTGTACCAATTAGTATTATGCTATTATTACTGACCTCACCTATTATACGAATTACAAATACTCAAAACCTCTAAAATTATAACGCATCATCTATTAATATATTAATTATTAATACATTAATATGTACATATAACTTTATTCTTTTATTTTTTTCAATTGTTTATTTTAGTTCACCTCCTTTGTCTGTACTTGTGGTGTTTAGGCCCCCAATTCTCATAATCAGTGGACAACAAATTGTTGGTTGTGGCGTCAATTACACTTAAGTGGGCCTTTTTAAATTGGGAAAAATACATATCTGTGCATCTCTCAAAAATAAATAATTATTTGATGAAAAAATCTTTCATTTTATATTTTAATATTTGTAAATTTTATCAATAATTTATAAATATTTTTTAAAAATCTACACTGACATATAACTTCTCCTTTTAATTTCGTTGGTCAACATTTAAGGGGCTTAATTATTTGATGAGTTTTTCTTTTCTTTTTCTTTTTTTGCATTGAAACTCATCTCCATATGTCAATTAGAGGCTTGTAGATTTTATGTTGCCCAAAACTCTCCTTGGGCGAAATCTATTACACTTATAAAATCACCTTAGTAATTTTTAAAAATTAGTAAAAATCTCTCTTCAACTTTTGGCAGTAGAAGAGATCCAATATGTTTTTTTTTTAGTTAAAGTCCCTCAATAATATTATTTGAGAAATTTCAGCTTATTTCTCCACGATGAATTTTTCTATAATGAGTTGAAATTTCTTCCTAAAGTTAAAGTTTTTTTGTGAAATTTCTCTTTGAAGAGTTGAAATTTTTGTGTTGAAATTTTTCTACGAAAATATTGAGAGACCCCAACTATTATGAAAATGTTGCATGTACTATCTTATAAAATCTTAATATGAGAGATCTTAAACTAAAAATCCCTAGTAATTTTATACACACGAGATCAAATTGTAAAAAATGTCAAACATTTATTTTTGGTTAAAATAATATGGACATTTCAAATGAGAATGGGTTTTATATGATATTTTTATAATTTAATTCTGTGTATGTAAAATTATTCAAATCACATAATGCACTTTTTTTTTTTTTTGTTCCATCTACTCTTCCATTTGTTGGAATATTGTTAATGTGATTACGTAGTAAAACCAACTAAGCTATTTGACCTGGACTTGTGTGATAACCCTCTCAGGTGCTATGTTAATTAATCATGCTTACGTTTGTAATTATTTGCTTAATTTGAATTTGGGTGTTAATTGCATGATTATATGTGATTCTGGCTTTGTATCTGTTCACCGTAGGAAAATCTGTTGGAATCTGTGCTTTGAACTGAAAATTGAAGGCCTTATCGGCCACTGAAGCCAAAATTGACTACGCCATTGTGATTGGCGTAATTTCTAGAGCCTATGGTGAAATTTAATTGAAAATTGATTCAGATCAAAATAATTAGATTCAGAATGATTAATTAGAACACTATTATTAACCTTAATCAATTGGATTAAGTAGGAGACTATAAAAAGGGGGCATTACACTCACATTTATTGTTTTTGAACTCATTTCACTCGTATGGTGGAGATTAGCTCTCTAGAGAGAGAGAGGGCCGAATTTAGTGAGAGAGAGGGGGCCAACATTGAAGAATTGTTAGAGAATTCAAGAAACTAAGGGGATTAGCTCAAGATTTAGCTATACTTGGAAGAATTGAAGTCCCTAGGTGAGTGATCAACCCTTGATTCATGGATTTGAGTTTGTAATCATGAAAATTCAAAGAGAATATGCGATCAAGAACCAAAATTGTGTTGTAATTGATGAATTTAAAGTCAAAGAATGCATGCATGAAAGGAATTGCCATGAATTTGTATATTTGAGCATGAAATATATGATCCATGTTGAATCTTTGATTGAAGTTCATGCTTTTGCCCATCTCTTCATCATTTAAATTGAGAATGAGAGCTATGTCTCACATGCATGTACAATTCATAAGAGTATGAGTTTTGAATGCATGAATTTGTTATGTTGGAAAGGAGTTTGGTGTAATTTGGAGCATGCATGTATTTGATCTATGGGAATGAAGCTTCAAAATGTTGTAATTTAGCATTTGTATCATGTTAGAAGGTTTGCATGTGAAGTATGAATCATAATATGCAAGTTACATTAGTTTGAATGCAAGTTTGAAGCACAAATTGACTGCTGGAAAACCCAGAATTCGGCATGTCTGCTCGAGCGGGGAAAGGTCCGTTCGAGCGTGAAATGCTAGTTCCCAGAACTTTTGCAGACATGGACGTCCGCTCGAGCGGGGATATTCACGCTCGAGCGGGGAGCCATGAAGTTTGACTTTCAGCTCGAGCGTCCGAAGTCACGCTCAAGCGTAAAAATGAGGTAACCAGTATTTTTGCAGACCCGATGGGTCCGCTCGAGCTGCCAAAGCCACGCTCGAGCGGGGAGCCCTGTTTCAGAAAGTTTGTAAAGTGGTTTTGTGATTTGTTTTCAATTCTCTTTCATTTCTAAGCACTCTTAGGCATGCATTGAGTATTGTGAATGAGTTAAAATGATAAGAAAGGAGCCTAAGAGGAATGTATGAATTAAGAACGGATTGAACCGTTTGTGACTCATATGTGTTATGTAATGTGTAGGGTCGAGCTCAAGGGCAAATCCACCGGCAGAACACTGTGAGTAATATCTTTGTAAAGATATTTTCAAGTATGTTACTTTCCGAATGCTACTTCTATATAAGCTTCATGGATTTGTTGATTTGAAATATGAAATACGCATGGATATGAATATAAAGAGAATGGGCCCGAGGCCGTTTGATACGTATGATATGTTTGAATTGGACCCGAGGCCGTTTGATGTGTTCGAATTGGACCAAAGTTCGTTTGATGTGTTCGAATTGGACCAAAGGTCGTTTCGTATAAATGGACCTGAGGTCGTATTGTTTTATATAAGAATTGGACCTGAGGTCGTTTTGCATATGGACATGACGTGTTGGACCTAAGGTCGTTTTGGTTTGTTGAGATTTGTAAGTCTGGTGTGAATGAGAATAGTGGTTCAAATATGTACATTACAAGTATGATTCATTTATGAACGAATCTCATTCATTAACCTCTTTATTTTGATATTATTCACTGGGCATTAGCTCACTCTCATTTATATGTATGTAGGTAAGCAAAGGGACGTTCAACCCAGCCTTAGTGGAATTTAAGAAAGGAACCCGAGTTTTGTGAAGTCAGCCCAGGTGCCTTACGCAAGAGCCTTGTTTATAATCTTTTGTATTTCTTCTACTATTTCTATTGGTCGTGATAGACCGTTTATGTGTATAAGCTTTTGGTTTAGTTGACCATGTGTTTGAATGATCCTGGGTATACAAGATGTTGGCTATTAATATGTGGTGTGAGTTATTATTAAGTAAATGTGAAATGTTTTGATATGCCATGTAAGCATAGCTCATTGGATAAAATTTTTAAGTCTGCTTTCGTTTGGCCCCTTAACTCTGATGGAGTATATTCTAATCTGATTTGAGGTCGTAGGTAATCTCATGATTACTGGCCGATTATAACGTTAATCTATAGGGGCGAGTTTGGGTCATGACAACTTGTGTTCATTTTCTTAAAAAATTGTTCGAGATCTATTTGTAATATAAACAAAGTCAAACTTGAACAACTTATTATTCAACTCAATAAATTTATATATACAAAATTAAATTACTCAAACTTAGTTCATTATTAGTTTGATTAAAATTTGTTTGAAATCGGTTGAACAAGTAAGCAAGTCAAAATAAATACATTTAGAAACTTGATAGACAATTTATTACTTGACTTGAGTTAGCTCATTTATAGCTTTTAATGTGAAACACCCAAAATGTTGATGTCCATATTTTTCTTTCTCATTTAGCCTTTTTTCATGCTAATGTAAGAGAGAAGTGCATGAAAATAAATATATAAAAATATTTTATAATGCTAAATGAAACATATGTATTAAGATTTTACTATAGATTGGTAACTAACATGAGTGCATCAACTTAATCAATTAAATTAACTTTAACATGTAAGATGATAAACAAAATGATAATAGATCAATTTGATCATTATAGTATTATTGAAATCATTGTAGGCCCCATGGTAAAATGGGTTCTTTGTTCATGTTCAATTAAATCCGTGATTTATGCTAGTAAATTAAGTTCCTATCTAGCTAGTTACACCTAAACCATGTGAATGTCAGAAGAGGTCATTGATAATACAACCTACCCACTCATTGATAATACAACCTACCCCACCATGTGACCTAAAATCAGACCTCAATCCCATGCCATGCCATCCCATCCTCCACCAAAAAAATGCTATAAAAATTGCTCTACCCCCTCCCTCTCTCTATAGGGGTGAAATGAAAATAGTACAAATGGGAAGAGAAGTGTGTTTGTTTCTAGCCATCATCAGTGGAGGCCTCTTCATTAGCTTGGTGGCTGCAGGTGGAGGAGATTGGAACATTTTGAATCATCATCACAAAAACAGGCCATTCAATGTGAATGCAAATGTGCATGTGAGTGGTGGTGGTGGCAGTGGCAGTCACAGCGGCAGCCTGAAGAATTACTGTGAGAGTTGGAGGATGAATGTGGAGATGAACAACATAAGGGGATTTGAAGTAGTTCCTGAAGAATGCATTGACTTCATAGGCAAATACATGACCTCTTCTCAGTACAAGGCCGACTCCGAGAGGGCCATCGAAGAGTCTTCACTCTATCTCAGTAGTTGCTGCTCTTTCAAAGGTGTTGGTAAAGATGCATGGATCTTTGACATTGATGACACCCTCTTATCTACTCTACCTTACTTCAAGAAACACCACTTTGGGTAAGTCTCCCATCTACTCTGAAGTTTTTGAGTTTTTTCTCTGATTCAAAACATTTATCATTGTTAGATTATATGAGATGAGGATTTCTATTAGTACAAGAATCTCGTGACATGGTTTAATGATTGAATACAAAACCTTTGACCCTTCACCATATATTGATGTTTCATTTGGACAAGCCATAATAGAAATGGGATAATGTCCATGTTTGATTTTTTTGAAAAAGAGATTAGAATTAATTTTTTCCGGAATAAAATTAACCCATGCCTAGTTCAATTTTTGTGGCTCGTAATTACTTATTTGAGAAGTTATTTTATCTCACATATACTAAAATAATTAAAATTTTGAGAGGAGATGGAACAACTTGGTCTTTGACGCCAAATGACTAAACTATTCTGCTCGAGTTAACTTATCCCAAGTGAAGTTATCTAGCCTAATCCTATCCACAATTAAATTAAAAATAGAATAATTCCCATTACCTTTCTCCTTTTTGTGTTTTTTATGGTGATTTTCTTTCTTTCTTTCTTTTTTTAATATTTTTGTTTTTCTTAGAACATGCTCTGATTATTTGAGTTCTTTTTGAACTTGTTAAAATTATATGGGTGAATCTAAATTTCCATTTTTTTACAATGAAATTACAGTAAGAGCATCTTTCCCAGTTGGCTTTGGAAGACCAAAACGAACCAATCCCATCTCTATGAGTCATCAAAATATGCTCTCAATCACTATATATCATGTCATATATATGTACTTATAAATTCTTAAGGATGAATTTTCTCTCCCATGATTGGACTAACTGGTCTAGTAACAATAATTTTTACAACAATAATATTAGATTTTATACTATATATTTTATTTATCATATTATACGATACATTCACACTTGTTGAATATTAATGATGTTCATCTCTTTTCCTTATTTATTTATTTCTTATTTTCTTTACACTTTTTTTTAAAAAAAATCACTTTAATCATGTTTAGAGAGTTATTTATGATTAAAGTAAAAAGAGAGAAAAAGTAAACATAGCTTGTGTGCTCCTTTTCACTATTATTTTAGAGTCACATAATTGCATAGAGCGTGCACTTGAGAGACTCGAGAGATGCTTTTCACTTTAAAATGTCTAGGCAGCATCAAAATATTTCATTTGCTCCGGGAATCATGGCCTATTAAGGGACTGTTTGGGAAGCTAATAAGTTTTAGTTAAAAATCAAATATTTATATTAAAAAAATCAAATATTTTTTTTTATTCTCCCTACTTTTTACACAAAAAAATTAAAAAGTCATTCTTACACATTTTTTATACCTTCACCTATATTTTAACTAAAAAATTATTTAAAACGTCACTTCTCAATCCAACTAATCTTAAATTAAATTAATTAAATTGTCTAAAATCATTGTGGGGAAGATCATTAAGGTGGAGTAGTAATTTTTTTTTTAATCATTGCATAGGAGAATAATTACAAATAGGGTATCAAACTCCTCTTCACATGAGTTAAATTCGAGACCTCACACCAAAAAGAATGTTTACACAATCATTAAGTCAAATGTCTAATCGGAACAGTAATTCATCCTAGCTTGATGTTATAACCTTTTTTCTTTGGTAATTAAAATTTTTGATTTGTGATTAAGAATTACTATTTACATTTTCATTAGGGGAGAGAAGCTGAATGTGAGCTGTTTGGAAAAATGGATGAGAGAGAGAAAGGCACCGGCTCTTGAGCACACACAGAGACTGTTCGAGGAGATAAGAGGGAAGGGGATTAAGATCTTTTTGATATCCTCTAGAAGGGAATCCCTCAGAGATGCCACTGTTGATAACCTCATCAAGGTTGGATATCATGGATGGACTTCTCTCATATTAAGGTACTTAAAATCCATTTTCTACCCTTTATTACTCTTTTTTTTATATATTTAATTTGATTTTAAATTTAAGTAGAAAAATTGGTTTGATGTAAACTATTCAAATCCTTTCATCAAAATCTTTTTAGAAATTCTCATCTTATTCCAAAATTTTTCTTTTTATCAAATTTGTTGAAAAAAAGTAAAAAATCATCTCAAATGTTTTATCTATTTAAATTTTCATCAAATTTAAAACTTGACGAAGAATTTGTTCAATTATCAATTCGATAAAGAAGTACTTCTCCCTTAATTTGATAAGCATTTAATGAAAAGATTGAATATGCTCTTATATGCATCTTCTTACTTGTTAAGACTTGTAACCCTCTATTTCTATATAGCCATTAAGACACCGAGATTTTTTTTTGGTTTTTTATCAATTAATTTCTACATTCATTTATTTTTAGATAATTATTAGGCCTAAGCATTGGAATGACATCCATGGCGAGCAGGGAATAAAATTTTAATTATTAGCGCATGACTTTTCATACGAGAGTTGTAAACGTTAACTAATTTAAACAACTTACTTGATTAGAGGGTTGAGATTTTTTATTCCAAAAAAGTTTCAAAATTAGATTGACTCACATGTGATAAAAATATTATTCAGAACATAGGGATATGAGAGAATGGGCATAAATAATCCTTTGTAGCAAATGCCCTTTTCTTATCACTCATAATTACATGATATGATTTTTATTTTAATTAAAAATTAGATCAAGCTAGGTATCTTTTGAAAATAGAAGATCTCATGGTCATTCAAAAACATTTTAATTTAGATGTTATATTATGATTGGAATCTTAAAAATGATCATATTTCATTAAGAGTACATGATGGGAACTATGAATACAGGGGTATGGAAGATGAATATAGAGAAGTGCACAATTACAAAGCTGAGGCGAGGAAACGGTTGGTTGACGAAGGTTACCACATATGGGGCATCATTGGTGATCAATGGACTAGTTTTGAGGGACTCCCTGCTGCTAAAAGAACTTTCAAGCTTCCAAATTCCTTGTATTATGTTTCCTGAAAGCTAAACCCCCATTTAATCAACCTATATGCTTGTAATTTTTATTTTTATTTTTTACATTTTTATTTTTAAGTCAAGGGGAGTGGGGATGGTGGAAGGGATTCTTGAGACTTGATGAGCAAACATGACTTGATTTAAATTTTAGATGATTTTATCACTGCACTAATCAGCCATATTATTATTATGCTTATGTCTACATATTAGCGGTTTGGTGGTCAAATTGATCGAACTAACCGTATGCTATGATGGTTATCAACAATATTATGAAATTTAGATTGTTAAGTAAATTTCAAAAAGATATTAGTTAAGGGTCATTAGTTTAATTAGTAAGTTAATTGAAATCGAATAATGATGTTATGAATGTCATTATAACTACGTCCTAAATGTATTAGAAATTCTAAGTAAATTTAAAAAAATAAATTACAATGACTTCTCTTGATAACTGGAACAAGTAGAATTGATCTTGCTACTTTGATGAAATTATACTCACTTTCTTATCCCTAGTTATTTCCTCACTTGTTATTGCGAAAAATATCTCTCAATCTTTTATTCAAATACAAAAATGCTTAATAGATTAAGCCAAGAGTTTTGTAAAATCAAAACAGACAAAAAAATATAAACAACTTTTTTCACAAATAAAATTATATATATATGCCATGTGAATATATAATTACATATACAAATAAAAATAATAATTACTACAAGATATATATCTAAGATGTACATGTTTATGGAGAGTTGGGAACAAAACACATTTTTAGGATTTCTTTGATTTTCAGTTGAATATGAAAGAACCCACTTGATAAAGAAGAAACCTCTTGATAACTACTGGTAATACCAAGAGATTGTAACTCTTGCCCCTGATGAAAAGAATGAAAAAGATACCATTAGCGATCTCCAAAACAGAGTTCATAAGCTATTCTTGTGAGTCACACATAGCTTAACCCAGATTTTCAAAATACAATTGTCCTTGAACATACATAGACTATTCCACTCTCTTGACCCACTGCCACTACAGTCATCAATTGTTGCAGTTGACAATCTTTAGGGTGGGTTTTGCAGAGAAGAGAGTGGTTGGATTTTCAAGAGAAGAGAGGAAGAATTTCTTGAGATCTAAATATCAAAAATGACTTAGACCCCAGTGGGGTGACCCCACCACCCCCACTGATTTTTGATTGGCTCAAAAAAAATTTTTTTTTTTGTTCTCCACTCTGACCCCCACGTGTATGTGGGGGGTGGTGGGGGTCACCTCATGTGGGGGTCTCTAGCATTGCTATCTAAATAGAGGACAGTATTGCTTGTTGAGATGAATGACAAATTGAATTTTAAGGGTCTTTACCATTTTCAGACATGAAAGAGCTTTGTTGCAGAGGGTGGCAATTATTGACGAGACTGTTGATTGTGTTTTGTAGACAGTGATGACCATTGATGAGCTATTATTGGTTATTACAAGATAACATTTTGGGATGGAATTGATCAAGTTTTAGAGTAAACTAACAACCAAGCACGAAATAATCTTCTCATATAATCTTGTTGATCAAGTTTGCACTCCTCCAAACGTCGTCGCTTTACTACCTGAAAACACAAACTTGAGCTAGCCGGCGGGTGTGTACCGGATACCTCTCCGATGCCTAAGTCAACCAATAGACAATAAAAACAAAAGCTCTGTGTATTTGAGAGTAGAAATTGTGACATCTGTACATAGGTCCTGCCATGAGCTTTTGTAAATTCCACCTAGCAAAATCCTAGTAGGACTCCAACTCTCCTTATAAGAGTCCTCCTAGGAATCACACTCCCAAGGATGATGCATATCCTGATAACACCCTACTCACAACCAGCCAAGTGAGATAGCTCAAACCTCCTGTCTCGGCTCGGTAGTACGCGTAACCGAGTTACACGACCCTGCCTCACACTGTTCAGAACCAAGATGGCACTCGACCGAGCTAAATGTTGTAGTTCGGCATACTATACTAACTATACCCCGATCTAATTCTTGATTACCTCTATTTCACCTGTTTTAAACCCTTAATGTCTGCACGCTTCATGGACCGAGCTGGTGAAGCTCTTAACACAACCGGAAGGGTACCCTAAGGAGCTAAGGAGACCCTTCCTAGCTCGGCTCAAAGCCTAAAACCATTGGACCTAGCTTGGCCCAATAAATTACCCTCTCAATTTGTAACAACCCTCATACTGTTTACTGATTAATGACTGACTGATAGATTACCGATAAACATTGATTGCCGTTAAACTGAGCTGATTAAAGTACTGAACTGACTGATTGAAAACTGGAACTGAATTGACTGAGTGTGTATATTAAATTGTATTCTATCTGTTTGATTGATTATTTGCTCTGTTTGTGTTTTATGTTTAAACTGCTAATTGAAGGCCTTATCGGCGGCCGAATCCGGAATTGATTGAAGTTTTATGATCATCATAATTTGTGTGATTTTATGATGTAATTATCTGAAAACTGATTAGGTATGATTAAATTAGATTAAGCATTGATCAATTGCAAACTTTGACTTATTTACCAAACTCGCCACTAAGTGGGTCACTATCTCACACATTGAGCCTTACACTTGATCATAACATAATTCCCTCAACCCTTTTCTTGAGCCTTGCCGACCTAGAGAGTGGAGAGGGAGAGAAATTGGTTTTTCACCTTGAATTGCTTGGAAACTCGAAGAATTGCTTGGTAATTGAAGTGTAGATTGCTAAATTGAACCTCTAGACTTGCATTCAAGGAACCTAGGTAAGGATTTCATCTTCTCATTCTTGTGTTTGAGCTAAGTCTTGCATGGTCCATGATAAATTGTAGAGCTAAGCCATGTTTTGGTTCATACATGTTGACATAGAGCATAATTCATGCATGCATGTTTGAATTGTTGGATTTTGAGTTGAGTTCATGGCAAATTGTTGCATGCATGTCCATGTTTTGAGTGTAGGCCATGATTTCATCATGTTTTGGAAATAACTGGCTCTTTAGAGCATCAAATTGAAGCTTTAAATTGGTTTGAATTCATGCTTGTTTGCATGTTCATCTTGTTCTTGAAATTGATTTGAAATTGAGTTTGAACTAAACACCCTTGGGCTTTGATTCCTCAAATTGAGCTTTGAACCATGTTATTCTATGTGTTTATAAAGGTTTTCCAGAAAAATGGGCCCAAGAGGATTGGTTTTGATGCATTTGAACTTGGTTTTGAGCTTGGAGGTGCAATCTGGAATTTCCAGATTCTGCACTTCCGCTCGAGCGGGGGAAATGACGCTCGAGCGTGGAATCCGAGCGTCCAGTATCTCTGCACTGTTTTACAGTCCGCTCGAGCAGAGTATTGGGAGCTCGAGCGGAATCATGTGTCTCAAGCTCGAGCAGGCGTCGAGCGTCCGTCGAGCGAAGATTCCACCCATCCAGCACTTTTGACTGTTTTTGCAGAACGCTCAAGCGGGTAATTCTACGCTCGAACGGGTACCTTTGTCTGCATGTCCGCTCGAGCGGAGTGACCTACGCTCGAGCGTGACCCCTGTTTTCTGAAAATTCGAAAATGCTTTTAAAAGTACATCTTTGCATCCTCATCCCACTCTAGGCATTCTTAGGCCTAGTTTAAGGCATATTGTTGAGGAGATAGATGTAGAACACACCGAGGCATTAGGGATTAAATTATGATATTTCCCAACTGTGTAGCTTAGTGTGTGTTCAACCTGTGAACTGTGTAGGGTTGGCGACTGGGGAGACACGCTCTAGCACACTGTAGCCCGAACACAGTGAGTAACAATTGTGTAAAGATATGTTCAACTGAGAATGTTTTCTGACTGTTTAACGAAACTGCTTTCCGAAGTACTTATTGTTAATTGTTGAATGTATGTCCTATATTCTGAAATGTATTGTGGCATCCTTAGCAACTGTTGTATACTGTTACTGCTACTGTTACAGAGATCTCTGTCGGTTCCCTCGCGGAACCACTACTGTTTACTGACTGATGGCCATCATTACTATTCGGTCTTTAAGACCTACTGTTTACTGCTATGCTAATGGATGTACCACATATGACTGAATAACTGTTCTAACTGAAAGACTGAAGTATTGTTTAATGAACTGTTTTCATTACTGTAAGGACATTTCATTCTTAACCTCTTTACGCATTATGTTATTCACTGGGTTTTAGCTCACTGTTTATATATATATGTAGGTGCTCAGCCACCAGATCGGAGCTAGGAGCGCGGGTTAGACTCCAGTTTTGTCAAGCCAGCCTTTGTGCCTCACTGCGAGGTTCCGAGTTGCCATGCTATGGCTTTGGGGTGTTTTGTTTTTCCCCCGTCTGTCCCCACACTGTTGGACTACTGTATAGACTGTCAGCTGCTAACTGTACTGTTACCAAGGGATTAGGTCCCTGTACTGTGTGACTGTAAATTTTGTATAGACTGTACTGCTTGTATATGTGAATGCATGAAAAATCTTTTTGACATACAGACTGTCACAGCTCAATGGACATTATTTATTTACTGTACTGGCTTCCGCCAGGCCCTGTACTCTGTATTGCTGTATTGCTGTATTACTGTTCTGCAGGCCTTCGGTAATCTCGGATTACTGGCCGGTTACGGTGCTAAACCCATAGGGCCGGGTTTGGGTCGTGACACAATTGCCCCTTAATTCCATCTGCAAAGCATGATTAGGATTATTGACTTCCAGCCGAGTTGCCCAAGTCCAACCGCGTTGAAATAATGATTCCAGCCGAGATAAACACTGATTCCTGCCGAACTTAAGTCTATTCGGCTTCCTGAACTTGCACCGGTCGCACAGCTTGTCGTTTTAAAAAAGTCTAACATCACGTTCTTATCAGGACACGTGGCACACGTCGATTGCTTCCTCATACTTTGCCAGCCGTTTCACATTGCTCAAAAAATTTGAAAAAGGCCCGCCGTTTTGCCTCCACCATAAATACAACCCCTTCATTTCGAACAGTTACCTTTTTACTGTTCATCTTCACTCTGGAGAGAATCTCTGCATTCTGAGTTCCATATCCGTGCCTCATGAGCTACAGCATCCATTTCGCTTGCCTTCTTGCTAGTTGGATTTTGTCCTCACGCTTTTATACTCATAAGTTACTAATGCCTCTCTCTCCCTTTTGCTGATGTTCTTTTTTATTCATTTCTATATTTCCAATACTTAACCTCCATTTGTGTGTTATATACACTAAAGCGTTTGAGTAAAATACTAAACCCAAAACCTCACGTTCAAACCTAAACACATATATATGACCTTCATAACATGATCTTTGATCCAAAATCATGCTATGACCGAACTAGGCACTTGTTTGTGGCCTTTAGGCTTGTACTTGACTGAACTAGAAGTGCATTGATCACCAACCTTGCTATAAACCTTGAGTTGGCCCTATTTTATGGCCGAACTAGGAAATACTCTGTAAGCCCATTATAACCGAGCTAAATTTACTTAACTTTGCCTTTTTACTTAGCCTGGTCCAATTATTTCGGTATAACACCTTTTATTTCCACTTTGCAGACTTGGTTAGGTTGGCCAGGCATACCCTAGCACTTTGGCCCTAGGCCATTTTGCTCAACCGAGCCTTTTAAAGTCACCCTAGCGCCGAGCTAGGCTGCCGTGCTCATTTTTACACAACAATTTTTCAGTTTAATGGGTAAATACCGATTCCTCGTGGACTCGCCTGGGGCCACGGCCGAATTTAGAAAAAACTACCATATTCCTGGTGACGTCCACCTCTCCTTAGCCGAGCTAGACACCACACCCTATGGCAAACCGGGCTTCGTCCCTTTTACAGTGATATCGATCGTAGAGGCCGGGCTTCGGTTCCCCGTACAACCCCTTATATGCGAGTTCCTTAGGCAAACCAGATTGTGTCCAACCCAACTATCCACAAACACTTACAGAATAATAAATGGTATCGCTGAGCTAAACCGCCGACTCGACCTCAACCTCAGATTGACTGAGCAATTTCATCAAGATTCGCTCAGCCAAAATGACGACGGTTGGGTGTACCACCTCAGAGTAAGAAAAGGCCGAGAAAAAATTATCAAAAACACACCAAACAAAGATTTAAACAATGATGATTTCTTCTGGGTTTCTAGCCATTTTGAAGATCAGAAAACCCAAATACTGGGCTACAATATAAACTGGAAAAGGAACAGCTGGTAAGAACATTCCGGTTCAAATTTCTTTGTTGTTCCAATAACCACTGTGCTAACCCATTAAGTTCCTTCTCTTTTTTGCAGATTTGAAGCACCTTAAATCTCATTACGCTTACGCCAATCAAGACACCCTTCGTGCTGCGCTTAGATACTGCCACCGAGATTGGACCGACCTGCCAAATTTTAGGCCGACTTACCGGTACAGCGGAAAGAGGAAAACCAGAGTCACCGACTTCCTCCTGGAACCTTCACCCGAGCTAGACCCCACTCTTCCCCAAATCAACCTGATCCCTCTTACTGAAGAACAAGAGATGGCAAAAAAGTGAGCTGTCTGCGCCCTTATTACCGAGCAGACCGCTCCTTCCATAATCGAGGCCCAGACCGAGCTACCCCTAGCTAGTAACGCTCGCAAGGCCGTCGTCGCCCTACCAACTGCTAGAGCCTTGTCATCTCAGCCTAACAAGAGACCGTGTACCTCAGCCAGCCAAACACAGCGTTTGGCTGATGAAGAAGAAACTGAACAACCTGAGGTCGCGCTCCCTGAAACACCCATAAGTAGACACTGAGCTACCCTATCTCCCCCTCCGGCGCGGGCACCAGTTGTGTCCTTCAAAGGCCGTGCCGTGCCGTGACTACGTTCAATTCTGTTTGCACCGAAAAGGACCATCTTCTGGCGTTTAATTTGGCAAAAAGTATATGTTTGCCAGCCGACATGGAGCACCATGCCCATCTAACCGAGCTAAAGGCCACATGATTTGCCAACAAATCACTTATTCTGGTAATGCTGAATTCGACTCATGTTCTGATTTTGCCACCAACTTGTCGCTCGGTTCTTCTAACTGTAGATGTTCTGCAGGCTGTGCAAAAAAACCAAATTGCGCATCAACGCGTGCTAGAATTACAAAAAATGACAAAGGCGGCCATTGTAGATGGCAAAGCCAAGGAAGCCGAGCTGAGAAAACTCTAAACAAAATTTTCCAAACTGAGCGCCGACCGCGATCGCTTGGCCGAGCTTGTTAGTACTGTTGAAGAGGACAAGCAAAAAGCTCTAGCCGAGCGAAAGGATCGCTACCTTCGGGAGCTTACTAAATTAGAGAAGAAAAAAGATGCCAAAATAAAGGCACTTCGAAAGCAAATGGAATATGTCAAAGAGCGCAGCTTCAAAGAGGGTGAGGAAGTCTACGTCAAATAATGCGAGGCCACAAAGATATCTTCTTCAATAGTGGTTGGAAAGTCGTGCTGGAGAAGCTCGGTCATGCGCCAAACATAGACATTTTTGTGAATCTCCTCCCTTCCGCACTACATATCGAGCTACATGGTGGACTACGCAAATGCAGTCCAACAAAAGCTTCTGCAAGAGGAGGAGAAGGAAGAGGAGACCCCTAATCCAGTAAATGTTTCACCTGGTGGCACAAACCTCAGCCGTCAGCCTTCTCTGCCTAGCACGATTGATGTGCAGCTATCGACTGAACTACTCCACAAAGCAGTTGCCCAAACCGGCCTTCCTAGTGGCGAGGTCCGGGTTGACTTGGACGCTAACCTTGATGATTTATTTGCTTGAGACATTTCTTGTTGTATTTTTTCCTTTTGTTTTTCCTTTTGTTTTGATAGAATGTAACTGGGCTACAAGCCCTTCCCTTTGTACTCAGTTTCAAATGAATGAAAGAAACTTTTCTTCTTTAACATCTTTTGAACGGTTTACATCACTTTTCCGCTTTGTGGTGTAACAATTTTGCTGCATGCCCAGCCAGCTTAGTTAGCTCAGTCATGCCTTATCATGCCCACCTTGTTCGACTGAGATACTTATCCTGGCTGAAAAACAACTTTGGGAAACTGCAAAAACTTTTGTAACCAAGATGTGTGCCTTGATCCTTGTCTCGACTAAAGGAAAACAGGTTTGATTAACCCTTCCAACATACTTGAGCCTAGATCCTTATCTTGGCCTGAGGGACAAACTAAGTGTTGGTTAAACCTGTCCACTTTCTTTAGTCTAGATCCTTATCTCGGCTTAAGAAGAAAAATTTGTTGGTCAAACTTGCCAACTTCCCTAAGCCTAGATCCTTATCTCGGCTTTAGGGATGAGCTAAATGTTGGTCAAACTTGCCAACTTTCTTGAGCCTAGATCCTTATCTTGGCTGAAGAAGAAAAATTTGTTGGTCAAACCTGCCAACTTCCCTAAGCCTAGATCCTTATCTCGGCTTTAGAGACGAGCTAAATGTTAGTCAAACCTGCTAACTTTCTTGAGCCTAGATCCTTATCTTGGCTGAAGAAGAAAAATTGGATGGTCAAACCTGCCAACTTCCCTGAGCCTAGATCCTTATCTCGGCTTTAGGGACGAGCTAAATGTTGGTCAAACCTGCCAATTTTCTTGAGCCTAGATCCTTATCTCGGCTGAAGAAGAAAACTATGTTGGTCAAACCTACCAACCTTCTTAATTGCCCCCAGTCGACAATAAATATGAACAACTTTTACATACAAAAGAAAGAATCTCACTGAAAAAACTACTTGTTTTTATTGCAAAAGAAAAATTACAAGTGTTTTAAGAAAAGGCTAAAAATAAAATAGTTTGAGATTGGCCGTGTTCCATGGCCTGGGAACAGCCTTGTTGTCTATATCTTCTAAGTGATATACCCATTTTCCCGCTAAACCAATCACTTTGTATGGTCCTTCCCAATTAGGTCGTAACTTGCCATCTCCAGGTACTAAAGTGTTGCCCATTACTTTGCGCAGTACCCAATCTCCAATCTTGAATTGTCTTGGGTGCAGTGTTTTGTTATATTTTTTGGACAACTCTTGTTGATATGAGGCAATGTGCACTAATGCTCTTTCCCTTCTTTCTTCTGCGAGGTCGAGTTCTAGGGCTATGGCCTCACCATTCAAGTTTGGATCAAAATTTTTGCTTCTAATAGTGGGGAGGCCCATTTCCAGGGGGATTACTGCCTCCATGCCATAGGCCAAAGAAAAAGGTGTTTCACCAGTTGACCACCAAGGTGTGGTACGGTAAGCCCATAAAACATGGGGAAGTTCTTCAACTCACTTGCCTTTTACTCTTTCCAACCTCTTCTTCAGACCGTCTAAGACTACTTTGTTCGAAGCTTCAGTCTGGCCATTAGCTTGGGGGTATACCAGTGTAGAGTTGTAGAATTCTATTTTGTATTCTTTGCAAAAGCCCCTAAAGATTTTTCCATCAAACTAAGTGCCGTTGTCGGATACTAAAGCCTTGGGTATGCCGAACCGAGTTATAATGTTCTACCAGACGAACTTCTTGACGTCTTTTTCTTTTATGGATGCAAGTGCTTCTGCCTCCACCCACTTTGTAAAATAGTCCGTTGCTGCGAAATAGAACTCTCTGTTGCTGGGCGCAGTTGGGAGTGGTCTTACTACATCCAGGCCCCATATTGCAAAGGGCCACGGGCTGGTCAATGGTAGAATCTCTCTAGCTGGTTGATGTATTTGGTGTGTGAACTTCTGACATTTCTCACACTTCTGGACATACTTCTCTGAATCTGCTTGCATGTATGGCCACCAATATCCTTGTGAAATTTCTCTGTAGGCCAGCGATCTTCCCCCTTGGTGGCTTCTGCAAATGCCTTCATGTATTTCAAACAAAAATGCCTCGACCTTATTGGGATAGACACACTTCAAGTAAGGTCCTGTAAAGGATTTTTTGTACAATGCTAGTGATAGGGAGAGCTAAAATCGCTGTGATTTTGCTCTAATTTTGTTGGTTTCTTTCTTTTCTTTAGGTAAGATGCCATCTTTTAAAAATACTATGATGGGGTCCATCCAAGAAGGGCTTAGCTCGACACAACATGCTTCGCCTGCCTCGGGTTCTTCAATACTTGGTCTAGGTAGGAAGTCAATCAGTAATGCGTGTGGAATAGATGTATTTGCCATTGACGTAAAACCGGCCAGCTCATCCACTTTACTATTTTTTCCCCGGTCGATTTGCTCTATCCGGACTACTTCAAACTTCATGATCTCTTTCTGACCAAGTCTTGGTACTTAGCCATCCTATCATCCTTTGCCTCGTAGTCGCCTGAAATCTGGTTGACTATCAGTTGGGAGTCACTATACACCATCAACTCGGTGGCCTTCATGCGAAGTGCTCATTTCAAACCTGCTAGCAACGCTTCATACTCTGCCTCGTTGTTAGATGCTGGGAAGCCAAGATTGACTACCTGTTCAATTGTTAGTCCATCCGGTGAGATGAGGACTATGCCAAGTCCTGCGCCGTACCTGTTAGATGCTCCATCCACGAAGAGTTTCCACATCTCTCCGACGAATAGCTTCCAGCAAGTGGAAGGATCTGATGATGTCTTGGGATCAGGGGCGTTGTTGATGCCTTCTTTCATGTTATTGTCTATCATTGGGCTTTGATCCTCACTGTCTGACTATATCGAGACTTTACTTTTGGGTGAGTCCTTGCTGGCAGTGCTGCGGTCTGTTCCTTCTTCCCTCTCTCCCCTTCTTTCAGTTGCCTCGGTCAAGTCAATCGGATAAACATGATGACTTCCTGGTGCAAACTCGGCCACAAAGTCTGCCAAAGCTTGGGCCTTTATTATGGTTCTTGGTTGAAACTTAATGTCGAACTGCCCCAACTTCACTGCCTACTTCAAAATTTGGCCAGAAAAATCCGCCCTCTCAAACAAAGCTTTCAAGGGGAAGACCGTTAGGACAATCACGGTGTGGGCATGGAAGTAGTGTGACAATTTTCTTGAAGCCATCATCAACGCTAAGGCCAATTTTTCCAACGGCGGGTACCTTGTTTCAGCACCCAGCAATGTCTTACTGACGTAAAAGATAGGCAGGTGTTGTATTCCTTCCACTCTTACTAACACTATGCTCACTGCATGCTGGGAAACTGCTAAGTACAAAAGGAGCTCCTCTCCTGGTACTGAGGTCACTAACAATGGAGGAAAGGTCATGTAGTCTTTCAAGTTTTCCAGGGCGCGGTCGCACTCATCATCCCACTTGAATTTGGCCTTTAGTGCTTGAAAGAACGGTCAACACCTGACGACCGACTTATGAAGCGGTTTAGCACGGCTGCTAGGCCAGTGAGATGCTACACCTTTGTGACTATGTTGGGCCTCTCAAGATCTTAGATGGCCTTGATCTGAGAGAGATCAGCTTCTATACCTCGGTTGGTCACTAGAAAGCCCAAGAATTTGCCTAATCCCACGCCGAATGCATACTTAGATGTGTTTAGTCACAACTTGTGAGACTTAAAAATTTGAAACATCGCATCTAGGTCTTCGAGATGGTCCCCCTTATCCCTACTTTTGACCACCATATCATCTATGTAAGCCTCCATTGTTCTGCCTAACAGTGGTTCAAACATTTTGGTGATCATCTGTTAGAATGTTGCCCTTGCACTTTTTAGGCCCAAGGGCATGACCTTGTAATAATATAGTCCTCTGGGTGTCGTAAACGACGTGACCTCCTGGTCCGGTTCATACATAGCGGTCTGATGGTAACCTCGGTACGCATCAAAAAAGCTAAGTCGGTTATGCCCTACTATTAGGTCCACCAGTTGGTCTATTCGGGTCAGGAAAAAATTGTCTTTTGGGCAAGCTTTGTTAACTGTTTTGTAGTCCACGTAAACGCGCCACTTGTCGTTCTTCTTTGGTACCACTACGGTGTTGGAAATCCACCGGGGATAGTGTACTTCTCTTATTACCCCTGCTTCCAGCAGGTTTCCCACTTCTTCCGCAACTAGTTCTGCGTGGTGGAGTGCCAATCGGCGAGTTCGCTGCATAATTAGTCTGGTGATTTGGTAGACATTGAGTTGATGGAAAATGAAATTGGGGTCAATGCTAGGCATGTCATACGGCGTCTAGGCAAACACTGCGATGTTAGAGGTCAGAAATTTCATGATCTCTATTCTCTCGGTGCTGGACAGAGATGAGTAGAGCAAAAAAAACCTCTCTGGATTTTTTTCATCTATCCTTACCTCTATCAAGTCTTTCACCACCTTTTGTTCGGCTGCTTTGTCGATGTCTGGGAATAGCTCGTTGCTTTCTGGCTCTTCTACTATCTACACAAACCCTTTCGCAGCCCGGCTACCGTTTACCGTAACGAAGCATTGCTTGGACATGATCTGGTCTCCTAAGACCTCTTCAATTACTCCGGCTTCGTTAGAGAACCGTATTACTTGGTGGTAGGTCAAGGCTCCTGCTCACATGGCATGCAACCATGCTCTTCCCAAGATTATGTTATAAGTGGAAGAGACTTTTAATACCCAAAATTCCACATGTTTTGTCATCGTTCCTGCCTTGACTGGCAAAATTATCTTACCAGCAGGCTATTCTGGCATTGAGTTGAAGCCGACTAGGGGAGATGTTGCGGGTGCCAAGTCTTTGTTCTCCAATTTTAGTTGCTTGAAAGTCTCGTAGTACATTATCTCGCACGAGCTCCCTTGGTGAATTAGGATCCGCTTGATGTCAAAATTCTTGATGCGTAGAGTCACTACCAGTGCATCGTTGTGAGGGCTCTGCAACCTCGCTAATTCTTTGTCAGAAAAGGTGATAATGTTTGTTACCTCCGCTTTTTCCCTTTTTGCGGTAGGTTGTGCACTTAGTACCTCTCTCATGTGCTCAGCCTTTTTTATCATCCCTCTGAGTTCACATACCCGTTCAAGTTCGACGATCCCATGTATTACATTGATTACGCCTTGGGACGGACCGTCGCCCGGCATCCCAT
Source organism: Camellia sinensis (assembly GCF_055761805.1). Lineage (NCBI taxonomy): Eukaryota > Viridiplantae > Streptophyta > Magnoliopsida > Ericales > Theaceae > Camellia > Camellia sinensis. The sequence continues at coordinate 98,422,484 of NC_138972.1, forward strand.
CCGGCCTATTGCGGTCCTGGAGGGCTGGTTGTGTTCCCCTTTCAATATATTGGTCCAGGTGGCCACTAGCTCCTCCAAATATTGCCTTAATGGCGTATAGTTTTTAGTTCGGTGCCCCTTTTCATCATGGAAGGTGTAACGGTACCTCTCATCATAGCCCCTCTGCGCTTCTCCCAACTTGGCTGGCTGCCGAACGAAGAGTTTATCGCGTATCTAGCTAAGAATCTGGTAGATAGGTTTATGGAATATCGTGGTGATGGCAATGTGGACTCTCAACTTTCTTGCTTGGGGGTCCTTTCTGTTGGCTCGTTTGCCTCGCCCATTTTTGCTTGGTTGCTCAACCATGTTGACTTTTGCTACAGTCTTTCTATCCAGCATTGCTGTTGTGCTAGATTTTTCTTTAGCGCAAGCGTTATCTTTTTCTACCCGGATGTGCTGATGTACTCTCTCCATTAGGGCCTCATTGTGAGGGGTGGCATCATCGTTATTGAATCCCTCAACTTGTTACCTGCCGGTAAACCCTGTTTGTATTGTGCAATGGCGAGGTTTGTGGGGTAATCCCCAATCTGATTGAAAGTCTCCCAATATCGACTATTGTAAGACTTCAATGTTTCCTTCTCGCCCATGTCAATGAAGAGTAGCTGGTCAATCTCCACTGGCGGCTTGGTGTTTGTTCTGAATCTAGTCTCAACTGCGTCTGCCAACTGCGCCCATGAAGCTATGCTGCCTTCTGGCAACCTTTCAAACCATGTTAGACCCAGGTCACCAAGGATGGAAGGAAACAAGATACACATTAGGGCCTCATTTCATCGATACACGGCCATAACCTGCCAAAAGTGGCTTAAGTGCATGTAGGGGTTTGACTTCCCCTCATAAGTAGGGAATTTGGGCTAGTAGAAACCTGGGGGTAACAGTGCGTTCTCAATTGCCGGAACGAACGGTGAGCTCTGCAACCTTGCTAACACTTTATCTACTAGTTCGTAAGCAAGGCGTGATATTGGCATCCCTACCTCAACACTCCTATGTGTCCTAGGAGCCAATTGTTGTAGAGCTAAAACTCTACGAGGATCGCGAGCCTAGCTGTCCTCCTTTCATCAGGCCCTCTCCTCTAGCACTGTACGCAGGTCTGCCGACCTAGGCAACTCTATATGCCTAGATGTCATATGGTGCATGTACGAGGGCCGATAACTGCTTCCCTCCGTACACGACCTCTTAATCCTCGTTCTCTCAGACCTGGAGTAACGAGTCCTAGAGGCTCGTGATTGTGTATCGCCTATCATTAGGCTTCTACTTTCTGTCTGAAACGGTGTGGCTTGCCTGTCACGATCTTCTGAGTGGCGAGAATGCGCCATGCTCTTTTCCATCTCTTCTTCCGCCGCCCCTTTGCTTTTTATCTAGCGCTTCATTGTCTCCATGTCCGCCGCCACCCTCCTTATCAATTCATCTTGCTCCCTCCTGCAATTCTCCGGAACCTGGGAATCCATTCTTCGCCTCTGTCTGTCAGGGCTTTGAGAGTGACGCGGACTTGAGCCCCTTCCATCTCGCATGCCTCTACGTGAGTTCCGTCTCTGAGGATCCAATTCTACCATGGGCGGGACAAAAGGTAGACCTTCGCATCTCCCACCCCCTTCCGGGGTTTGTCCATCGATGGCAGAATGTGGTAAATCTTTGTTATGCGCCATTGAACTTAATGGAAGGAAAAACTTTAATCAAAAGGTTTGTTCTTAAGCTGTTCCCACAGACGGCGCCAATTTTACAAGCACGAAATAATCTTCTCGTATAATCTTGTTGATCAAGTTTGCACTCCTCCAAACGTCGTCACTTTACAACTTGAAAACACAAACGTGAACTAGCCGACGGGTGTGTGCCGGATACCTCTCTGATGCCTAAGTCAACCAATAAACAATAGACACAAAAGCTCTGTGTATTTGAGAGTAGAAATTGTGACACCTGTACATAGGTCCTGCCATGACCTTTTGTAGATTCCACCTGGCAAAATCCTAGTAGGACTCCAACTCTCCTTATAAGAGTCCTCCTAGGAATCACACTCCCAAGGATGATGCATATCCTGATAACACCCTACTCACTACTAGCCAAGTGAGATGGCTCAAACCTCCTGTCTCGGCTCGGTAGTACGTGTAACAGAGTTACACGACCCTGCCTCACACTGTTCAGAACCAAGATGGCACTCGACCGAGCTACATGCTATAGTTCGGCATACTGTACTAACTATACCCTGGTCTGATTCTTGATTACCTTTATTTCACCTATTTTAAACCCTCAATGTCTGCACGTTTCACGGACCGAGCTACTGAAGCTCTTAACACGACCGGAAGTGTACCCTAAAGAGCTGAGGAGACCCTTCCTAGCTCGGCTCAAAGCCTAAAACCATTGGACCTAGCTCGGCCCAATAAATTACCCTCTCAACAACTAAACTAGTTCTTACAATTCTAGACTTTCATTTATACTCTTTGAACAAGTAATACCAAATCTATTCATCAAAAATCCATATCCATATGGAACTTTGGTCTCTAAAATATCTTATCTGTGTCATTTTGATATTCAAAATCACACATTCATTTTTAATTTTAATGGGTCTATAAATGGGACCAAATTGAAATATTTTTTATATATTAAGGATTAAATTGACACGATTTAAATAGTGAAAATTAGGACCAAATTAAAGTAATTTAAACATTAATAACTAAAATGAAACAAATCTCTATAATTAACCTTGGGTAATGTTACAATAGACATCCCTCAAAAAAATGATATATCAAATACATGTTATGACACTTTGGGGTATAATCAAATCGCTTTATGTCATAACTGAACACCTTTGAATCATAATCAAAAAAAAATTGGTCATCACTAAAATAATAACTACAGTATAAATCATGACTGAATCATAATCAAGACTATAATTTATCATAAGCAAGGATTATAACCAAACATCACTTAGGCCATGTTTGATTGAGGGTTTGGGAGGGTGGATTAGATTACAAATTCATGGGACCCATCAAACTCTTGTTTGGATGCAACAAAATGTCATAGGATTAGTAGTGTAGGGGGCTTAGTAATCCCACTCTACAGGGGGATTCGCTTGGGAGAATTTTAGGTGGAATTAGAAAATAGTGAGGGGATTGAGTCTATTTTATATAAAAAAAAAAAATTTATTTTTTTATTTTTATTTTTTTTTACCAAGTGGACCTATTTGTTTTAATATTTGTTTTAGATTTTTTTAATATAGAAATAATTTATTTATTTATTTTATATAAAAATAATTTAACAATCTCATCACTGATCATCTCCCATACTATTATCAAAACAAACAAACTTTTCCTTAATCCCCTCACTAACAATCCGCATATTAACAATCTCTTTACTAATAATCTTCTCACTAATAATCTCATCCAACCTAATCCGCCAAACAAACGTGGCCTTAAGGTATAATCAAAACCTCTTCAATCATAATTAAAATAACAATTATAATAGAGTATAACTAAGTCATAATTAAAACATGAATCATAACTAGACATAATCAAGCACAATAATAAGTCATATCGAAAGGCTACTAAAATCATAATTAGGAGCTATCAATGCGTGTATTATAAAATAGACACTCAAGTCAAAGGTCCACTTTGAAACTGTTGGGCCGATAGGCCCAAGTTTAACTTTTTGGACTAAAATGACATTTGTCCACAAGAATACCAATTTGTTCAAAATTTACCCATCTATATGTTAAAATGTCACCCATGTGTTCAAAAGTCGCATGTTGATACACATGTCACGAATTTGTTTAAATGTGCACTTAGAGCATCTCCAATGCATGAGGCAAATGGAGAGAATTAGGCATTTTTCCTATTAAAGCTGCATTTCTAGGGCTCCAACACATGAGGCAAATGGTGAGGAATTTTGCCCATTCTCGTTTTGGCTCTCCACAAGTAGCCAGCCTCCACTGCTAGGCAAAGTGTGTTCCCGCCAACTTAGGTGATTCTCTTTCTCTCTCTCTCTCTTTCTCCTTTTCCTACTCTTCCCCATCAACGATATCTCTCAACCCATCTCCTGCACTACGAAACCCTTCCTTTTCTGTTTGATTTCGCTAAGCTTAGTTCACTTCTTGCGATTCAGGAAGATTCAAGAAGTCTGGACATTGGATTTCAACGTCAGAATTCTTTGAACCCTAAATCAATACCTTTGCTTCACTCTGATTTCTTTCTTTGTTTCCTAGTATGTTTGTCATCAATTTATTGGACTCAATGAGGTTCCTATTGTTACCGTATATTGGGTCCCCAACCCAAATATCTGGTGGTAGTGGGTGGTTTGAAATGTCGTTGCCATTCTCAAACATTGTACCAAACGAGTCCTTTTCAAACTAACCGGTTTTTATTGTTCCTTCTTTTATACCTTTCCAATCAATTTCGACTACTGCTCTGAATGTTGAACAGCTTTCAGAGCAAATCATTTCTTTCCATTCATGGGTTTTGCAGTGCTTGAGTTTTCCTCAATTGGGTTCTGTTTGATTTTTCATTCTCTACCTCTTACTATGATGATTGTACAGAGCACATGAAAGTTTGTTTCTTGTTCTTTAATATGCTTTTTTCATCTACATATTATTAGTTTCGATCCTTCATATTTGACCTGTTATTCTTTTTGTTGTTTTTCTTTCTTTCTATTATTTATTTATTAATAACTTGATTTTTGCCTCTGGGTTTTGAGTTTAAGCCCTCGTCATTTGTTCTGAATTTATAATTGTTTTTACCTCAAGATTTTGATCAATTGTAACTAAAGGAAAATTCAAGTTTTGTTCTAGAATTTTTGAGAGAGAAAGAGAGAGAATGGATTTATGGGTTGTTGAAGCAGTAACTGGAGCTGGGTATTTAGCCAAGTATTGGCAAAACTTGTCTGGGGAAAATGGGTTATCAGATGGGAATTCAATTCACAGGCAATCCAAATCCCAATATTTGCTTCAGCAGATGTAGGACCAAAATAGTCCATTTTGCAGATCGATACAAAAAGGATTGTGAGGAGATGTTTCTTTAGGGGGAGAACATGATGAATCAATTTCAAATTGGACGTTTCATGAATTGGACCGACATGGTGGTAGTTTGGCAGTTGGAAATGCATCTACAAGTGATAGTGATGCTAAAGTTTTGGCAAATGTAGGGAATTATGAGAATTACAATGTGCTTATGACGAAGAATTTTCCATCAGGATTCCAAGGATAATAAATTTTTTAGGACAATGCGATTGGAATTGGTGAAAAGAATGAGGGTTTTGACAATTTTGGTGATGCTTTACTGGAATTTGAGACCTATAGATTAGCAAAGAGCAAGCCTCTTAGAAGTAGAAGGTCTCGCGAGTTTTCTATTAAACCATTGAACCCTTTAGAAAGTTACCTCACTGTTCAACTGTATAGAGAGCAAACTCAAAAGAATGAGTTTGAGTTTAGTTTAGTTCCATCACCACTTATACCAATAGTGAGGCCATTGTTGGTAACTGATGGGAACTAAATAATTAGCAGAGATTTTAGTGATTCATTTGGTTGTAAGCTTAAGAACAGACGTGTGATTTCCTTAGAAGAGGATAGTAATACAGTTTTGGAAACGATTGACCATTTGAAAAAGTTCTTCATCCAACCCAACGTATGTGGGCCTTGTAGAATAAGTTCAAACCGTGTATGAGATTTATATAACCTTCGAGTACTTGCTTTTATTTTATTTTACCATTATCTTTTAATGGGTTCTGCTTGATGTTTCATAATTTCAACTCTTGTGTTCACTCTGTGAATTCTATTGTTGATATAATACACATTTTGTGGTATGAATAATTGTGCTTTAGATGGAACATCAAGGAAATGCATATTTTAGCAACCTAATGAACGACAAGTTTGACCTTAACCATGATGCTACCACTGAATCTCCTCAACAAGAGAGTCAATCTTTATCATTCTCTCCTGAAATTATTACCCAAACCACGAAGGTATCACAACGCAAAGGGAACTTCACCGTAGAGGAAGACATGATGCTCATATCTTCATGGCTTAATATTAGCTTAGATCCAATTAGAGGAAATGAACAAAAGTCAAAGGCATATTGGTTAAGAGTGTGGGAGAACTTCAACAAGTACAAAACCTTTTATTCTAACAGAACTCAAACTTCTCTAATGAATCAGTGGTCGACGATTCAACTTGCCACAAATAAATTTTGTGGATGTTTTGCTCAAGCTGAACGGTTGAATCGAAGTGGTTCGACTGAAAAAGACAAGGTATTACTAGAATTCAATTTTGTACCTATAATGAATATATATTATTCATTACGTGATATTGATTATTCTTTAATCTATTTTTCAGATTCGGGATGTGAAAAAAATTGTACAAAGACTTGTATCAATCGAACTTTCCCTTTGAGCATTGTTGGAATGAATTGAGATCCCAATCAAAATGGATGGAAGATACAACAACGAAGAAGCAAAAAAGCACAAAAAATGAATCTCCGGCAACGTCTACCCCTTGTAGACTAGATTCAATAAATTTAGGGGACAATGATAACTATGATGTTGTGGAAAGACCAATAAGAAAGAAGGCTGCAAAGAAAAACAAAGCCAAAGATCTTGGAAATAATGTTACAGAGTCGCATTTTGTAAAGCTCTTAGAAGAAATAAACGTAAAGAATGACATAACAAATGAGAAGAAAATAGAGATATTTGAGAAATCTTATCTTCAAGAGGAACGGATGATTGAAAATGAGGAAATGAGAGAGGAACGAATGCTTGCATTGGAGGAAGGGAGAGAGGAAGAGAGAATCATGTCAATGGATACAAATTTGATGCCTGTAACGCCCTCAAAATAAACCCACAATATCATACATTCACGATAAAGAAAAGAGATCTCATATTACAATCATCAGAGTATTCTTACAAAAGGTATTACATGTTGACAACAAAAGTAAATGCCCTAAAGGCTTACAACTTTCCAAGTCAACACTTGGTTACAAAAAGACAGTACTAACTCTACACAAATAAGCCCTTGGCTTGATACACATGTAATACAACAAAAAAACATCAAAGAGAGTCCAACCGCCTCAAGCCTCCCAAGCTACGTCTTTGGAGGTGGCATAACACCTGTTTCTGAAAATGATATCCCATATAGGGTGAGCCAACGCCCAGTAGAGATATGCTAAACATAATATGAGCAATAACTAAAACATGAGCATTTGATAAATGTTTAACTCACATAAATCAAGTCATAACTCATTTCAATTACATGACAATATGTCCATGCTTCATTTCATTTTCCATTTCTTGTCCAGTTCTTAATTTATGAATAAGGCTCAGAACCTAGCCAATAATTTAATGAGACTATAGCTCATATCAACAATGCTTCCATACATCACTATAGATACACAAATTCGTTGTATCGATATCACACAAAACACTTCCATACTTCACTATAGATACACATATTCGTTGTATCATTACTTCAATAGATACACATATTTGCTGTATCAATGGAGTACATCCCTTATCTTCTCCCAAACAATATCTGGTTTAGGAGTCCATCCCCTATCTTCTCCTAAACCATGGAATACATCCCCTATCTCCTCCCACACAACACAATGTATATAAGCATCTATCATATACATGTTCAATCAATACACAAATTTGATGTATTATTCCAATGGTCATATTCGATGATATATTCAATTGATTAGTTTTAGTTCGCCTAATCATCATGCATTGTCTACGACAATCAAGACTATCCTCCACCGATAGCCCAAAGCAAGTATTTCTAAATAGATAATAATTACATCCAACAGATAAATTATCAACAATTTCCAAGGTGAGTGATTAATAATTCCAACTCCACCATTATATCTCATAATGAGCCAATTACATTATTACCAACTCAATTTCATAATTCCATAATAAATGTCATTAATTACACTAATGACCCAAATATATCCAAACATGGCATTTTCCTCATTTTTCTCAATATTGACCCAAAGGTCCAAATATTATCAACAACAACAATAACCTCCTTTTTTAGACTCAAAACACATATTTTTGAATCAAAGAACAAAAACCCCTCTTTCCAATATAACACACCTCAAACCCTAACTTCCCAAAACCAAACCATTTATACAAAAAAACTCAACATTTAGGTTAAAGCCCATAAAGATGAGTAGGAATCCCTACCTCAAGAGATGAAACACAAAGGAGATGATGAAGAAATCCCGAAGTGCTCCAAATCAAGAAATTTTCGGATTGATAGGAAGCCCACACCAAGCTCTACACTTTTTGTAAAGGCTCAAGGGTAGGAGATCACTCTAACTAGATCAAACCCTAGAGAGAAGGTATATTCTAGAGAGAGAAGCTCTCAAAAGAGGTTTTAGAAAAGTAAGAGAGAGAAAGGAAATGTGAAAAGTGATTCAAAATCACCCAGCTGCCATCTGATATACGACTATCCTGCTCGAGCGGAGAATAGGACGCTCGAGCGTCAAACACAAGAAACTTGACCCGCTCGAGCGCAAAAAGACCCGCTCGAGCGCCAAGACACAAAACCAAAATACACCCGCTCGAGCGCAAAGAGAAACTTGTTTGAGCGTAGATTACACTCGTCCAATACTTTTACAAACAATGAACACCCGCTCGAGCACCAAGAGGTCTGCTCGAGCGCGACCCGCTCGAGCGTAAGGAAATCCGCTCGAGCGTGAAAAACGCACCTGTAGTAGTTTTGTAGAGGCACAAAATGCTGAAAGAGTGTAAACTCCGCTCAAGCGCAAAGGGACCCGCTCGAGCGGACCACCAAAAATCTGGGCAACAAGGAATGGGACTAAGGCTCAACCAACCTGTTCGAAACACGCCCAACACATCCTAAAACTCAAATATATGGGATTAAAGGATAACAACATGATATACACAACAACCAACTCCACGGAACCTAAGTCCGGATACAACAATCAAAGAAGGAAGAACCAGGATCGCTATAACCTCCCCCACTTAAGGAATTTCATCCCCGAAATTAAGTACAAGTTTTTCCAAAAATATAATTTCTCAATTACCAACATTATTACAATGTAAAATTCAACAACTTGACCCATTACCGGTCATTCCATCTCTATTTAAGAGGCAAACTTCCATATAGTCTCCAACATGCATTATCAACATGTATCTCAAAACATATTCAATGCCAACAATACATTTGCATTTCTAAGACATCATTAACATATACAATGTTAAAATAAACTTCCATTTCAAGGCAAGTTCCAAAATACTTCCATAAATCAAAACATATACAATGTTTTACAACTTAAGACATATTCCATGTTCTCAAGGTTCATCAACATTACCAAATTACTAATACATGATTACACATCAACAAACATATCCGAATATTTTTCACAGACCTCCAACTCACGTTCCCAAGTGGCTTCTTCCACTCCGTGATGTTTCCATAAAACCTTTACCAAGGGAATGGTCTTGCCTCGCAAGACTTGCTCCCGCCTATCCAAGACCCGAACCGGTCTCTCCTCATACGAGGCATCCTCATCTACCTCCAAGTCAGTCCAATCCAATACATGCGATGGATCCGGCTCGTACTTCCGAAGCATACAGACATGAAACACGTCATGCACCCCGGACAACTGCGACGACAAAGCTAAACGGTAGGCAACCTCACCAATTCTCTCAAGGATCTCGAAAGGGCCTATAAACCGAGGGGACAGCTTCTCACTCTTCCCAAATCTCATCAATCCCCGCCTAGGTGATATTTTTAGAAAAACATGATCACCCACCTCAAATGCCAAAAGCCTCCTCCTACGGTCGGCATAACTCTTTTGGCGACTCTGGGCTGTAACAAGCCTCCTACGGATAAGCTCAACTTTCTCTGTCGTTTCCCTCACCAATTTCGGGCCCAACAAAGGTGCATCACCCACCTCGACCCAACAAACTGGAGACCTACACGGTCGGCCATACAAGGCCTCAAACGGTGCCATACCGATACTCGACTGAAAGCTGTTGTTGTAGGAAAACTCCACCAAGGGCAAGTGCCTCTCCCATGACCCACTAAAGTCAAGAACACAACCTCGAAGCATATCCTCAAGGATCTGAATAGTACGCTCGGACTGCCCGTCAGTCTGAGGATGGTAAGCCGTGCTAAAGGTCAACCTAGTGCCCAAGGCACTCTGCATACTCTGCCACAGCCTGGCGGTAAAACGAGGATCTCTATCTGAGACGATCGACACTGGAACCCCGTGCAACCTCACTATGTCCTGAATATACAAATCGGCAAGATGATCTACCGAATCTCTTACGCGCATAGGGATAAAGTACGCCGACTTAGTCAACCGGTCTACTACCACCCAAATAGCATCACTACCCCGCTGAGTCCTCAGAAGACCTACAACGAAGTCCATAGTGACATGCTCCCACTTCCACTCGGCAATAGGCAAGGGTTGTAATAAACCCACTGGCCTTTGATGCTCGGCCTTCACTTGCCGACAAGTAAGACACTTCGATACGAAGACTACCACATCCTTCTTCATACCCCGCCACCAAAACTGGCAACCCAAATCACGATACATCTTGGTGCCTCCCGGATGCACCGCAAGGCGTGAATGGTGAAACTCTCGGAGTACCTCCTCTCGGCAAGACTCCGGCACAAACAAACGATCTCGGTATCTCACACTCAGGTCGGGATACACCGTCAAACCCTTCTCAACCTTCCCACTGGAGATCTTCTCTCGGAGGGATTCTACCTCAAGGTCACCTCCCTGTGCCTCTAACACTCGAGTCACAAGTGTAGGCTGCGCAATAACAGAAAACAAGGCCGCAGCCTCAATGGATTCGCTCAGAAGCAAATCAAACCGCCAAGTGCACCCAACATCTCCCACTCCCGGATGGCTATACAAGCAACATCACTAATGGATTTCCTACTAAGGGCATCGGCCACAACATTGGCCTTTCCCGGGCGATAATACAACTCGAAATCGTAGTCCTCAATAAACTCCATCCACCTCCTCTGCCTCAAATTCAAGTCTCTCTGTGTAAACAGGTACTTCAAACTCTTATGATCCGAGAACACCTCGAATCTCTCACCATAAAGGTAGTGCCTCCAAATCTTCAAGGCAAATATTACCACTGCTAACTCTAGGTCATGTGTAGGGTAATTTCTCTCGTGTATTTTCAACTGACGTGAGCCATAGGCTACCACTTTCCCCTCTTGCATCAACACACAACCCAAACCCTCTCATGAGGCATCGCAGTAAACTGCATAACCCAACCCTTTCTCTGGAATAATCAAAATCGGAGCAGTGGTCAATCTAACTTTCAACTCTTTGAACGACTTTTCATAAGTCTCACTCCATACAAATTTGACCCCTTTCCGCGTCAATCTAGTCAATGGTGAAGCTAGCCTGGAGAAATCCTTCACAAATCGGCGGTAATACCCAGCTAATCCTAGAAAACTATGGATCTCAAAAACACTCTTAGGTTGCGCCCAATCTTGCACTGCCTCAATCTTGGATGTATCAATAAACACCCCCTTCTCCGGAAAACACATGGCCTAAGAACTTAACCTCTCCTAGCCAGAACTCACACTTCCCAAACCTGGCATATAGCCTATGGGCTCTAAGTAACTCAAGCACCACTCTCAACTGTTTCTCGTGCTCCTCCTCAGATGGTGAATAAATCAGAATGTCGTCCACAAAAACGACTACAAAACGATCTAAAAATTCCCGGAAGATCCGGTTCATCAAATCCATAAACACTACCGGTGCATTGGTGAGCCCAAATGGCATCACCAGAAACTCATAGTGGCCATACCACGTACGGAATGCCGTCTTCGGAATATCCTCCTCCCTGACCCTCAACTGGTAGTAACCCGATCTCAAATCTATCTTAGAGAAACAACGGGACCCCTTCAACTGGTGAAACAGATCATCTATACGGGGCATAGGGTACTTATTCTTCACCGTAGCCCAATTCAATTTTCAGTAATCGATACAAAGTCTCAAGGAACCATCTTTCTTTTTAACAAAGAGGATCTGTGCTCCCCACGGCGAAACACTAGGGCGAATGAAGCCCTCATCTAGCAACTCTTGGAGTTGAATCTTCAACTCACTCAACTCGGCTGGGGCAAAACGATAAGGTGCCATGAAAATCGGTGTCGTGCCGGGCACTAAGTCAATAGAGAACTCGATCTCTCGATGTGGTGGCAAACTCACAAGATCCTTGGGAAAGACGTCCGAGTACTCACAAACCACTCTTGGCAACACAATCTGGGTCTCATCACACTCACCACTCATGAAGCTAGCGAGAAGACCACTAAGCTCACTCTGCCCTCGCGGATCATACACCGGTGGCAACACACTACCAACCCGATCTCCCAAGAAATGGAAACACTCCCCGCTCAAGGTACATACTGTGACTCACTGGTGATAACAATCAATAACTACCTGGTATGATGATAACCAGTCCATACCCAAAATAACATCAAAACCAGACATAGCCATAACTACAAATGGAAATGGAAGTCGGCGGTCTGCGACCTCTATATCGCACCCTCTACACCCTTGTTTCAAAATCAATTCACCCCCATAGGTGATACTACACAAATAGGAGATGCTAACTGTGCCAACTCCAGCCCCAAAATAGATACAAATGCAGCAGATATAAAGGAATGAGATGCACCCGTATCAATTAACACATTGGCAACCGAGTTGCAAAACAAAAAGGTACCTCTCACAACAGATGGAGCCGGTATTAGATCCTGCGCGGTAATAGCATACACACGCCCTGAAGGCCCCTGATCTACCTGTTCACCTCTCAGAGCAAAAGACTGCTGTATAGACTGGGACGATGAAGCCCCCTGATTGGCCCTCGAGGCCTGAACTGACTGAGCTGGCTAAAAACTCTGCATCAACCCAGGTGCACCAGATGTGCCACTCAACTGCGGGCAGAACCTCTTTAGGTGCCCCGCCTGACCACACTAGTAGCAAGAAAGCGGCTGACCTCTGTCCTGACTTTGGCTCTGAGGTCGAGCTGAAGATGAAGCCGCTCTCTGCCCTCCTCCCCTCTGCGAGCAAGCTGGAGACTTGTGGCCCAACTGACCACATTTGTAACAGGTGATGTCTCTCTGATTGCCTCTCACAGAGCCTGCACTCGGCACTGGAAAGGTCGATCTAGCAAAAGTACCCTGGGACTGCTGAAGGTTAGGACCCCTCTGCCTCCTACCGTCCCCCTGACCATCCTAACTCCTCTTGGAGCCCCTCTGCTTCTCTTCCTCCTCCTGCATCATAATCTCCATATGAGCTGCAGCATCCATAAGGCGCCCATAGTCCCGGGTCATAGAACCCCCAACTCTCATCTTGAGGCCATACCTCAACTTCCTCTCAAACTCGATGCAACGGCGTTCCTCAGACGCCACAAGCTCAGGTGCGAACCTGGATAAGCTAGTAAATGCAGTCTCAAACTCGGCCACTGATAAACTCAGCTGCTTGAGCTGGCAAAACTGATCCCTCAGCTTCTCCCTGATAGCTAAAGATAAGAACTTCTCCTGGAAAGCATCTACAAAAGCCTCCCACGTGCCAACAACACGACCCCTCATGAACTTCCACCACTGACCCGTATTCCCCTTGAGTGGGAAAGATGCCAAGGTCACCTTCAATGCCCCGTCTTCGATGCCAATCATCTCAAACGTCTTTATCATCTGCTCCAGCCACTCATCAGCCTTAAGTGGCTCCTTAGGATCCCCAACAAACTCATCCGGATTAGACCGGAAGAACTCCCTCTTCAGAAAGGAAGGCCCTGCATCAACAACCTGGGCCTGAACTGGATTCTCAATTCTAAGAATGCCTATGGACTCCCTCATAGCTCCTGCTATCTCGCGGGCTAAGGCACCCATGGCCTGCTGACCCACTGGGTCGGCCACATTGGCCTGACCAACACCCTCCTGCTGCGCCAGAACCTAATCCGGTATAGGCATCTCCTGCCTCCTAGGCCTTCCTCACCTACAACCTCATCCTCTCCTGACATCCTAATAAAGGTAATGAAGAACATTAGCACATTCACAAATGTGCCGAAGTTATAACACTCGCATCCTAAAACATTGGACAACTGTAATTCATTCCACGTAAGCACATAATCACATAAGCACTTATGAATTTCATTTCTGGATAATGATAGTCCCGAGGCATTACTAGAGTTCTGGTTAGAAACAGCATTGATCAAATGCTTTTCCAATAAGATTCACAGAAACCCAAGGATCCAATCAACATCCTAGAAACTAAATCTCATACCCAAATAGTCACATAAACATGTAATCACATAAGTACATAACACTACATCTAAGTCTCTATCAAGCGAGACGAACCTATTGTGGTGCTAACCACTTTCCGCGTACCCAAAGTATTCAAATCTGGTACGCTCTGATACCAAGCTGTAACACCCTCAAAATAAACCCATAATATCGTACATTCACGATAAAGAAAAGAGATCTCATATTACAATCATCAGAGTATTCTTACAAAAGGTATTACATGTTGACAACAAAAATAAATGCCCTAAAGGCTTACAACTTTCCAAGTCAACACTTGGTTACAAAAAGACAGTACTAACTCTACACAAATAAGCCATTGGCTTGATATACATGTAATACAACAAAAAGACATCAAAGAGAGTCCAACCGCCTCAAGCCTCCCAAGCTACATCCTTGGAGGTGGCATAGCACCTGTTCTTGAAAATGATATCCCATATAGGGTGAGCCAACGCCCAGTAGAGATATGCTAAACATAATATGAGCAATAACTAAAACATGAGCATTTGATAAATATTTAACTCACATAAATCAATTCATAACTCATTTCAATTACATGACAATATGTCCATGCTTCATTTCATTTTCCATTTCTTGTCCAGTTCTCAATTTATGAATAAGGCTCAGAACCTGGCCAATAATTTAATGAGACTATAGCTCATATCAACAATACTTCCATACATCACTATAGATACACAAATTCGCTGTATCAATATTACACAAAACACTTCCATACTTCACAATAGATACACATTTTCGCTGTATCATTACTTCAATAGATACACATATTTGCTGTATCAATGGAGTACATCCCCTATCTCCTCCCAAACAATATCCGGTTTAGGAGTCCATTCCCTATCTTCCCCTAAACCGTGGAGTACATCCCCTATCTCCTCCCACACAACACAATGTATATAAGCATCTATCATATACATGTTCAATCAATACACAAATTTGATGTATTATTCCAATGGTCATATTCGATGACATATTCAATTGATTAGTTTAAATTCGCCTAATCATCATGCATTGTCTACGACAATCAAAACTATCCTCCACCGATAGCCCAAAGCAAGTATTTCTAAATAGATAATAATTACATCCAACAGATACAATTTCCAAGGTGAGTGATTAATAATTCCAACTCCACCATTCTATCTCACAATGAGCCAATTACATTATTACCAACTCAATTTCATAATTCCATAATAAATGTCATTAATTACACTAATGACCCAAATATATCCAAACATGGCATTTTCCCTATTTTTCTCAATATTGACCCAAAGGTCCAAATATTACCAACAACAACAATAACCTCCTTTTTTAGACTCAAAACACATATTTTTGAATCAAAGAACAAAAACCCCTCTTTCCAATATAACACACCTTCAAAAAACTCAACATTTAGGTTAAAGCCCATAAAGATGAGTAGGAATCTCTACCTCAAGAGATGAAACCCAAAGGAGATGATGAAGAAATCCCGAAGTGCTTCAAATCAAGAAATTTTCAAATTGATAGGAAGCCCACACCAAGCTCTACACTTTTTGTAAAGGCTCGAGGATAGGAGATGACTCTAACTAGATCAAACCCTGGAGAGAAAGTATATTCTAGAGAGAGAAGCTCTCAAAAGAGGTTTTAGAAAAGTAAGAGAGAGAAAGGAAATATGAAAAGTGATTCAAAATCACCCAGCTGCCATCTGATATACGACTATCCTGCTCAAGCGGAGAATAGGACGCTCGAGCGTCAAACACAAGAAACTTGACCCGCTCGAGCGCAAAAAGACCCGCTCGAGCGCCAAGACACAAAAACAAAATACACCCGCTCGAGCGCAAAGAGAAACCCGCTCGAGCGTAGATTACACTCGTCCAGTACTTTTATAGACAATGAACACTCGCTCGAGCGCCAAGAGGTCCGCTCGAGCGCGACCCGCTCGAGCGTAAAGAAATCCGCTCGAGCGTGAAAAACGCACCTACAGTAGTTTTGCAGAGGCAAAAAATGCTAAAAGTGTGTAAACTCCGCTCGAGCGCAAAGGGACCCGCTCGAGCGAACCACCAAAAATCTGGGCAACAAAGAATGGGACTAAGGCTCAACCAACCTGTTCGAAACACGCCCAACACATTCTAAAACTCAAATATATGGGATTAAAGGATAACAACACGATATACACAACAACCAACTCCACGAAACCTAAGTTCAGATACAACAATCAAAGAAGGAAGAACCAGGATCGCTATAATGCCTCCATTGCAAGCACAATATATTCGTCAACGTCAGATGCAAATCCTTGAAAAAAGGAATTAATTGTTTCTATTTAGCTTTGAAACTATGTTTTTATTTAATTTAAGTTTGACTGTATTTTATTTTTGGGTTTGCTAGCACATCTTGTATCAGTTGGGGTTGCTTTGCTGAGTTGTCGTGCTACTGAAAATGGAGATATTTTGTGATGTTTTGGGATAGTTTCAGTTGGGGTTGTTGTTTGTTGTTGCTGATGGTTTGTCAAATAGCTAAATTCATTACATTACTTTTATATGGCTTGTTGCCGGCACATTTTGTATTGTATTATTTAGAGTAAATATGATACAAGCTGCAATGATATATTGTTTTATTGTTTTAGTATGGCTTGTTTTATTGTTTTATTGACAAAAAAAAATTATTCTAAATATCACTAAAGATCATAGATTTAAAAAAAATCACTAGTGATATATTATTGAAAGCACATAAAGTAGTACAAATATTTTTGAAAGCACACTCACTAAAGCATATAAACTAGTACAGTAATCAATAAGAACCAACAAGTACTTCTCACAAGAAGTCTCCATGTAGTGTCCACAAGTGTTCGACCAAGTCCTGTTTGAGTTTGGAGTGAGTTCCTCTATCTCTGATGCGATGATAATTTTGAATGAATTCAAAAAGTTCTAGTGTACGCTCATGAGACACTGGTGAAAGACTTTCGCTAATTGTATCATAATTAAAAAATGAATGAAGTTGAGAAATATAGTTCAAATTGGTAAAAATGAAAGAGCAAATCCTTTTTATAAACAAAAATATATGACCGTTAAGAATATGTCTATTAGAGAATATTACCGTTAGAGCATAATACCGTTTGAAAATATGACCGTTGAGAGAATATTACCGTTTGAAAATATAACCATTGAGAGAATATTACCGTTTCAAAATATGACTATTGAGATAATATGATTGTTTGAAAATATTTTTTTTATAAATAATTTAATTATATATTTTAAATAAATAAATATTTGCAAATACCACATCAATATATGCAGCATGTCATAAAAAGATTATTTATTTATTTATTAATGTTTATAATAGTTTTCTTTTAAAAATTAGTTAAGTTAGTTTGATTGGTTAGCTAAAATAAAATCCAACCATACTCTCTAAAATGCCTACTCAAAGTACACAGAAAACTACCTTCTTTATTTTGCCTAACTAGTTTAGCTAGTGTACACTCCAACCATACTCTTTATTTTAGCTAACCAATCAAACTAACTTAACTAATTTTTAAAAGAAAACTATTATAAACATTAATAAATAAATAAATAATCTTTTTATGACATGCTGCATATATTGATATGGCATTTGCAAATATTTATTTATTTAAAATATATAATTAAATTATTTATGACAAAAATATTTTCAAACAATCATATTATTTTAACGGTCATATTTTGAAACGGTAATATTCTCTCAACGGTCATATTTTCAAACGGTAATATTCTCTAACGTACATAATCCTAACGGTCATATATTTTTGTTTATAAAAAGGATTTACTCTTTCATTTTTAACAATTTGAACTATATTTCTCAACTTCATTCATTTTTTAATTATGATACAATTAGTGAACGTCTTCCACCAGTGTCTCATGAGTGTACACCAGAACTTTTTTAATTCATTCAAAATCATTATCGCATCAGAGATAGAGGAACTCACTCCAAACTCAAACAGGACTTGGGTCGAACACTTATGGACACTACATGGAGACTCCTTGTGAGAAGTACTTGTTGGTTCTTTTTAATTTATGTACTAGTTTATATGCTTTAGTGAGTGTGTTTTCAAAAATATTTGTACTACTTTATGTGCTTTCTAGTGATTTGTTTTTAATCTATGATCTTTAGTGATACTTAGAATAATTTTTTTTTGTCAATAAAACAATAAATACTAAAACAATAAAACAATATATCATTGCAGCTTGTATCATATTTACTTTAAATAAAACAATACAAAATGTGCTAGCAACTAGCCATATAAAAGTGATGTAATGAATTTAGCTGTTTGACAAACCATTAGCAACAACAAGCAGCAACCCTAACTGAAACTATCCCAAAACATCACAAAATATCTCCATTTTCAGCAGCATGACAACTCAGCAAAGCAACCCCAACTGATACAAGATGTGCTAGCAAACCCAAAAATAAAATACAATCAAACTTAAATTAAATAAAAACATAGTTTCAAAGCTAAATAGAAACAATTAATTCCTTTTTTCAAGATTTGCATCTGACGTTGGCAAATATATTGTGCTTGCAATGAAGGCATCATACTTGTATCCATTGACATGATTCTCTCTTCCTCTCTCCCTTCCTCTAATACAAGCATTCGTTCCTCTCTCATTTCCTCATTTTCAATCCTCCGTTCCTCTTGAAGATAAGATTTCTCAAATATCTCTATTTTCTTCTCATTTGTTATGTCGTTCTTTACCTTTATCTCTTCTAAGAGCTTCACAAAAGGCAACTCTGTAACATTATTTCCAAGATCTTTGGCTTTGTTTTTCTTTGCGGCCTTCCTTCTTGTTGGTCTTTCCACAACATCATAGTTATCATTGTCCCATAAATTTACTGAATCTAGTATACAAGGGGTAGACGTTGCCGGAGATGCATTTTTTATGCTTTTTTGCTTCTTCGTTTCTGTATCTTCCATCCATTGTGATTGGGATCTCAATTCATTCCAACAATGCTCAAAGGGAAAGTTCGATTGATACAAGTCTTTGTACAATTTTTTCACATCCCAAATCTAGAAAATATATTAAAGAATAGTCACTATCACGTAATGAATAATATATATTCATTATAGATACAAATGAAATTCTAGTAATACCTTGTCTTTTTCAGTCGAACCACTTCGATTCAATCGTTCAGCTTGAGCAAAACATCCACAAAATTTATTTGTGGCAAGTTGAATCGTTGACCGCCGTTTCATTAGAGAAGTTTGAGTTATTTCAAAATCGAAGGTTTTGTACTTGTTGAAGTTCTCTCACACTCTTAACCAATATGCCTTTGACTTTTGCTCATTTCCTCTAATTGGATCTAAGCTAATATTAAGCCATGAAGATATGAGCATCATGTCTTCCTCTACGGTGAAGTTCCCTTTGCGTTGTGATATCTTTGTGGTTTGAGTAATAATTTCAGCAGAGAATGATAAAGATTGACTCTCTTGTTAAGGAGATTCAGTGGTAACATCATGGTCAAGGTCAAACTCATCATTCATTAGGTTGCTAAAATATGCATTTCCTTGATGTTCCTTCTAAAGCACAATTATTCATACCACAAAATGTGTATTATATCAACAATAGAATTCACAGAGTGAACACAAGAACTAAAATTGTGAAACATCAAGCAAAACCCATTAAAAGATAACGGTAAAATAAAATAAAAGCAAGCACTCGAAGGTTATATAAATCTCATACACAGTTTGAACTTATTCTACAAGGCCCACATATGTTGGGTTGCATGAAGAACTTTTTCAAATAGTCAATCTTTTCCAAAACTGTATCACTATGCTCTTCTAAGGAAATCACACCTTTGTTCTTAAGCTTATAACCAAATGAATCACTAAAATCTCTGCTAATTATTCGATTCCCATCAGTTACCAACAATGGCCTCACTGTTGGTGTAAGTGATGATGGAACTGAACTAAACTCAAACTCATTCTTTTGAGCCTGCTCTCTATACAGCTGAACAGTGAGGTAACTTTCTAAAATGTTCAATGGTTTAACAGAAAACTTGCAAAACCTTCTACTTCTAAGAGGCTTGCTCTTTGCTAATCTATAGGTCTCAAATTCCAGTAAAGTATCACCAAAATTGTCAAAACCCTCATTCTTTTCACCAATTACAATCACATTGTCCTAAAAAATTTATTTTCATTGGAATCCTAGTGGAAAATTCTTCGTCATAAGCACATTGTAATTCTCATAATTCCCTGCATTTGCCAAAACTTTAGCATCATTGTCACTTGTAGATGCATTTCCAGCTACCAAACTACCACCATGTCGGTCCAATTCATGAAACATCCAATTTGAAACTGATTCATCATGTTCTCCCCCCTAAAGAAACATCTCCTCTCAATCCTTTTCACACTGATCCACAGAATGGACTATTTTGGTCCTGCATCTACTGAAGCAAATATTGGGATTTGGATTGCCTGCGAATTGAATTCCCATCTGATAACCCATTTTCCCCAGACAAGTTTTGCCAATACTTGGCTAAATACCCAACTCCAACTGCTGCTGCAACAACCCATAAATCCATTCTCTCTCTTTCTCTCTCAAAAATTTTAGAACAAAACTTGAATTTTTCTTCAGTTACAATTGATCAAAATCTTGAAGTAAAAACAATTATAAATTCAAAACAAATGACGAAGGCTTGAACTCAAAACCCAGAGGCAAAAATCAAGTTATTAATAAATAAATAAATAAATAAATAAATAATAACAAAAAGAATAACAGGTCAAATATGAAGGATTGAAACTAATAATATGTAGATGAAAAAAGCATATTAAAGAACAAGAAACAAACTTTCGTGTGCTTTGTACAATCATCATAGTAAGAGGAAAAGAATGAAAAATCAAACATAACCCAATTGAGGAAAACTCGAGCACTGCAAAACCCATGAATGGAAAGAAATGATCTCACTCTGAAAGCTGTTCAACATTCAGAGCCGTAGTCGAAATTGATTGGAAAGGTATAAGAGAAGGCATAGTAAAAACCGGTTAGTTTGAAAAGGACTCCTTTGGTACAATGTTTAAGAGTGGCGACAACATTTCAAAGCCACCCACCACCACCAGATATTTGGGTTGGGGACCCAATATACGGCAATAATAGGAACCTCATTGAGTCCAATAAATTGATGACAAACATACCAGGAAACAAAGAAAGAAATCAAAGTGAAGCAAAGGTAATGATTTAGGGTTCAAAGAGTTCTGACCTTGAAATCCAATGTCCAGACCTCTTGAATCTTCCTGAATCGCAAGAAGTAAACTAAGCTTAGCGAGATCAAACAGAATGGGAAGGGTTTCGTAGTGCAGGAGGTGGGTTGAGAGAGATTGTTGATGGGGAAGAACAAGAAAGGAAGAAGGAGAGAGAAAGAGAAAGAGAATCACCTGAGTTGGTGGGAACACATTTTGCTTAGCAATGGAGGTTGGCTACTTGTGAAGAGCCAAAACGAGAATGGGCAAAATGCCTCACCATTTGCCTTATACATTGAAGCCCTAGAAATGCAGCTTCAATAGGCAAAATGCCTAATTCTCTCCATTTGCCTCCTGCGTTGAGATGCTCTTAGTACACGTGTTACCTATTTATTTAAATGTATGCCTATTTGTACATATATCACCTATCTATTCAATGTCACATATATATTCATCTTACTGTCATCAACCGTCGACATCGATAACTTTTTAACATGTTTACTTATTAATAAAAATATATATATATATATATATATATTAAATTAAAACATATGACCTCTTAGTATTAGATTTTTCACCAAGTATTCCTTATAAATTTTTTAAAAAATTATTACACATTAATGAAATTTTTTATAAGTTTTATAATTAATATTTAAAATATTTATTACTTTTTGTATATATATATATTTTGTGATCCACTATGGTGTAATTTTTCTTAAAATTCTCCATGAAACACTAAGACTGTGTTTAATTGGGAGATTTTGACAGGGATTTGAAAAGGGAAAGAAAAATATATGTATAGTTAGAAAAACTATTCAATGCTCCTAGAGTGTCATGTGTTCATACTCCAAGATTAATCATCATACATCATGACACATTATGTTTATTAATCACTCGACACAAAATCATGGATCCTACCTTTTTCACAAATCACAACACTTTGGAGAACCATGTAGCTGTACTTCAGAAGAACCCAATAACTAATTGTGAAACTAGATGATATGCCATGACACATCATATTTCTCAATCACTCGACTCAAAATTATGAGTCATACATTCTCCACCAATCACAACACTTCTAAGCACCACATGGCCGTGATTCAGAAGAATCCAATAATTAGTTGTGAAATCAGATGAAATATAAATATATTTTATGTTCATTTTATCTATCTATTTTCCTTTCCCTTTTTAAAGTATTTCTCAAATCCCCGTCCACACAAAGCCTAACCAAAATTAACACCTACGTTTTATTATTTTTTTTAACGAGTAAGAGCATCTCCAATGGTTCACCAAAATTTTCATCAAATCTGAGTAAAAAAATGACTTTTTTCTCAAGCTAATACCGAGTGCTTCAATGGTTCATTTTCATCAAATTTTCATCAAATCTGCGCCAAGACAACCGGTTGGTCGACCGGTCAGTCGACCGACTGGTCGACCGGTGAAGGCAAAAAATTTTTTTTTTTTTTTTGAATTGTTTGAACCTTTTTTTTGAACTATCTGAACTTTTTCCGGGACAACCGGTTGGTCGACCGGTAAGGCAAAAAAAAAAATTTTTTTTTAAATTGTTTGAACCTATTTATTTGAACTGTTTGAACCGTTTTATGGTCAACCGGCTGGTCGACCGGTTTGTCTCCCCCAACGGTAACAAACAGTGATTTGGTGAAACCTAGAGCGTGTTCTCATTTTGGTGAAAGATTTGGTGTATTCTCGATTTGATATTGATTTGGTGAAATCGTTGGAGTACCAAAAAGTCACTTTTTCACCAAATTTCAAATTTGATGCCAGATTTGATGAAGCGTTGGAGATGGTCTAAGAGCATCTCCAACGGTTTACCAAAATTTTCATCAAATCTGAGTAAAAAAATGATTTTTTTCTCAATCTGATACCGAGTGCTCCAATGGTTCATTTTCATCAAATTTTCATCAAATTTGCACCGGGACAACCGGTTGGTCAACCGGCCAGTCGACCAGCTAGTCGACCGGTGAAGGCAAAAAAAAATTTTTTTTTTTGAATTGTTTGAACCTTTTTTTTGAACAGTCTGAACTTTTTCCGGGACAACCGATTGGTCGACCGGTAAGGCAAAATTTATTTTTTTTTTAACTGTTTGAACCGTTTTATGGTCGACCGGTTGGTCAACCGGCTGGTCGACCGGTTTGTCTCCCCCAACGGTAACAAACACTGATTTGGTGAAACCTAGAGCGTGTTCTCATTTTGGTGAAAGGTTTGGTAAATTCTCGATTTGATATTGATTTAGTGAAACCGTTAAAGCACCTAAAAATTACTTTTTCACCAAATTTTAAATTTAATGTCAAATTTTATGAAGCGTTGGAGTTGGTCTAAACATACAAGATCCTCGTGGGCAACTGGAGCAAATACACAACAATCTCCCAATTCTAAACCCACGTGCATCCCCACGGGAGTATCCTCACTGTCCAATCACAGATACCTTATCAATGTCTAGACTAGATCTAGAGGACGATCCACGCACCTGACAGTCACCAACCTTTCTCAAATGATTCCACGCGTCCCATATGGCGCGTGGATTCTTCTCTACCACAAGGCAAAAGCTAATCAAAGCCAAAAAAAACAACACTCGTCACCGTTCACTGCGTCGGAGATCGGTGACTGAGCCCCGACTAAACCCACCTGTCCAATTACAAGATGATTTATCATATATATATGTATGTATAGAGTTCTGTCAATCATTCTCAGTTTCTCGGCTTTCTGTGATCTTTAGGTAAGAATTTCGAATACCCATTTCGTGATTCTGCTCAATTTTGCGTTACCTAGAGTGTTGAATCTGGATGATTTATGTTTGTTGTTGCTGTCAATTGAATAACCCATATTGGGTTTGCTTCAATTTTGTTTCTTTTTATAATCTTTATTATTGCCTGCATGTTGAATAATTGGGTTTCTCTCTTTCTCACTCTATTATGTATTGCTAAATTCATGGAAATTATTGTGATGTTAGAATACATATTTGATGCTTGTGCATGCTTCAAATATGGGGATTTTAGGAACTCGATTTTTGGTGATTTGCTGTTTTTATTGATGACTTGTGATTTAGTTAGCTTGTGATTGGAGGGGGCAGTACAGTGAAAAATATACATACTGCTGAGTGAATGAGTTATGATAAACACTTGATTGAATTGTGTTTAGTTGGGTTTTTAAGAGTTGGTTTCATATGGGGATGCAAGTCCCTAGGAATGGCAACGGGGCGGGGCGGGGCCTGGGATTGCCCTCCCCGTCCCCGTCCCCGTCCCCGATCCCCGAAAGTATGGAACTCCCCGATCCCCGACGGGGAACCCCTCACTCCCCCCACCCCCGTTCCCTAACGGGGATCGGGTTTCCCCGACCCCGTAAAATTCCCGACGGTGACAGAGTTACAGAGCTGAGTGAGTCGTCTTCATCACACACACACACATGTGAGATCTAAGTCGTCATTATCATCATCATCATCATCATCTCACACACACACACACACACACACACACACACACACATCTGCAAATCTGAGATCTGAGTCGCCATCATCATCATCATCACACACACACAGACACAAAGGGAGAGAAGAGAGGTCTTGATCGGTGACGGGCGGCGAGCTTGAGAGAGTGACCATGGCGGTGGAGCTGTCAAAGTGACAGAGAGACGGAGACTTTGGTTGTAGTGGAGCGACGAGCGGCGGAGCTGTCAAAGCTCTGGTGCAACGAGCTTGAGAGCAAGTGGCGGAGTGCGACCATGGCGGCGGAGAGATAAGAGACAGAGCGGCGGAGGAAGAGAGGATCTGAGATGAGAGAGAGAGAGGGATCTGAAATGAGAGAGATGAGAGGTGTGTTTTGGTTTTGGGATTGTTAGATGAGATCTGAAATAAGAGAGAGATGAGTATATATTATAATTTTTAAATATAATATTATATTATATTATATTAGATGAGTATAATATATTAGATCTGAAATGAGAGAGGGAGAGGGAGGCGGGGAGAAACGGGACGGGGAACGGGGCCGGGGCGGAAGAACTTATCACCGTCCCCGGCCCAAAAATGATTGGGGATTTTTTTTTGAATACCGTCCCCGGCCCTCGGGGGTATTTTTCGGGGAAATCCCGTGTTAATCGGGGTCGGGTCCCCATCAGGCCGGGTTTAAATTGCCATCTCTACAAGTACCACACAATGACTTTAATATTTTAGGTTTTTTATCACTAGAATTTGACTTTAAATTGGTCTTTAATATTTACTGTAGATTTTTTGTTTTTGTTGTTGTGTGTGATGGTTTTGAAGGTTTCAAATGCTTCTGAGAATCATAATTCTTGAGTTCTCTCTATTAGTTGGGTGCAAATTGCTGGCAAAATTACCCGACCCGATTATATTTGTTCCAACCCAATTTTAATAATAAAAAAAAAAGTTTGGGAGAGTGTCCATAAGGTAGGGTAAAGTATAGGGGTGTACAAATCGTATCATTAAAATAGTTGAGTTTAAAGTTAATTTGTGTGTGAAACCCGAAAAAACCTGACCCATTGGCATCCCCTGCAGTATTTACTAGGGTTGCAACTCAGGCAAGTTCGGGTGGGTTGAGGGGATGTCCAATACCAACTTCAGTTGTGATTAGAGTTGTCTAGGTCGGCCTAAGTCCGACTTCCAACCCAAGTTTGTCTACCCAAGGCCCCAAGCCCAGCCCAAGCTTAAGCTCAATAAATTGAACTCAAGCTAGGCTCGAATTGCCCACAAATTTGATTTGAGTGTTTTTTTTTTTTTTTTTTTCTTTTTCTACTAGGCTGCTTACTTTTATAAAGTTGGAACATATTGAGTGTAATGGTGACACCATCCTACGTAGTGTCACCGGCCAATAAAATACCTCAAAGGGACTAAGTGGACAAGTCTTTGTTTCCCACTAACCCAATATTGTTGTGGTCCCTCTAGCAAATCAAGATTGTTCATTGGATGGTGATACCACCACGTGGTATCACCGTTACATCCAATATTTACTTCATGTTTGCTGCCCTTATTTAGAAGGACACCTAGAAGACATGCTACTCTTGCTAGTGTCATGCATCCATGTGTAATTTTTGGTGTTTATGTTGGATCAAAACCTCAAATTTTCTTCTACTTGGATACATATATCACTTGTTTTACATGTAATACCATCATGTGTTGAATGAACTCCTTTTTTCATTTCAGGCTGCTCGTCTGTCATGCTTACATGAACCTAATTCAATTGCCAACACTGGGTGGGTCCATTGAAAGAAATGCTCTTTTTCATGGTTATCCCTTTGTATTTACAAGTGGGCCGTTGGTCTCATGAATTTATTTGTTACATTAAAACTCCATTAACTTGCTAGGCCTTTCAGCTTCCTCACGATGATGAACTTAGTCATGGATAATTACAAGATATGTCAACAGCTGTCATTTTCCAATCAAGAAATACCACAAATTTAGTGTGTATTACTTTGGGGGAATTGCTATAGTAATGTCCTTCCCTGGCATAGAATTTTGAAACCTTTTGCCACTGGAAGGTCTCAGCCAAGGTTTTAAAAAGCGGCCGCAATCGTTACGTAACGCCGTTACGTAACAGTTGCGGTAGTTACTGCCACCCGTTACGGCCGCTTTTGCAATGTGATTGAGATTCACAGGTGTGTCGGCCGCAGCGACTGCCATAGCGGTCATAACGGTGTTGTAACAATCGTAACGGCCTGTTACGCACTATTACGTAACGGTTCCGAACTGCTTCTTTCAAAAAAACACACAAAAAAAGCTGAAAATGAGGGAAGAGGGATAGAGAGAAGAGGGAAGATAAAGAGAGAAGATGGAGGAGCATGAGATAGAGAGAGAAGAGAGAAGAGAGAAGATGAAGAACATGTTATTGATTTGTTGAAGGTGTAAAACCTATGCTATTCTATTCGGCTACTATCACTCAACCATTTTGTTTGTGTGTGTCTATCTATATATTGTTTGAAAATAATAATAATAATAAGTGTGGTCATCATCTATTTGACTTGGTTAAAGTATGTATATATATATATATATATATTTAGGCTCTTTTTTATTCTCTAGCTTTTGTCATTGTTTATCTTATATATAATAGTTAGTGATTGATTTTTTATATAATATAAAGTCATTAATTATTAAAATAAAATGTAAAAAACTCAGTTTATAGTGATTTAAAAATATGAAATATATTGGATCATACTTAAAAATTTACAAAACTTGATCAATATTTATTTTAAACTCAATAAATATGATCATGGAAAAAAAATATGCATATCGGTAAGTTTTTTTCAAATTATGCGAAAAATAAAAAAATTCTCGGCTCCGGTTACCGCAACCGTTACGCTACGGCCTTTACACCCCGTAACCGTAACTACAACCGCGCCACCGTCACCGTTACGGCGACCGTAATCGCTTTTCAGAACCTTGGTCTCAACTGTTCCTTTAATGTTTGATGGTGTCTCATCATTAAATATCACAAAATATCATGATTCACCCTCGTCTACCATAAAATGTACCACAAAGTTCTGTTCATCTTCAGTATTCTTTTACACACCAATGATGACTATTGTTTGCGGGCTATAAGGGTGAGGTATTGGAGCCTAAAACCTTTTAAAATTCCCTTGTGGAAATGCCTAAAGCAGTAAGTACTTGAAGGACTACTTTTAAGCTTCAGCTTGTCAAGTGAGGTAACATTTAACAAATTCCAGCTACTTTCAGTAAATAAGCAGTACAAGTACTGAAATTTTTTGCCAGGGAAAAAAGTACTGAAAGTTCTTATAAGTGGCATTTGTTGCTTGTAAAATTCTTCAACAATATCAAGATTCAAATAGTTTCACATGTATTTCAGAGAGGATTCTATGATGAACGTGTTGGTGTCGTGAGACTGAAGTTTTCTCCATTCTTTGTTTTTTGCAGGGCCAATCTTTGTCATGGACGTGTTACTCTGATGTTGCGGAATAAACCACACACACACACACACACATGCACCAAAAAAAAAAAAAGAAGCAAGAAGAATCAATCACAAACAAGAAAACGTGACCCACAGATTTACGTGGTTCGGCAAGATTGCCCATGTCCACGGCTCACACTAGTTCTACTATACTGAAAGAAGAGAATAGTACAATACAGTTGCCATGAAGACAATAATATATATGTTAGGGTTTACATCAACAAATTATTGTAATACCCTTAATTCAATTCACAACAGCATGTTGAAGTGTACAATACTAATTTGGCCCCACAAACCCAACATTTGAATCGTTTCTTCTTCTTTTTTGTTTGTTGTGTTTGTTCGTTTTTCTTCTTTTTTTTTTTCTTTTTTTTTTTGTTGGCCAAAAAGTTTTTTAAAAAAAAAAACTAGGTCTTTAGAAGTATCTTTAGGAGACTTTTTGGAAGGTAGTGCATATTTTAATTGTTTATAATATTTTTCCATGTAAATTTTAGGTTTCTCACCTTGAAACATTGGAGTAGATTATATTTGCTGTTTCTTTTGGGCTAGTTTATAAGATTTTTATTTTATTCGTGATGTCTATTCATAATAGCTCTTTTAGCTCTCGAGCTAATTTTTAATTTCTGGTCCAAGGAGAAACATTTCCATGTTTTAGTTTCAAATTTTTATTGATGTGTTGCATTTTCTTCTCTATCTTTGGAGAAGCAATAATTTGTTTAACCTTCATTATGGTGTAGGTTTCAAGTATTGTTAAATGTTCTAGGCTAGCCTCAATTGATTGAATAACTGTGCTGGCTTGTTAAATTAGAAGTGGAAAAAATGGAAGCTCGCCCTGCTTTATCTATTCAGAGCTCAAGTACAGGACAACTCAGCAATCTTGGAGCTTCTGGAGCTCTATCATCATCTTTACCCATTCTTCCCTCTGAAGAGAAATATCCTCAGTTGCCCGACTCTCAACAGGTTTCCATGGAGAGGGAAATTAATGCAAATTCTGTGGGTCTTCTTTCTTCTTTACCCTCCAACAGCGAGGTTGCTGGTCCTATGTTTTCATCTATGTCAGGATTCTCCAATAATCTCCATTTTTCTTCCATTGCACATCTTGAAAAGCATTCAAGAAAGTATCCCTTTATTTCTCAGTCATCAAAAAGTGGTACATCAATGCCACTAGATCGTTGTGATTCTGGGATGCTCCAATCTACAGCATCGAGCAACAATTATTCCTGGTGTGCAGATTCACCACCAGATTTCTTCAATTATCCTGTTAATGCTCCTACCCGGAACTGTCAAATAGGAAGCTGCAATAATGGTGTTTGTACCATGGCAACTGAAGACCTTAGTAAACGAACCGACTGGCACGATTGGGCAGACCAGCTAATCAATGATGATGATTCCTTGACAACTAATTGGAATGAACTTTTTGTTGATAGCAGTGTTGAAGATCCAGAACCAAAGGTGAGTCTCCTCACGATGCAAGACTATTAAGATTTCATTTCATCATTTTACTGTTTTTTCACTAGCTTTTGTCCAAGTTATTTATAAGAAGTGTATCATAACTTGCTCGATTTGTATTATTGTGTCCTTGTGTCCTTGTGTGTTACTGTAGATAGCATATCAGGGGGTGAAACCATCAACAAATTTTTTGGCAGTCCAGCCCCAAGTACCCCAGCAGATTCCAGCTCCATCTGGAGAGCCTTGTGGTGTTCTTAGTTCCACAACCTCAGCAAGTAGTGCACCGATCAAACCGCGCATGCGTTGGACGCCTGAACTTCATGAGGCTTTTGTTGAAGCGGTCAATAAGCTTGGCGGCAGCGAAAGTATGTAGCTCTTCTCACCTTACAGTACTTCTTAATCTCATTTGCTTGTGAGTTGGCTAAACCCGTTCCGTTTCCTGGCTTGAGAGTCGGTTGTTGCTGGTTTTGCATAGTTGGGTTACGGGTTTAGCCGATCCAAGTGTTTTGGTTTTTGTAGATTTTGTGGAGGATTTACTTAGATAGTTTGGTTGGCCCTTTGTGGGTGGTTTTTGTATTCCTTGCATCATCTTGATGCTTTTCTAATAAAATCCATTTATTTATCAAAAAAAATAATAATAATATGAGGCTACTTTTTGAACTGCAGAAGCTACTCCTAAGGGTGTACTGAAGCTAATGAAAGTAGAAAGTTTGACAATCTATCATGTGAAGAGCCACCTTCAGGTATGTTCACTTGTTTTTTTATCTTGATGTCCATTCCTCTCAGAATTGGATATTTTATTTTGCATCATTGAATTGGGGAATTTCTTATTTGTTGAATTGCAGAAGTATAGAACAGCCAGATACAGGCCAGAGTCATCAGACGGTAAACAAGAATAGCTTCCTGATATTCTTTTCTGTACACTTAGTTGCACCATCTCATCCTCTTTGTATTTATGTTGTAATTCCTTTCTTCAATGAGCTCTGTACAACTATAATTATGATGTTTTATGCATTGTTAGTGGAGCATTGGCACAGCATGAGGTGAATGAAACATCAAGTCCAGCCTATTTTTGAGAAAATGACCTCCTAAAATAAAAACACAAGTTGAATGCATTCACTTTTCAGGATAATAGATTTACAAGTTACGATGAATTATCAATCTTTCCATGCTAAAGTTGGTAATGATTTTTTTAAGTAATTTTTTTGTACTGTATTTTTTTAAAAAGAGTTGGTAAGTGCTTTTTTTGTGTGTGCGGTTTCATTACTCTCTTTTTTTTCCTTTTTCTTTTCCTGCAGGTGTGTTAGAACTTTGTAGTATAGCCTGTTACAATCATGTGGAAGAATTGTATATGTTCCCCAATTATCTCTCTCTCTCTCTCTGTTTTTTATCCCATTTATATGATGTTTTCAATTTTAAAACATGATTGGCTTTGTATAATTGTTTTTTTTGCAATTTTAAGTGTCGTTTTTACAAAATTTGTGAACTTTTTTCCCACTTAAATTTGGAAAAAAAGAAAAGAAGAGTAAAAGTTGTCTTTTTAATTCAGTTTGTATTTTCTGTAACTATTCTTCACTCTGTTATCAAAATGCCCTTTCCTTTATCTGGAAATTACTCGGTGATGTAGATATTTAATGCAATAATTTTTTATATTATCTTCCTATTGATCACTTGATGCTTATGGTTCCATACTTCTTTGGATTCTATTGTTTCAGCACTGCCCTATGTAAGGCAAACTGTCTTCATATATTAAGTCAACTCCTTTTCCTCCTCACATTTTATTTTTTTGGGGGGGGCTCAAATTCCTATCTGAAAGTCTGACTTTTTCCTTTGGTGGTATATGCAACTTGTTTACCTTATGGGCCATAATATGTGAAAATTTGTAAGAGTGGCAGTAGTTTAATGAAGTTGGTCTTTTCTTTTGATTTGCAGGATCCTCAGAGAAAAGGTTGACTCCTATTGAGGAATTGACATCTCTGGACTTGAAAATGTAAGTTTATTGACTTGGAAGAACTTATAAATAAATCCATCATGCAACATAGCTTTTTTGTCTTTTTCTTGAAGGGATTGCCTTAAGATATCATGCTTTTCTGAAGCATTTGCTAGTCGTGGTTCATTTATATTTTCAGAGACCTTAGTTTACCTATTGTTGCCTCAATAATTGAGTTAATATAGACCTGCTCTCATAGTACTAGTAAATCTCATCTAGAATGAAAATGTTTTGTTTTTAAGAGTTGATTAAATTGATGCTTAGATTGTATACAGTTTTCTGGAGTTCGGAAGACATACATGGGTTATAACTTTTATCTCCAATTTATGTGTTTCATGATTCGGTGGTTTAGTTAGTCAAAAGAAGTATATTTTGTTTCTTACCAGTCAACATTATTAGGGTTTTTCTTTTCCTTTTCCTTTTTCATGAAGGTATGGTATTTGAACCTAGTTAAACTACTGTTGCGGGCCAAAGTATTTAGAGATTTTGTTGGTTTGATGTTTGACATCAACTTTGGGGAACCAGGAATTATATATTGGCTGATGGGTTGTTTAACTAGAATATAAAAAATCTAAAAAACACAAACACAGACACGAGACATGAATGCAACACGGCGAGAAGATATTCAGAAAATGCAGAACTTGACATGGCAAAAAAAATTTAATTTTTTATGTACAACTGTAACACCTATAAATCATAAAAATAATGAAAAAGGATTAAATTAATTTAAAGGAAAGCTTGGATGGTAGGTCGCAATGGAGCAACCTTATCGCTGCCCACCCTCTATGCATTGGACACAGTTGAAAATGCTAATGTGAGGTGTCCCCATGTAGTGGGAACTGTCCTTGACTCACTATAGTCAAACCCCTGATGTGGGAACTGTCTTTGACTCAATACAGTCAAACCTCAACAAATTTGAATACCTGCGTCACTCTCAACATCTGTTAATCCATGTTGTTTCACAATATGGTGCCCTTTTATCTGTTGTTTGTGTCAATTATCCAACCCCATGCTACTAAGCCCAAGAGTATGTGAGAACTGTTAATAGAACTCCCTGTGGATAGTTTCAATAAGAGTTGGTTATCTTCTTTGTATGTTACTTGTTTCTTCCTTCTTGAATGGAGGTTTAATTACAATTAAAAAAGTTTCATTAACAATCAAATGGCAAATGGGGGACTTGCACCATGAACTTTTGATTAATCTCAAAACCACCAGAACTTCAGGATATTGAATTTAAAGGTATTAAATTTTCTTAAGCATGTTGTTTTGATTGGTAATGATTATCTTCATCGTCCAAGCATGTTCTTCTTTTCTAATTGAGTTTTACTGCCTTAATTGTTGAATTTCTGTTGAGTTACTACTTTATAATGAAAGTAAGAGTCTAAATTGTAGAAATGATATTAGAATGACCACATACAATAAATCATTCCTCCGTTCAATGGCTTTTTTGACTTTTAAATAAATGGAACCTTGATTCTTAATTATATTTCCTCTGTGGCAATTATTTTTATATCTTTGCTATTCATCTGAAATCAATTTTGGTGTTCTTGATGAAGCTTTTTGTTTTCAACTTGTTGCATTAATAGCATGCCTGGTACAATGGAATGAAATGAAGTAACGATGGAATGAGAGTAAGAATGAAATACAAGGTTGAATGGAATGGAATGTCCATTCCCCTTCCATTGTTTGGTTGCCAACATGAAATTACATAGGAATAGGATGATAATTCTTATTCTCATGTTTGGTTATACCTATAAAACTCATAGAATGGTTGTGGCGGCGACCATGGTGGTCATGGTAGTCATGGTTGTGGTGGCAATAGGGTGGCGGTGGCAGTGGTTAGAGAATGGAATGGTGGTAGTAGTTAAATAATAATATTTTTTTTAAGTGCTAACAAAAAAAATAATAAAATTTATGATAATTCCATGATGGAATGGAATGGCCATTCCTTAGGTTGGAAGAAGGAATAGGTATTCCCACATTTTGTTGTAATAGCCATTTTATTGGAATGGCTATTCCCACTTAAATAAGAGGTACCAAACAAGGGAAAGGGAATGCAAAGTTAGAATGGGCATTCCATTCCAGTCCATTCATGCTCTAAGCAGCTCCTCCTGCCATCTAAAGTAGCCTAAGAAGTTCAAACAAATTTCTTGGTCAAGATTGGTTGTGCATTGTAGCTTTTGGAATTATTTCAGTATTGATAGTGAATCAGTGATGCTGTTCTGACTTGTGTCTGCATACCACTGTTAGGATATGTATTGTTTTGCATTTTTCTTTTTATGATTTTGACATATTTTCTTTTAATGCATTTGAAGCTTTCTACCTCTTGATGCAATTCAGGCTACTAGAAAAGTTTTGTATCGGGTATCTCCCATATAGATTGCTAGATTGAATTTATTCAGACCTCTTGCTTCTGTGTGAACAGGGGTATTGACATCACTGAAGCATTACGATTACAGGTGGAAGTCCAGAAGCGCCTGCATGACCAGTTAGAGGTATGAATTTGTTTCTCTGAAACAGTTTTTTGTTTTAGTTTTTCAGTCATGCCTTCTTGTTGGCAGTTTGATGCTTGTTAAGGCTTAGTTAATCACAGCCAAAGAAATTGCAGAAAATAAGACGATAGCTATGTTGTCTGGAATGTGGATCATTTTCTTACATAAATGAGAACGTGGTATCCCATATTTTCTAGAATGTGGTACAATAAGGGTAGAATTGTATAAATTATACTACTAGAATTTAAAGTACTTCTAGAGTAATTTTCTTTTTTTAACAATTAGACATCCAATAAAATGTTTAAAAAATAAAAAATAAAATTCAATTTAATCATGTAACAATATATTTCTATGAGCCATTTTTTTATGTTTTGTTTTGCCAAAACCCACTCTCCTTAGAATTTAGTTGATGAAATTCGGTTTTCTTTCGTGTAAGGAAACCTTTAAGGATGATCAATAAAAATGAGGAAACCTTACGTTTTCAGTTTTCTGTTTATATTTACAAAAATTTTAAAAACTCAAATAAAAACTTGTTTGGTAAAATTTTTTATTTATAAATCAGTGGTCTTAGTTTATAAATTTGGTCAAAAAAATGAAAACACAAAAAATGTGTTTCCATTTTGAGTTTTCAGTTTTTTTTTTTTTAACCACCCAACACTAGCCACCACTCGCCACCATTTTCTACCACCGTCTTCCGCCGCCACCACCCACTCCCCACTCCCCTACCACCACCACCACCACCACCACCACCACCTGCCACCTGCCACCACCACACACCACCCACCTGCCACCACCACCCACCACCCGCCACCACCACCCACCACCCGCCACTACCATCTACCGTTCGCCACCACCACCCGCTACCTATTTGCTATCACCACTCACTACCCACCTGCCACCACCATCCACCACCTGCCACCACCAGCCACCTGGCACCCACCCACCCGCCACCACCACCATCATCACCCACTCGCCGCCTACCTGCCACCACCACCACCACCACCACCCACTCGCTACCACCTACCACCCGCTATGGTTACCCACTCACCCACCCACCACCACCACCACTCGCCACCTACCCGCCACCACCCGCCATCCGCCACCCACTTGCCATCACCACTTACCACCCGTCGCCACCACTGCCACCACCCCCACTACTACCCACTCGCTACCACCCACCACCCGCCACCGTCACCCACCCAACCACCATCACCACCCACCACCCACCCACCACCACCCACCTGCCGGCACCACCACCCACTCGCCACCACCTGCCGTCGTCACCCACCCACACACCCACTACCAACACCCGCCACCTACCCAGCACCACCCACTACCACCCGCCATCTGCCATCCGCCACCCACCTGCCACCACCACCCACCACCCGCCACCACCACCACCCATTCGCTATCACCCACCACCCGCCACCGCCACCCACCCACCCACCCGTCACCACCCACTACCACCAGGTACCACCACCCACCGTCACCACTTTCCACCACCCGCCACCGCCACCGCCACCGCCACCGCCCACTTGCCATCACCCACCACCCGCCACCAACCACCATCCACCACCACCACCATCTACCCACCACCTACCGTCTTTCGACGTCACTTGCCACCACTTGCCATTTTTCACTCTTTTTTATATTTTTTAAATTTTGTAAACATTTTGTCAATTACCAAACGCGTTTGTAGTTTATGTTTTTCTAAAAATAAACAAAAATAAACAAAAACTAGTTTATAAAATTTTTATAAATATAAACTGAAAACGTAAACGTTACCACCAAACGACACCTTAATGAAATATATGGGGAAAAAATTTTGGGATCGCTTTTTATTGCTAAATTCACCATTTTGGAACGGAAGTATGGTATGTTTCAGAACATGTGTTCCAAAACGTAAATCACTAGAGTATTAGCATTTTCCAGTAACAATGGAGTAGAGTACTATTGAGTTCACCTCTTAATACCAAATTTGCATATTATTTTGCCTATTCTCCTTTATGTTTGTTAATCTTTGAGCATTTTGAGTTCATAGATTTCTATTTGTGTGTTTCACTTGCTAGTTACGCACACTCTCTCAATTGATTAATATATATATATATATATATATAATATTAAGCTATTGAAGATAATTTGTGGGTACCCATAGTCTTTTTTTTTTTTTACCCCCAAAAATAAGTTTTTGGTAGTTGTCAAAAAGCAAGTTGGGTGAGAAAACTTAATATCCTGGTTGTACACCATACCTTATCTATATTAGATGTCCCAGAAATAGCATGTTGATGTTTGAAAGGTAGATGCTTAAGGCTTGGGATTCTATTGATAACGTAAAAGAATCTCATATTTCCCTTTTAGTGCAACAAATGGCAACACAGGAACCCTCATAATCCATACTTCTGAGAACAAACTCTCAATATTGAATACCATAGATTCACTTAGGTTGTTTTTGGATCATGGATTTGGATAGGTATTTCGAAAGAGAAAGGAAAAGGTGAGGGACATGGAGAAAAAATTTAACTTATTTTTAATTTGCATTTTCCTTGTCTTTTCCTTTCCCTTTTGAAACTCCTATCCAAATTTATCATCCAAACACAGCCTTAATGTCCCAATAAACTTCATAGTGATTGTATCTAATGGGAAAATCCACTTCATGGCCCTGTGATATTGCACTGGACCCTCCTGTCTTCTAAAAATATGCAAATGGAAAGCAGCACCACCACCATTTCTGTACACACGGTAACTTATTAAAAAATGGAAATTATACATATATATATTGATGTTTAGAAATTACCAGGCCATACCACAAGAGGTAAAGTGGATTTTACCTTTATATCATCTATATGGATGTTTAGAAATTACCGAAATTACAGCAGGGTGGTCTTGCTTTTGTCAAATGATACTTACTGACTTTCTAGTTTATAATCAAGTGCCCATTGGACTAGTTAGAAAATTATTTGCTGCTTGCTACCATGATAGTGGTAAATCAAATTGGCGGCTCTTTTTGCCTTAGCCATCTCTATTATCGATGAATATTGAACATCTTTCTGCAGATCCAAAGAAAGCTACAGCTGCGAATAGAAGAACAAGGGAGAAACCTCCAGATGATGTTTGAGAAGCAATGCAAAGGAGGTGACTTTCTTAAGACCTCGTCATCCTCCGCCCTGGAAAACCCTTCTTCTGCTGAGATGATGGATGCAATTCCAAATTCCCCTACTTCCAATAATGAATCAGGAGCCTCTCAGTTGGACCAACAAGAAAGTGAAAATGCCAAGGTTAACGCCAACACGGCATCAGTGCAAGTTTCCAGCAAATTGGGAGAGAAACAAAAGGCTCCTGGAAGTGAAGCTTCCGAGGATCTTGAGGCAAATGTTGTTGGTGGATCTAGTTCCCAACCCTCAAGGCGTGCAAAACCAGGTGAATAAGCCATATCATCTGACAAATCATCTTAGGGTTGACAGTGGAATATATCAGTAGTAGGATAGACTTTTAGCTGAATGGTGCAAGGAGCTTTGTAACTCTCATATCCAGATTGGCACTTCTTTTAACATTTAAAAATATAAAATAAATATAAAAAAAAAAAAATTTGCTCCTTTTTAGTTAAATTCTCATTATGACAATTCTCCATAGTTTTGCTTTTATTTAAGCAATGATGAATTTTGCAAAATTTCAAGTGCAGAATGAAGATCTCTTTTTGCCCATGGAGTAATTACTTGTAGAAATTTAATGTATAAAGAGAAATAGAGAATTGTATTATTGATTGATTTATATTGATTTCTATTACAATGATTCATGATTCCTATATATAGAAGAGGGTGAGTGTGTAGTAGGTAAGGAGTAGGTGAAGTGGAGGTGGTAGTGGTGTAGTGGGTTAGGTTTAGTGGAGTAGGTGAGGTGGTAGTGGTGTAGTGGGTTAGGTTTAGTGGAGTAGGTGAGGTGTAGTGGGTTAGGTTTAGTGGAGTAGGTTTAAGTGGGTGAAGTAGGTGATAGGTTTTAACAGCCCCCCGCAAACTCAAGGGGGATAGGAACTAGCCAACTTGAGTTTGAAGAGAGTAACAAAACAAGAAAATAGACGAATACATAAAAGAAAAGAGGATAGGAGACACTGTATGGTCGTGTCAGACCGATGGTGAAGACACTGTATGGTGGTGTCATAACGTTGTAGAGGACACTGGATGGTTGTGTCAGACCGATGTAGAAGACAATGTTGTGACAGTTGTTGTGACAGTTTACGGAGTCTTGCTGGACCCTTGTAGAAACTAACCGGAATCAATGTCGGGACAGTTTACAGAGTCTTGTCGGACCCATGAAGGAGCTAACCGGAATCAATGTCGGGACAGTTTACAGAGTCTTGTCGGACCCTTGTAGAAACTAACCGGAATCTATGTCGGGACAGTTTACAGAGTCTTGTCGGACCCTTGTAGAAACTAACCGGAATCATGTCGGGACAGTTTATAGAGTCTTGTCGGACCCTTGTAGAAGTTGCACCCTCAAAAGGTGTGCCCAATTTTTCAAAAGGCGTGCCATCAAAAGGCGTGCCCAATTCATCAAAAGGTGTGCCGGACATGATGGCGAGGCACGTGAGTGTCTTGGTTGGCGCGCCCGTTTGTCGTCTGGCGTCAAGTGGCGCGCGATACGCGTGGCTGCCTTGGTTATTTAACCAAGACGAAGGCTGAGGCTGAGGCATACCATTCTGAAACCTCTGAAACCAACCCTTCTCTGAAAAAAACTCTGCCTCTGCGGAGAGAGAAACTGTGGAACACTTTGTAGCCCAGAAAAATGGCATCGTCTTCCCGCGGGCTGCTCACCCTCTTTCCCGACCTCAACGAGTCAACAAGAGAGAGAACTGGTGCGGTGGCACTGGAACCTCAACCAAGCGCCCCGGAGTTTGCTCCGTTGAACTTTCCGATGCGGTCGGTGGAGCAAAGAATGGCAGTGCAGTCGGATGTGGAGGCCAATCAGTATACTTTGAAGTCATGTGTGGAAACCATGACGGCGGTCACAAATTTGTCGAACCGGCTGCAGAGTAGGACAAATGAGGTGCAGCAGTTAAACGCCCAACTGGCTCTGCTCCAACGCATGTATAAGGATGCGCGAGCAGAGATGAGTGTGCTAAAGGCAGAAAACAAGGAGCTGAAGCGGAAGGCCACCGTGATGTTCCGATTTGGAGGTCCACCATATGCTGGAGTGGAGGAGCAGGGAGGAGGCAACTTGCTTGGTGGTCTAGGAAGCAACACGGAGGCAGCACCGTCAAGGGCCGCCCAGGATGGAGGAAAGAAGAAGAGACCTGCGGCAGAGTAGAGAAGAAAAAATCCCGCCGGTGGATGTGGTTTTTTTTTTTTTTTTTTTTTTGTGTAAAAAGTGTGATCGGGGTTGTGCCCTGAGATGAATAAAATATGAGTGGTGGTGCAAATTTGTAAATTGTTTGCAATGGTGTTTGGTTTTTTTTTTTTTTTTTTTTTTTTAATAAGAAGAAGAATAATAATAATAATAATAATAATAATAATAATAATAAAATAGGTATGCAGTGGGCGGTGGAATGATGGGTTGGTAGTGTCAATAATAACCTGTCAAAAAGTAGAATAAACAATAATAATAATAATAATAATAATAATAAATAGGTATGAAGTGGGCGGTGGAATGATGGAGTAAAAAAAATTGAGTGGGGAACATGAGTGTGTGGAAAGAATGAAAAAAATAAAGAAAGGGAGATGTATATATATATAAAATAAACATATATATATAGAGAGATATATTAAAATAAGAGAAAGTGGAGTGGGTGCATGTGTGTCTGTCAAATCCCGTGGGTGTGTGTGTGAGTGTGGGCTGTCTTTGTAAAGTCCAAGATTATCATGAGAAACCTGATGTAAACAGTTTGAAACTCCAATGGCAAACCTGTAGCACGGCTTCCTCTATGAATGGTTTCATATTTAACTGACGGATTTCCTCCTGACTATAAATGAACTTGAACCAAGGGAGAAAGCCTTTTCCGGGGCACTTCTTCTGCACCTGAAAATCTACCAGAAGTGAAGAGATCCAAAGCCTACATTTGCATGTCCATGGAGCTTGAAATCGCCGAAGACGGTCGATTCAAGTTGAAATATTTATGGTGGGAAAAATCTGGCTGAAATTCCCTCTACTAGGTGGTGCTACAGTCGCCCCACCGCCACCACCGGAGTAGAATTCTCCGGCTGGAAGTTGAATCCCATTGATCTGACAACCTGAAGAGTTTCTGAGCAAGAGCTTCTCACTGAGATCATTCAAATCTCTCTGCTCATTTGTCGCGTAGCTTGTCGCCTGTTGTTGTAAGTGCAAATCTTCTATGCTTGATGATGACGTGGTGTTGCTGTGTATCATTTCAGTAAATTTTGGATAATGATCTTCTGGGAGGTCTCCTTTTCTTGCAAGGTGCAAGTCATGGGAAGGGGATTGAGAAGAAGTCATTTGACCCCAAGAGAGACTGGTCCAAGAAAGAGGTCTTGGTCAGATCCAATTTTGGGTCTTGGGTTTGGAGGAGAGAGAAGAAGTGAGGGTTGTGTAGAGAATTTTAGCGGACTAGGTTGAGGTCCGGCGGGCGGCCAAGGCGAGATTGCCGCCCGCCGGTGAAGCGAGAAATACTAAGGTCTTAACCTTGCTCTGATACCATGTAGAAATTTAATGTATAAAGAGAAATAGAGAATTGTATTATTGATTGATTTATATTGATTTCTATTACAATGATTCATGATTCCTATATATAGAAGAGGGTGAGTGTGTAGTAGGTAAGGAGTAGGTGAAGTGGAGGTGGTAGTGGTGTAGTGGGTTAGGTTTAGTGGAGTAGGTGAGGTGGTAGTGGTGTAGTGGGTTAGGTTTAGTGGAGTAGGTGAGGTGTAGTGGGTTAGGTTTAGTGGAGTAGGTTTAAGTGGGTGAAGTAGGTGATAGGTTAAAAAATTTTTTTTTTTTTAAAGAGAAATAGAGAATTGTATTATTGATTGATTTATATTGATTTCTATTACAATGATTCATGATTCACCTGAAGCTCTCTTCTGTGAGCCTTTTTGATAATTTTTTTCTTTTGTTACCGATAATGTGGCGCATTTGGACAAGAGTAAGCTTCAGGTGCATTAACCAAATATGTATTACATGATTTTTTATATTTTTTTTTTCAAAGTGGGATGATAAGGACTTTATTTTAGGATTGTTTATGAACTGCGATTTTGGATCAATGTTTGGAGATGGGTATTTGGCGGTTGACTCAGGGACATGTTCAGTTGGTGTATGAGCCCCTCTGAATTTTACAGATATCAGGAGCTTCTTATTTCTGAAGATGTTTTTCGGAATTTGCACTTGAAGAAACATCAAGTGAAGAAGCGACAGGCAAGATTTCATGAATTTTAAAGAACTCGAAGTCCAAGAAAGTGAGCGTGGAGAGGTTTCAATGATTGTTGTTGTTGTTGAGATTGGCATAGGTGAAACTAGAAAATGAAGTGAAATTGTATTGTTCAAGACTGTGTTTGGATCTTAGATTTGAGATTGGCGTACAATTTTCAAAATTGTTGGTATTACCAAATGTATTTTTGTTTCTAGTTTCAATGTTTTTTAAAACAATAAATAAATAAAAATTAGGGTTGAGTAAGGAATCCGTGAATCCGTAATCCGATTCAATCCAGTCCAATCCGATAGGTTTGGATTGGTTTTTTGAATCTGTGGTTCGGTTCCGGATTGAAAAATTAAAAATCCGTAGTACACAGATTGATTCCGGATTGAACTCCACGGTTCCAGATTGGAACCAATCCGAACCGTATATAAATAGTATATATTTTTATTATACATCCTCCCCCATAGTATCTTCTCTTGTTTTATATAAAATCTAAACTCAAACCTAAAACCGTATAATATCTTCTGTTATTACTTTTGTTTGTTAGTTTTTAGTTTTAATTTGTAATGGTCTAAATCCTTATGGTGAAACCAGTTTTCTTATAGTTATTTAAATTCTAAAACAGTATGTCGCTATTATAGAAATAGATGTTACTATTGTGAAACTAATATAGCGCTATGTTTATATTTTTATGAAATTAAAGTGTTATATATATATTTTTGTTATTTAATTATGTGAATCCGTGATCCTAAACCGATCCAATCCGTATTTAAATGGATTGGTTCTATGATTTAAACGGATTGGATTGATTTCAATTTTTCAGGAACCGTAGATAACGGATTGGTCATGATTTTATCCGAATCCGGTCCAATCCGAACCATGCTCACCCCTTTAATTACTAAATGATCCCTAAATTGGCAGAGGGAACCCTAATCCTCCCAATCATCAAACCGGCAAATTTAAGTGAAGTGCTCTACACCAAGGCAACATCGGGGGGGGGGGGGGGGGGGGGGGGGGGGGGGGGGGGGGGAATGACTATCAGACTCTATTCACAAGAAGAAAACTTAAAAGCCATATTCTGATCATAACATCACACAACACAACTATCAAACTGATATGGTGTTAAGACATCTTTTCCATACCATTTGCAAATTTACACAATTCATGCATAATAACAAAACAATGTATAATCTAGACAGATCTATGCAGGCATAATTGCCTAAATCAATTCTTCTTTTCAAGTTGCTTCCCCGAGATTGCGCAGTGCTTTCAAATCATCAAACTTTCTGGTGGCGCTTTGGATTTCATACAATTTTGCACCGGAGTCCTGGCATAACTGTAGAGTCAAGACCACCACCCAACCCATCTTCAGGGAGCTCCAATGTTGGAAGTGACAACCCTTTACCAAATTTTTCACCTCTTACGTCCCAGCTCTACAATAATGTTCCTCTTCAGTTTCTCGTTTTCTTTGACCACTTGAAATTTGTCACATTCATTATAAATCTGGGGAACATTTGTTGCCCGCTGCAAGCAAAATTCTCAAGTTTTTATTGCATTGGGGGACTTTATTTTAATGTACCATCTCTAAGTAGCCTATACATTTTGTAATTGATATATCTATTTACACTATTACTAAAAGTGAACAACTTGCTTGGTTTTCATGAACTTACTTGTCTCCTTTTGTCAAGTGTCAATTTCTTCATCCAAAATGATATATCTATCTATACTATTATTAAAAGTGAACAACTCTCTTGGTTTCCATGAATTTACCTGTCTCCTTTTGTCAAGTGTCAATTTCTCCATCCAAAATGATATATCTATCTATGCTATTACTAAAAGTGAATAAATCGCTTAGTTTCCATGAACTTACTTCTCTCCTTTTGTCAAGTGCCAATTTTCCCATCCGAAAGGGGAAAAAAAACAAATAGTTATAAAAGGAGTACAAGACTTGAATTTATGGTCATTGTTGACTTAATAAATAACACTTTCACCACTTAAATAACATAGAAGATATGTTTTCAATTTAAGATTAATATTTTTATTTTAAGCACATCCATCGAGTGGGCTCACACCCCTCGTCTTAAAAAATGCATACAAGGTTTGTTATGATAAACATATGATATACGGTTGAATACCAAGGGAATAGTGAGGCAGTACCTCTTTCCTTTCAGCTCTTTACTAATGATCAAAATTTTTACAGTGGTTCAATGTTAGCAAGAAAGAAGCATTGGTTTTTATCAAGTCAAACTATAATTAATGATATATAGCCCATTGGCCCAAATATTATTAGGATATATGAATAGCTAATTTTCTTCACCCCAACAAGACTGCTAAAAGATTATCCCAGGCTCTGCTTCCCATGCTAAAATTATGATGAATTGCACACAAGTGTTCCAAAGAAAGATCATCAA
The DNA here is from genome assembly GCF_055761805.1 of Camellia sinensis. NCBI lineage: Eukaryota > Viridiplantae > Streptophyta > Magnoliopsida > Ericales > Theaceae > Camellia > Camellia sinensis. Next base: position 98,466,630 of record NC_138972.1, read on the forward strand.
CACATCAGCATTTAAAAGTTCATCTTCCTCCATTTTCCTATCTTAAATGAAGTTAGTTGTTAAGAATAATCAAAAGTGGGGTGAAGAATTACATTTTCAGAGCAACCAAAATTTAGTAAGGGAAGCAAAAAGATGTCTCAGCTCCAAAAGCCATCCCAGCCAGTTTGCACTTCCAATCATTAGCATATTTTCATTAGACAATATCTCCGGAAGATAGTTGAAAATAATGAGTAAATAAAAAAATTCAATCCATTGATTATCAAATGTCAAAACAATAAGGAATTACGCAAACAAACAATTTTGCACACTACCCACATATATCAATCCACAAAACAATAACAAATGAACTGTGAAAGAAAAAATAAATAAAAAAGAATTGAAGAAAAAACAAACAGTCCAAGACCATCTCACAAAAAACACTGGGAATATATGTAGATTAAGCATCAGCAGCATGTCTGCTGTTCAAAGCTCTCTCCAACCTTGTCTGAATTCCCTATCTTATCCTGCAAACCATTACCCCCTCTTCATGTTAGATTCCAACATTTACCTATATTGCACACATAACACGTGAAATTTCACTTCACAAAGCAAATACCTCTCTGTACTTGCTGGTTGTGTTTGGTATGCCTTTATAGGAAGACAATGAACCGTGACCCTTGGTTGGCTCTGTGTGACTCCAATATGTCCCAACAGTACCTATTATGGGCATCGACTAGGTGACCCCCTTGGAGAGGACGATGCTGAAAACTGTTTGAGTTCCTCCACTGTCAATAAAATTGGTCTATCTTCTATGCTCATCACAGAATTTGATCCCTGAGACATGGTTTCAAACCCATTAAAGCCAGTCTTCTTGGAGGGTGTGGTTTCAGAGGAGACAATCCAACTTGAAAGACTAGCATCAACAGCTATTTCTTGATTTTGATACTTGAATTGATCCGGTTTGGACTTGAAACGGAGTGGTGATGATTGCTTGAAAGTCAGCTCAGAGCTAAATGCTGTGAAATTCTCATTCTGAGCCTTTAAAGGTAGTGTGAAATTTGATTTCACAGCTTTCCATTGAGTGAGATTCTCTACAGGGTTTAGCACAGGATGAACATAAACACTTCTATCTCGAGCTTTTCTGTTTGACCCAATTGTTTTCACTTCTCGCTCGCCCAAACCACTCATTGTCAAATGACTGTCTACCTCTTCCGTAAACACTCGAGCTGAAGAAGTTTCTGTGCTTGATTCCATTGATGAAGTTGGAATCGACTCGAACCACACTTCTTGGCCTACAAATCTGTCATTGTCATCCTCATCATTATCTTCATAGTCTTCTTCTTCTTCTTCTTCTACATCATCACCATCCAAATCACTGACCTCACACTCAAACTCCTTCACTTCATCATCACTGTCTCTAAATGCTGTGAAATTCTCATTCTGAGCCTTTAAAGGTAGTGTGAAATTTGATTTCACAGCTTTCCATTGAGTGAGATTCTCTACAGGGTTTAGCACAGGATGAACATAAACACTTCTATCTCGAGCTTTTCTGTTTGACCCAATTGTTTTCACTTCTCGCTCGCCCAAACCACTCATTGTCAAATGACTGTCTACCTCCTTCGTAAACACTCGAGCTGAAGAAGTTTCTGTGCTTGATTCCATTGATGAAGTTGGAATCGACTCAAACCACACTTCTTGGCCTACAAATCTGTCATTGTCATCCTCATCATTATCTTCATAGTCTTCTTCTTCTTCTTCTTCTACATCATCACCATCCAAATCACTGACCTCACACTCAAACTCCTTCACTTCATCATCACTGTCTCTAAATGCTGTGAAATTCTCATTCTGAGCCTTTAAAGGTAGTGTGAAATTTGATTTCACAGCTTTCCATTGAGTGAGATTCTCTACAGGGTTTAGCACAGGATGAACATAAACACTTCTATCTCGAGCTTTTCTGTTTGACCCAATTGTTTTCACTTCTCGCTCGCCCAAACCACTCATTGTCAAATGACTGTCTACCTCCTCCGTAAACACTCGAGCTGAAGAAGTTTCTGTGCTTGATTCCATTGATGAAGTTGGAATCGACTCAAACCACACTTCTTGGCCTACAAATCTGTCATTGTCATCCTCATCATTATCTTCATAGTCTTCTTCTTCTTCATCATCATCACCATCCAAATCACTGACAGCACACTCAAAATTCTCCACTTCATCATCACTGTCTCTGCAATTTTGATACCTATGATGGGAAGGATAAGATTCAACACTTGAAATAACAGAATCATCTTCCGATAGCAAGTGGGATGAGCTCGATTTTCCTGAACTTTCCTCCTTATTCATCTCACCATCTATATTGCTTTCCGGTAAAATTTCAATGCTTTCGCAGACCGAAACAGGCTCATAGGTCTTGATATTTGTATCAAAAGTAACTTTCTTTCGGGTACTCAGGCTCAATTGTTCCTCACGCCTATGTCTGCAATCAAAATGCATGATTTTTTACACACGCTGATTCAATTCAGGCAACAAGATAATTTCTTTTGTTTTTCAAAATCAAAAATATATATATATTAACGAGCTAAACTCAAGAACCCTAAAAAAAAATAAATAAATAAAAAAGAAGGAAAAATTGATTACTTACGGAACTTTTGAAATCAGGTTCACAGGTTTTGCAGAGGTGTCCTGTTCTGGAGAGACAATAGGCTGCAGAGGCTTACGGATTCCATGTATCTGTGACAAAGTTTTAGAATTAAGTAGAGCAACATAAGAAAAACACTTCAAAGCAATGTGTTTGGCTGGTGAGAAAATATCATCGATAAGAAAATAAAAAAAAAATCAACCATAATGACATCATAATTTCTTCCTAAGTTTTGGGACCTAAAAAAACAAAACCCCAAATCAACTGATCCTCAAATACAATGTTTTGATCCGTCAGTGTTTGGAAAAAAACAAAACAACAGGAACCCAGAAGGGCTTGGAAATTTTTTTAACCATTACAATTTTCTTTCGTTTTCTGAGCAACCAAACAGATAGGGAAAGAGAAATTGGAAACAACATACATACAGAGAGTGACAAAGCTTTAAAAGATGGATCTTACTTGGTGTCGAGGGAGGACCTGGTTCTTCCTCTGATTTCGGCGTTTTCGATCTTTGGAAGATCCAAAACAAGCAAGAAAACAACCCATTTAGAGGGTTTTCTAAGCTTGCTCTGATTCTCAGTCTAACAAGAAGTTAAAGATTTGGCTGTTAAGAGATCGTCTTCATGTTTACACTTTGTGAAGAAGAAGAAGACGACATGAGCATTGGATTGTGAGAAACTTTTAGGAAAGAGAGATAAACAAAACAGGACAGCCAAGAAATTGTAGGAAGTTGTAGTGAGGCTTTGTAGGGTTTTTGTTTGTTTGAAAAAGGAAAGTGACCGTTACGATGTGAGCACCTCATTTATATAAGAAAAACAATTGGTAGGGTCTTTTTTTTTTCTTTTTTTTTTTCTTCGCGTACCAATTAACGTATTAATTGATGATATAATATAATTTTAAAAAATTTTGATATTTATAATTTATATAACGAGTGAAATAATAATGTCATAATTAGTGTTAATATACTAATTAATACATGTAGTGCGACAGTTTTTACTTTAGCTACTAAAGGGGTTTTTTTTTTTTTACTCACTTTTGTTTTGAAGTCTTTTTTTTTTTTCTCTTTTAACCTTTCATATTTTAAAATGTTTTTAATCTAATTTTAAAATTAAATAAGAAATATCATTTTAATTATCACATAATATAAAAATATACTATTGTTTTATTGAGATATTTGTTTGTATTAGAGTTGTGAGCTTACATATAATAAAATATTTTTACATCACTTGTATCAATTTTTGTTTATTTTTAGAATAAATTAGAAAAAAAAATTAAAATGTGAAGGGCTAAAATGAAATAAATAAATAAACTTTAAAAATCAAAAAAAAAGATCAAAAAAAAATTGAGAAATAAAAGATCAAATATAAAGGGGGTAATGTGTAATTTATCCTTTCAATATTTTGAAAAGTAGATTAAAAACTGATTTTTTAATTTTTTTTATTACTTTTTTTGAAAAAATATATAAACAAATATAGAGGTGATGTGATTCAAAAAACTCAAAAAAACTAATAAATTAACTTTTAACTTGATTGCCAAAAAAGACTTTGACTCCATTTTCAAAATCATATTTTAAAAATAATAATACAAGTTTAAAAACAATACTAATTTTATAAAGGACAAAAGTTTACCTTTGAAATTTTTTTGAATGAATAGGCTTGAGCTTAATTTTTTTATGCTGAAGGGACTTTATTTGTCCAAAATTTATTTTATCTATTTGTCTAAATGTCATATATTTATTTAACTATTGATTCGAATATCACATATTTACACACATGTCACTTGTTTATTCATTTAAGGGAAATGCTAGAGAGTTCTAAATCTAGAGCTCTAATTTGAGCTCTAGTGATGTGTCTGAGTAAAAAAAAAAAAAAAAGAAAAAAAAAAACAAGGCAAGGCACAAACATCACATCAGAGTGGGTCTCACATTCCCACTAGTGTATAATGCATTTTATTTCATAGAAAGTGACTCAGGATTGAATTCTTAAGGCGCACTCTCTCTGAAGAAATTTTACATTGTACTTCAATCGATACTTGATCCTTTTTGTAATACGTTGATGAGATTCATTGAATGTCTCGATAGTAAGTCTCTTTCTATAAGTTAGATTAAATCTACCGATTATTCTGAAATCAAGAACAGCAACGAAACATCTTTTTTAACAGGTGAAAAAAAAAAACTTAAAACCCCTAAAATTTGTAACCCCTGCAAACCCCAATTAATTTATGATCATTCATTATTTTCAATTTTTAATTTTTTTTTCTCTCTCTCCCCCTTTCTCACAAAATGTGAGGGGGGTGTGGGTGTCCTGAGTCTCTATCACCACTGGCAAAAAAAAACATGTGTCCCCACCACATATTTCAATTTTGGGGGTCCAAAGCCAAAACCGAATAAGAGGAGCGGTGATCAAAGCGACGTCGTAAAAGGAATTCCGAATATCTCTTGGCATAATCGTGCATATTTTTTCTTCCGCACAGAAGAATCGTACGACACAAACCCTAACCCCCTAGATTCTGAGAGAGAGAGAGAGAGAGATGGATTCTTCAGACGAAGCAAAGATATTCATAGGAGGGATAGCATGGGAAACAACAGAGGAGAAGCTGAAAGAACACTTCAGCAACTATGGAGAAGTCACTCAGACCGTGGTCATGCGCGACAAGATCACCGGCCGTCCCAGAGGCTTTGGTTTCGTTCTCTTCTCTGATCCTTCTGTCCTCCACTCCGTTCTTCATGATACCCACTCCATTGATGGCAGAACCGTGAGTCACTCACACCTACACCTACACCTACCTTTCTTTGCCACTTCAATGTTTGAATTCTCTTGTTTTTTTTTTTTATTTTGTTGCTTCTTTAGTTTCATTTGATTTTCCACATTCTTATAGTTTAGGTATGGATTTCGAGGTTGAATTTTTAGAACTTGTTCATGATATACATTTGAATTTTGAAATAACAACGCAAATCTCTTATATTTTTATAAAATTCAAATTCTTTCATTTAAATACCATCCAAACAGAGCCTAATTGTTTCTTATCAGAAATTTCTCTTTTTTTTCTTCTTTTCTTTTCAAATTGTTATCTTTCTCTTCAATTTTATCAACCATACTGTTGCAGATTGTATGAGAAATCAAAGAGGTGGACTAGCCATACTAGATTGGCTATTCCTACCCTCAAATCTTCCCCCCGAGATCTTCCTAAAGAAATTTAAAAAAAATAAAATAAAATAAAATAAAATCAATTTTTATTCGAGCACACGTTTATCAACTTGTTTAAGCTGTGAGTTCCTAAATAGCTCCTTACACAGTTTGAACTTTGGGCACATACATGTCTACGCGTGTGTGCATATGTTTACTGCAGGTGGAGGCTAAGAGGGTTTTACCAAGAGAAGAACAGCGCACCTCCTCCAGACCTGGGCATCCAAATACTGGCCGAAGCTTTGAAGGGACGGGAAATTATAAAACCAAAAAGATATTTGTTGGAGGGTTGCCTTCCACACTGACAGAAGAAGGATTTCGTCAGTATTTTGAAACTTATGGCAATGTAACTGATGTTGTAATAATGTACGATCAGAATACGAATCGGCCTCGTGGTTTTGGATTCATCACCTTCGACACAGAAGATGCAGTCGATAGAGTTCTCCACAAGAACTTCCATGAACTGAATAATAAGCTTGTTGAGGTGAAACCAGCCCTTCCTAAAGAGGCAAATCCAGGTAGTGGTGGTGGTGGCGGTGGCCGTGGTGGAGGCCATCAACCCTATGGTTCTTCCGGTGCCAATGCTAGCACATTTGATGCTCGAATGGATGGCGGTCGATTTATGCAGCCACAAACTGCTGGCGGTGGTGCTTATGCACCATATCCTACCTACGGAGGACCGAATTATGGATATGGAGCTGCAAATAGCACTGTTGGCTATGGTGGATATGGTGGTTATGGTGCTGGTGGCTATGGAAGTGCCAATATTGGCTTTACTGGCCCTGCTGGGGCATATGGAAACCCAAGCGCCGCTAATGCTGGTTATGTAAGTGGTCCAGCTGGTGCCTTAAAAAGCCCATGGAGCAACCAGGCTCCAGGGTATGGTGCTTCAGGCTACAGTGCAAATGCAGGGTATGCACCAGGTATTGTTGGTGCTGTTTCTGCACCAATGGTTCCATCTCCAGGTGGGGCTTCTGGGTATGGGAGTCAAGGGTATGGTTATTATAGTAATTACGGTGGAAGTGAAGGCTCTTATACTAATTCTGGTGGGGGTGCCCCTAACAGCAATTCTGGTGGCAACAATGCTGCAGGGGGGCATCAAGGGACAGGTGGCGCCTACACGGCGTATTCAAATACTTCCTGGAGATCAGACTCTTGACTAGCTGCTGGTTGTGCTAGGGGCCCAACAATGCTGATCATATTGCTTGAAGTTCCTGGGACTGGTTGGATTTGCTTGAATCTTAATTGTAGTTTGCAGTAGCTATCTTTCCGGCATGGATTTAGTAGTAGTTAGCAATAGTAGTATTTTGCCTCTCATTTTCTTTGTCTTTCTTGAGTGTTAGTGTTAGTGTTAGTGTTATACTTCAGATTGCTTATAGTTGTATCTGCTAGCTTAATTGAAACCCTCCCTTCCCTTCCCTCTCTTCCTCGTGATATTCAAATGCTTTTCCTTTTCTTTACTGTTAAAACTAGAGTGGTATCTAGTTGACTTCCTTTTGGCTACAGGTATTCGTGATAATCTCTATATTTGATTTTGTGAATTGCATTAGCATATATCTCAGAGGTATGATTTTTTTGTGCCTGATATGAAATCTGTAGAATTAGAAGTACATGCTTCATGATAGCAGTGTCTCAGTTTCTCGCTGCTGCTTTGTGTGATAGAATTTGATGAATAAAGACATTGACATGAAGCAAAGGTTCTTGGTAATGTTGTCAGTGGATTTCTAGGCAGCCTTAATTGATCGCTACATTGTGGGTAGGAGTAATCATAGTGGTAGTCGTCGCAACTTTTATAAGGCATAGCCATTTTCTTGCCTGAACTTGCCTTTTTGTACAGGAGATAGAGATACTCCTATCCGAAATTGGCACTCGTGGAACTCTTAAAAATGTTAAATGGCAGTTGTGGCATGATGAGGATTCTAAAGTGGACTCTTTGGATGAGGCAGTGTTCACCTGATCTTTCATGCAGAATGTGAAGGAGGCTCTGGAGTCTTTCAAGTTCAAACAAGATATGGTATGTGTCATTTGAGGTTTGAAGGATACGTAGTTTTCTGTTTTTCTTTACAGTTTTGGCTTTCATGGGCTTGACGATTCTTTGGGGTGGTCCGAAGTAAAATAAAATCTGAGTAAGCTTTTTTCAGTTTAGGTGAAAGTGGGTCTGGTTATTTTTCGATTTTTTTTTTTTTTTTTTGGGAGAATTTTAGTTCGTCATACTTTAGCCTCATCGAATATTCAGGAACTCAAAGTTATATTTCTTTTTCTAACATCTTTGTGCTTTGATGTTGCATACATGTTGGCAGATTGATCTCTAAAATGAATTGTATCCACCAAGTGGTTGGCCAAGCAGGAGGGGCATATTTCGCCATCATTCGTTCCTACTTTGGTTCTTGCATTGTAACAACCACTTTGGTTTCTTTACTTTCATGATGTGTATCAATGATATTTTTCTATTTTATCAGAATGTGATAGAGATAGAAGACTGATATGATTTTCTATGACATTGATGTTTAAGGAAATTGTTTATTCATGTTCTACCATCATCATGTTTTCCACTTGGTTGCCATCAAGGTTGATGATGATTTTGTGCATCTTTTTTGTTTGTTTAGAAGAGAGTAAGACATTATGGGGTTCTTTTGGTTTTTTTTTTTCTTTTGTTTTTTGGTCTTGGGAAGAACATTGTAGGGGGAGGGGGGGCTGGCAGAGATTGAAATTCCATGATGAGCTTGGTGTGATGAAAATGCTGTATCACTTTGCTACCCCTAGCGGATTTGGATTCTCTGCCATGCAATGATCTTGCAATACTACTTGCCAGTATGACACATCAGTAAAAAAATAATCCAATGGTTCATTCTTCTCTACTGCCAGCCATGCTGCAAAGCGACCACTGTGAGCATCCACTCTCTCTTTTGCTCTCTAAAATGGTCTCTGTTATGTCTAGTCACCAATTATCAGAAAACAAAGAGTTAAGATGAGTTCTTTGATGGCGGTTTTAGAGTTCTTTGATGGGTGTTAATATCTATATGAAGATGTGATGGGGTAAATGAGGCTGTAGATCTGAAACCTCAGTTCTGTTCTTGTGGTTTGCAAATTTATTATTAGGAAAAAGATTCGAGTTTCTTGCTCGAGTGGCCCGAAACTCAGTCAAAATGAGTCAAATATATTTCTGTCAATATTTTATCTCTCCTCTCTATGTTTTACTTTCTACCTCTATCTGAAGTCGAAAACCCATTGAAACAGCAGCAGCTCTCATCTTCTCAGCAAATCTCTCTCATTCCAGATCACTCTCACCGCTCAGCAAATCTCTCTCATTCCAAATCTCTCATCCCCGATCTCTGTGGCACAAGCCTATATATATAAGGGTTGATTGAACTGTTGGAGTTATTGGCAAAATACTGAGAAACAAAATTTTCTTTATCTTATCCATGGAAGCCTTCTCATCTTCTGCCGCTCTCTCTCTCTCTGCTTTTGCTTTGTTTTGTGAGTGTTGGGGATTGTGGGGGACATTGCCATCATTTTTAATTGGGTTGGAATAGGGAAAACAGTGCCCATGACCTGTTGTGTGATAAACATCTGCCTGGTGCAGGAAACTTAGTATTGAGTTTGATTGTAAAGGCTAGTAATGCTTAATGGTGAGGAACAAGATATGAAGGAAATGAACTTGAGTAGTGACATTTTTGCAATGGTTTTGTAGTAATATTGAAAAAGGAATTACTTAAACAAATGTTTATGAGAAATCTGACATAGTAAGTAGCATGGGAAGACAAGAGGGTTTTGCGTAAGAGACGATATGGTCATGGCCCTCGTGGGCATCATTTGCACCATAGAAAATGATCGCATAAAAATGTAGCATTGGATGGTTTGACCTGAAACACAAGGGGAAAGCGATATTGAATTAATGGATAATCATGTAACAAAAGAAGTGGTGTTGGATTTTTTTTTGATTGGATGAACATATTGCGTACTGATTGCAAATATTCTTGTAGGGCTTTGTTCAATGTTACATGGAAGTATGGATGGAAGTATGGTCTCCAGTTCTGTAAGTGTCACCATGGTTTTGAAATTTGGTGCTCTACGAATTCGAATTCATATTATTTTAAAAGAGAATGCTCTATGATTATCATTTTTGGTTTGTTTTCTAGTCAAAAAATGAATCATGCTTGGAACTTGGAAGATGCTAAGCCCGTTAATAACCATAAACTTAGACCATGAGTAACTTAGTCTAAATTCAAAGAAGTTAGCCCCCCAACAATTAAGAACTAAGAAATTTCAAGTATTTGAATCTTTTTTGTAAATACAGCAATTGATACAAGCACAGTCTAACTAAAAAAAAAACAGAAAATCAAACAGAAAAAACCCTTTCTTTTGTTCTTCACCGAAATCTCTACAACAGATTAGAAAAACAGAGTATAAAATAACTTCTGTATACTATTATTATCAGACTCAAATGAAAGTTTTACAATCTGAAGGAAACCTAAAAATAGAGATCTCATAAACGATCTCTGAAAACTCAAAACAAAAATAAAAGAATCAAATTCAATCCCAAAAAAAAAAAAAAAATCTGAAAATCTTTAACAAATTTGAAGATGAAACCAAACAATGAAATTCAGTACTATCTGTAACCCAGAACAGTATTGGCAACCCCTCTTCCTCCCCTGTTTTCCCCATTAATCGCATTCGTAGCAGCCAATGACAATCCCTCAATTCCTCTATACTCGCATAGCTCTTCCTCCCCATCAATCCACCATTCCTCTTCTTCCCCAAATTCGCATCCTTCCAAGTAAGAAGTACAAAGCCATTGAAGAAGCTTTTTGTTGGGGATGTACGCAATGCAAGTCATTTTGTTTCACCTGATAATCTTTATGGTTCCGGTCCACAACCATCTGGACCAGATCGGTGCTAAGCGGCTGCACACAAGTCTGTTACCCGCTCCTCTCACTGTTCCGCTACAAAGTTTTATCCCTGTTCCTCTAGGTTACAAAGGAGACAGTGCTCTTCTCTCTCTATTCTCTGTTTTTTTCTTCTTTTTTTTTGGCAAATGAAATGTGTGGGTGTGGAAGTTGATTTGAGCACACGCACACAGCAGATAAAAAATAAAATTTGAGCCACTCGAGCCACATGGTTTCGAGCTACATAGCAGAGCTGTTATTATTATTATTATTAAAAAAAAAAATTCTTTACCCCAACGTTTGGAGCTTTTGTTTTTAAAATTAATCTATAACGATGCTAGGTAGCTCAAAATTTTGTGGCTCAAATGGCTCAAATCTGTCAAAACGACGTCGTTTTGACAGATTTGAGCCATTTAAACTACAAAATTTTGAGTTACCAAACATTTTTCATTAATTTAAACTATTATTATGCTTTTGCTATTGTGTCGAACTGTCGTCATAAAGGCCCTGTTTTAGTACGTTGTTGGTGTGATAGTGAATCTCAGACATTATGTTTGTTTTGCAACAATGTCATGGGACCAACAGTTACACGAGATTACAAACTCCCTTCGAAGAGGAGAAAAAATTTCAGTGAAATGGTTTTACCCTTCATAGGGATATTAGCAATCCCACAAGGGGGTTGGGTTTTGCATTCTAATTTCATGGGATTTGAGGTGAAAATATCATTTTATCTCAATTTTACAAAAATAACAAAGTCATTTTTTATATATTGTAAGCTTCTACATAAATTTAAAATTTGAATCCTAACAAACTAATAGGTAAATCTACTTTGCACAAATGCACTCAACTCATTACACTCATTTTTATTTTATTTTTATTACAATTTTATCCTTTAGTAAAGTTGTTTTTTAAACCATCAAACCTAGTTTCTCTACACATCCAACTCATTACACTTGTAAAATTTGAAAAATATCTCTATTTTCTTTAATTAATTTGGACAGTGTTAGTGTTGGGAGCCATTTGAATTCACATTTTATAATTTGAAAATTAAATTAGTAAAATTAAAAAATTAGAGACTAAACAACAATTTAGATACTTTGAGAATCATTAATACAATTAATCCAAAGTTCAAATAGTACATTGACTTGACGCTTTATCTTGGCCAAAAGAAGATAGCACATGACCAGTGTAGAAGAAAAAAATTATTCAATGTTTTTGGAACAAAAGCACTCTAGATTGATAAGGGGGTAATTACACAAAAAAAATAATAATAATTTTTTTTTAAAAAAAAATCCAGAATTTAAGTCTAGTGACAAAACAAACCCTAAGTTTTTAATTTTATCAATTTGAACCTTACTCTTTTTACTTATTTTCAATTTAAATCATTTATCTATTTTCGTTAAGTAAAATTGACTGAAAAATAATATTGTAATCAGTAAACTCAATATAAATATACATAAAATGTCTAAAATAACATTTTTCATGACTTTAATAACTAAAATATTCATTTTTCTATCAATGTTACTTAACAAAAATAGACAAATAATTTATATTAAAAACAAATCCAAAATATAAGGTTTAAATTGATAAAACTAACAATTCAAGATTTATTTTGTTACATGAGTCAAACTGTGAATTTTTTTTTATAATTTGACCAATTAATAAGTATTAAATAAAAGCAACACATACATTTGTAAAGAGCATAGGATACTGGAAGTCAAGGGACATCATGTTAAGAAACACATGGGAAAAAATGCAGGACTATTGCAAACAATTTTTCATATGGGTGGCATTTGAACACCATATGTCAATTTTGCCGCATGTTAAGAAAACTCAACGTGTGTTTCGCACATAATCCAAGCAAGCCATCGCATACCCTTATTTACATTTCCACACTCTAAGATCCAAGGTACAACAAAGATGGTAGTTGATAGAGGGAGGATGCTACATTCCAAAAAGAAGTGAGGGAGGATGCTATGGGTGTGTCAAAATCTGACTGATTTACTTCCTCTCCTATCTTCAATAGAGTAGGGCGAGATCACTTTCACTTCCTAAAGATCGTTTTCAAATGGGAAAAGCAAGCTTTAAGCGCTACACACTATCTCATCATTCAAATAGACAAGAAGAACACTCTTTAATCGAAGCCTGATAGCTAAAAAGCCCTAAACAAATAGGCAAGCAAGATTAAATAACAAAGGGGGATGAGAACCCATAACCAACTAATAAATGTGGACACATTTCCAACATTAACATAGAATATGGATCAAAAAATGTATCTTACATAATTTAGGATGCAAAACCAAGCAGCCCAGGCTTTAACAAATCTGTCATCAAAACTTTTCATAACAAAAATCTGCAGATTAGTTAGCAACCAAAAGGCTGCAGCTTACTTGCAGCAATTGATTCCAACAGCCATGTGTGTGCGATGATGACCTGAGACCCAATTTCATCACCCAACCTTTCTGCTACTTCTAGTCTTTGCAACACAACAGAACCTTCCTCTTCCAATCTGCGCCCTTGCATGGTGTCATTGTTATAAACAACTAGAGTTCCTGAAGAAGTTGTTTGGGTATCTTGACCTTGTGCGACTAACTGTTCCTTGCTCTCAATGACAGTACCGCCTGCAGTGATAACCAAATCTAGAAGATCATCCTTATAACCTGGTATGAAGTCCCCAGTGAAGTAGAAATTTAAGCCATTGAAGAGCTTTGGCACCTGCAGAAGAAAGAACAATATATTATTCGCTCAATCAAGTACAAAAGTTTAGATTTTAACGCCCAAAAATAAGGTGCAAAAGGAGGAACCCAAATCTTAAAAGATTAATGTAATTCTCAAGCGAAGTTACTTAAGTAACAAAATTAGTTTAGTGAAAGCAGATCCACCAAAAGCAGTACAAGACTCTACTACCAGAGGTCATATAGGAAAAAAATCATTTTTTATCATATGGCATGAAACCTGTGGCATATTTCATTCTTCAAGTTCCAAATATCTAAAATAAAATGATACAATTTAATTAGTCAACTAAAAATCAAAATTGTCGTAGTCAGTAGTTTTTGACCCATATATAAATATGAGTGTTCAACTTTTTAGTCCATAACACTAAATAATAACCAGCCATGTGTTGGGAAAAAAATAAAAATAAAAAGAAACAAAGTTGAGCATATGGCTTATTGTGAGATTTTACATTTCCACAAAACATTGTGCACTTATTCTTTCACATAAGTATGCACTTACATTATTTAAGACCCTTAGTCTGCCAGTTCTGGGGCCGTCACAACAGCCATGATTGTCTAGACTAACTTCATAAGGTTCTTCATCCACAGGTTGCATAGCTTCCATGCATGCTTTTATCCCTGCAAGCCCACAGGCCAAAAGTTCAAAAACAGCCATGCTTAATAACGTAGAGCAAATATTAATATTTCACTTAAAAAAATGCAACGAAGTGGGAAGGCATAAATATAGCTTACAGTCCGTCTTGAGGATCCATCTCCCATTCAAAATTGCCTTGAGAACTTTCAGCGTCCTGCTGCATGCACCCTTCGCATCTGTGGCAGCAATGACATGAGTAACATTTGGCTTCCAAAACTTGGACACAGTTGCACCACAAATGTTGGCAAACTTGACCAAAAGATACTGCACATCAGAAATTTTAGAACAAACTATTAGGTTACTCTGGAATTGAGTGAGATATCAAGCATATGATTCCAGGCAATTCTGCTGCAGAAACCCTAATAAATAAAATTGTGAAGAAATTTATAAAATAAAAAATAAATAAAGGTTCACTATAGACAAAAACAACACATTTTCATAAATTGTCCTTGGTGCACTTTTTTCAAATTTCTTCATAAATAATTTACTTTTTAGGTGCATCTAAAAAGTGATAGAAAAACGGCTATAATGTTAAGAAGAAAAAAAAAATCACTACAGACAAAAAAAAAAAAACTCAAAACAATTTTCAAAAACTTATAAAAACCAGAAATTAAAAAGAAAGGCGGAAACAGTAAAATCATTTATGCTGGGAATGTATGGAAAACCTAATTTGATGCCAAATATAATAAGTGGGAATCATACAGCAAAAAGAAATGCGGAAATCATATCACATATTCATGGTTTAAAAAATAAAACTATCCAATAGTAATGGTCTTACATGCATGACTGTGCACACATATATTATACACGAGCTAACTATCCTCTTAGAGTTAACCAACCTTTTCTTCAGCAGACAGAGCAGATCCACAAAAAACCCATTTTTTCACTCCATTAGGAGAGGCTCCCCAAAAGTTGGACTGCTTTGAGGTTCTGCATTCATGTTGACATATATAAATAAATAAATAACTAGATTTCCAGCTACAAATTGGCAATAGATGCAATCTACATAGCCATATGAAAAGCATATCACCATGGGGAAATATAACACCAAAATTAAATTGAAGTGGAAACAAAAACTATCAAATACAATGTTCAAGTACAAAAAATTAAAAAATCATTTTAGAAATGCAATTGAACATCAAAACATCATGTTTATTATTGCCTTTCTCACTTAAAAAAACAAATTATTAAGAAAAAAGAGTAAAATCAAATAAACCTTATCTGGAAACTTATAAGGTGGAATAACTGGAAATAAAAGCTAAAAAACATACAAACAAAACAAAGGCAATCACTTTGCTGCTGAAATAGGACTTCAAAGGTGTTCACAAAGTGTCGTGCTAAATATATGACCATCAGTATTTTCTTTTTTTTGGAAAAAAAAAAAATTTGATTGTAGAAGAGAGGACACAGGAGGACCTGTACTCAGACAAAAAACAAAGCCTTGCAGAAAACAAACCCACAACACACAAATAGAAGGGATTATTTTATCTGTTCCTAAAAAGAAAAAAAGAAAGAAAGAAAAGGGAGTGCATATTTTATCTTCCTAAAAACCTAACACTATAACAAATAGTAAATAAATAAAGAGGCTTCCAAGAAATTTGTCAACGCATAAAACTTGTTCAGGAACAACATTACCATTGGTATCTGACAATTCTAGCAAACAAAATAGCTGCTAAGTACAAATATAAGTTCTAAGCATCTTAAATATTTGAAGTAAGAGAGAATTATGAATTGCTTCAGCTAATCATTTTAATTCCATGGTAAAATATTATGAAATATATATATATATATATATAGAAAATGGTCACCCTACGTTTCTGTTGGCACAAAATGCTGTTTTTCACTGGCATGCTTCCCATTCTTGGACTTCTCACGAGGAAACTTGACTGAGGAATGACTTGGGCACAGCATTAGAAAGTCCTCCTGCAGAAAGGGGCAACAAAGAAATAAATAAAGCTCAGTTCCCTGACAAGATGTGCTTGAATTCACTTCAAGCCAAACAGGAAGACTTAATTTACTCACAAAGTCCCATCTGCATCCAATGATTTCAACCGCACAAGGCACGTGATAACTTTTGCGACAAGAATTCACAAAGCAACCAAGAGCTGCTCCTTTCAGCCCACAGCTAGAACACTTTAGCTTTGATGCTCTTGCCACTTCTGCCTTCAAATTTTTAACTGTTTCACCGACAAAATAAGCTTGAGGTGTCCTGCAATTGCAAATGCTATCGTAAGGCCCCATGATAGTGAGATGCAAGGTCAATGCATTAACTCCTCTCAATCAACCCAATCAAAACCATAAACATACAAAAACATGAAACACAGGCTGTGTGAGAGGTTACAAAAAGACAATATATATTATAATATCATGATAATCACACCATCAGCATAACAATTCAGAAACAATGCACATTCAAGATATCCAGTATCTAATTTTAACTTTGAAAATTTCCTCCATCTTAACAAGCCTAACCATAGCTTTGAAAAACATTAAGAGGCAAAGCATAAACAACTTAAAAGGCATTCAGTAAAGGGAAGAACCCAGAAGGGTGCATGCCTCAACCTATTAAACATAAATCCGTGACAATCTGTTACACTTTGTATGCCTTAGCATGAAACTTTTATGCTCTATAAGAGTCCAAAACATCTTTGCACCTCACAAATTTCAGCTTATTCTAGCTTTTGA
Source organism: Camellia sinensis (assembly GCF_055761805.1). Lineage (NCBI taxonomy): Eukaryota > Viridiplantae > Streptophyta > Magnoliopsida > Ericales > Theaceae > Camellia > Camellia sinensis. The sequence continues at coordinate 98,483,372 of NC_138972.1, forward strand.
GGCACATGTCATGGGTAAGCAGCAGTATAAGCTTCTTCTTTTTTTATAAAAAATAAATTCTAATTTATCTTCAATTCGAGAACAAGCAATAGTCAGGGAAATGGTCATGAAAAGGAGAGATGAAAGGAAAACAATAATTTTTATCATCTCCTATGTATCATATTTCTTCAATTTTTCAGTTTCATAGTTATCCATTACCAATACACATCATATAACAATAAATTAATCAAAAAATTAAGGCCAATTAGCCATGAAAGGGAAAAAAACAGATTGCCTTCCTTATTGCTTTTCAGCACAGCTACCAGTCTATATATTTGTAAGTTATATATGTGTCTTCACAACATAAAAGTTTTTTTTTGGGTGAATAATCATAAAAGTTAACAGCTTTTAATATCAATGATTCAATATTCCTTGAATAGACTAGACAATATCCCAAGAAAACACACCATTCAATGCATATCTTGTGAACATGTATAGCACTGGTGTTTGTTGCTGCATCTCCTGCAACCTCCTTTCCATTGACATAATGCAACATAGGCCCAGTTCTCTACAAACACAGTAAAAAAAAAAATTAAAAAAAGGAAAAAAAAAAAATTAACCCCATAAATACTTTGTAGCTAGAGAAACACCAAGATATTTCAAAAGAATTCTTTTTCTTTTTTTTGAAAAAAAGGAAAAACAATGTTCACAGCAATATCAATTGTCACAAAGGAAATGTAGAGACAAGGGCATCCAAAAATGGAAACTCACATCAGTAAGCCCAGAGCACTGGCAAAAGGCACAAATACTTTTATTTGCATCGCATAAATCTGAAATTGTAGATGCCTTCGCACCAGAGAGATTTTCAAATTTTGATTCCAATTTTGAAACTGCTACATTTGGTTGAGTGCAACCATCAATTTTCACACCCATATCAAACAAACCATAGTTCAGTTTCTTTTGTCTTTTGACATCCCTGGTATGATCTCCAGCACTAGGTGAAGTTCTGTCACCTCCTGCCTTATCATTAGAGTTGTTTTCAACTGATCTCTTGGCTGGATGTTTTTCTGTACTCTGCAAAAATAATTAACCAACACTTTAATTCACAAATAGATTAAATAGCTTCGCAAGAAAGCTTAGACCCATAGCACAGTAATCCAAAAACATGCAAAACACAAAAATAACCCAGTTTAGAACAAATTACAAATTTTGTTCAAACACTAAAGCAACTGAATGAATAGAAATCCTCAACCCCTCCACGTGTTCCCTTCTCTACTCCATGCTTTTTATCAAGCCACATTATCGTTGTTGATGAGACAGATAATAACATTAGTTCTATGTTTAGTTATTTATTATAATTACTAAATATAAGAATAAAATGTTTATTACAAAACAAAATCAACAAAGAAAACTGAAAATTGGAATCTTTCCTAAACCAAAACTATTATCCTTTATAAAACAATAGAAACCTCAATCTTCTACCTTCTATGCATAACATATACATATGTATATATACAGATATAACTTTTGCATTTGATCTTGTGTACATAAGTTTCATGGGTTTCCCCTAATTGTATCTTCTACGCCTTGTAAAAATTTATTTTGTAAAACTGCCAAACCATTTCTGCTTCCTCACTCCCTCAACTAAGAAGTTTATGTAGCTATCTGAATCAATCCAATTGATGATGCTTCTGAGGACCTTCAGGACAATGTGGAAAAAATTGAAAGCCAATTGATATGTGATTATCAATATGTACTCTTCTGGTAAAATTCTCACCATTTAAGGAAGACAGTGAAGTAAGAATGGGGTCTTCATTAGATTATAGAGATAGTTTTAATTTAGAAAGTAATATACCGCTTGGTTTTTCTAATTGATTTTCTTACCTATTATAGATATGAATTGTTATTTTAATTAAATCTAATATATAAAACTAAAATCAACATTAATATATCATTAATAATGACAATGTGGCACAACAAAATACATGGGAGAGAAAATAGGGCATGGGAAGGGGGCAGAAGATTTGCGTTCCAATTGAAGTACATCATATGGTGGTAAAAACAGTTGATATAACCAACCAGAGTAATATTCCAACCCTCTACGGCCCCAGCCACTCCTACCACTTTAGTCCAACCCAGCAATTTTAGAGACTGAACTGATCAAACTATAGACAAATTTAAAACTGTGAAATCCAGTTGGGATTTAGTTCAACTGAATCATAATGTGGAAATCTTTGAAACCACAAAATCCAATTCTAGAAAATTTTGAAATCATAAAACCCTATGTACCACTAGTCATTACTAAAAGCCATTCAGTATTATCCATGCATATGTCGTAGTTTGATGAAACAAGCATCCAGGTTGCCAGTTTAATAGCGGTTAAACAAGTTGTACTCCGTTAATCTCACAAGGTTCCAATGTTGATTTAAGATGTTTCCCAGTGAAAGAAACCCCAAATTTTCTTGGTTTCTTTCAACCCAAGTTAGATATCAATACATATAGTATAACTTACACACTGAGACAGATATGTACACTTATTTGCACTGTCCCAACTTGACTTTAACCCCCCCACCCCCCACAAACACACAACTAAAATCTTCATAGGCTCCATCACTTCGTCAAGGATAGATGTGACCCCTACAACCAGTGGTGATAATAGATGGAAATAATAATGAAATGTAGATCAAAACCCCAACAATATACTAGGTAAAATACACATTTCATGAACACAGCATAGAGAACTGGCAAATGATGAACCCCAACAAAAGATAATTTTGAAATAAGAATGCATGTTATATATAACTTGATAATTTCTGAAAGTGATATTTATATTATAGCAGAATAAAAGCACTGACTAGTAAAATCTTACATCATTTCTGCTGCCTGGATCACTGCTATCATCGTTTACCTCTTTGGCATCAACGGAAGGAGGGCTGACTGGTGACAATTGTAACACTTGATTAATATCTATTTCTGGTGTAACAAGCTCTTCATTTGTTGCACCTCTCGCCCAACCAAAATAGTGTGGAGAAACCAACTTATCTCCACCATGGAAAACCACTTTACCCGCATCTCGCATCTGAAATTTTTCCATGTTACTAGTGGTTGGCAGTGTAGATTTGTCAGATTTCCCAGTCAACTTATTCCCTTCTTCAACAGAGTGGTTAAGTGAAGCCCGAACTCGTTTATTAGCTGTTAATGAAGAGATGCACTGCCCATTGCTAGAGTTTCCCTCTTGAGGTGTTTCAACCGATTCCTTTGATTGATTATCAACATTTGTCTTAAGTGAAATGGGGGATTGCAGAGGCACCCTTCCCGCATCTGCAAGAATTAGAAAACCATCTGATGAAAAGTAAAAAAATTAAAAATTAAAAATTAAAAAAAAAAATCCTCTAATGTACATTGAAATAAATTGAAATACAAAAAGAGTAAATTTCAACAAATGGTTACAAATGGTGGTACCAGAAGTAAGAGACTGAAAGAGACTGGCGCTGAAAGTAGCCTCCAAACTTCTATAAATGGCTACCAAATTTTCCATGTAAGGTGCTGGCCTTACATCTGCAACACCATGGAGTCATTTCAATACATACTACTTCATAAATCAATTTGTTGTATTGGAAATTCTCTCTCCAACTAGATAATATTGATTCCCCACAAGCACACCCATAATGCATTTAAAGAACGAGCAATCATCTCAATTACTCCCTCTGTCCCAAAATATTAACCCCTTATTCCATTTTTCATTGTTCCAAAATATTAATCGTTTTTCAAAAATCAATGACTAAAATAACATTAATTTTCTATTTTACCCTTCTTTAAATTCATTAATTAATATTTTTTAAGTGTAATAATTGTACTACCAAAAGGTAGTTTTGAAAAGTTAATATTTTTGAAATGTAATAATTTTACTACCAAAAAAGTGAGGTAGCGTTTAAAAGAGTTTTCTAAATATGATTTAAGAATAGAGTTGTATTTTGAATTTGTGAGATTTGGAATTATGGTTTAAATGTGAAAAATTTATTTGGTTATGAGTTTTGAAAATAATTTTTGAGGGAGTTTTGAGATTTTTGATGCGTCATATAATATTTGATACAAAAACTTACAACTCATAACCGAACACATAATTCAAAATTCTATTCAAAACTCATAAAAAAAAATTTTAATTCTAAAAAAAAAAATTATTTAAAATATAAAAAATAACATGTGCCAATTGTAAAAAATAAAAATAAAAATAATAAAAAAATAAAAAAGAGCACTATTCCGGTCAATCGGCCAGACATACGAGAGGACAACCAGTTAACCCAAATTTTCTCGCCTTGAAAAGAGTTTTCAAAAGTAGGTGTAGAATTAATTTTTGAAAATTCCAAACAAACAAGACACTCAAAACAAGGGGTCGAAATATGTTTGGAGAAGCTAACCAAACACAGCCTTAGATTTCTCAAAAGCGACTAATATTTCAGGACGGAGGAACTACTTCAAATCTAATATTACACGAAAATGTCACAAAGAATGAACAAATGTTGCACACAAATCAACTCAACTAACCAAATGTTGCACACAAATCCCATTGGGTCAAAAGCCCAATTTGGACCAAAACTCAGAATGACTGCAAAAGAAAGAAACACTAACTAACTTAATCCCTATCAACTCCACTAACAATTGCCAAACTGGCGATGACAAAACTATAATTTGACATGCTATAGTATAAACATTACAGATATTAACAATAATTTGACATGCTATAGTATAAACATTGCAGATATTAACAATAATTTGACATGCTATAGTAAAAAAATAACAGATCTTAACAATATAGCTCCACTGGTGCAAATGTCATTTTGGCAATATATCAATTCCCACGTTTGATTGACTAAAAAATAATGAAAAGCGTATTGCAAATGAAATCATCATTCACCATTGCAAGGAAATGATCATTCCATAAGGAAACCTAAGAAATGGCCGTTCCATTCAATCTCATTCTAATGAACCAAACGAGCATTAGATCAAAACACTGTTTTGGATAAGCTGAGTTGGCACTGGTGACATTAACAAACTTTTGCAATGCCATTTTCTTGGAAAGCCTTTTGGGCAGGCCACTGGAGAAGAACTTTTGGGCAGAGTTACTGTAATTTGACAATTGCAGCTCACTGAAATTGCTCCACATGAACCAAAGTGGTGGTTTAAGAACAGCTTAAGGCGTCTCCAATCCTTACCCAATGTTGACTCAAAACTTTAAAAAAAAAAAAATTGAGTAGAAAAACACCCCCAACCCTTCTCCACTCTTTGAATCAAACTCATACCAAATTGAATTTTTACCCAAATGAAGGGAGAGCCAAATCTTCAAATGCTACATTTGCTTCAATTATTTGCTAAATTTCCATTCTTGGGATAAAATGGGAAAAGAAACCAAGTTAACATTGATGTTTGCCATTGTAGATCTTCATATCAAATGAAGCTTTTTAAAAAATTTGAGTCTTGATTAGAGATGTAATTATTTTCCTTTCAAAATAAAGAAACCCAAAAGGTAGGGAAACACACAAACCTAGAATACATATTCATACCTCGATCAGAGTACTGTTGTTTACAGACAGGGCACTCGGATCCAAAATGGGTCAATCTCGGTACGCATGAACTGAACATAGATTTCAAACATTCAAACTAAGATCATAATCAGAAAAATTAAATCATGTATAACATAAAAAAAATAAAAATGAAGAAATTAGAGAAAAAATAAGGAGAAGAAACGAACTCGCAGAAGATGTGATTGCAGGGGAGCAAGGTTGGTCGATTAAGCAGGTTGAGGCTGAATGATTCAGAAAGATCAACATACAAAAACTATATCAGTCAAGATTAACACACAAAATATATATATCTATATATAAATGACAGAGAGAGAGAGAGAGAGAGAGAGAGAGAGGGGAAACCAGAGAGGGCACTTGAGCTCGAGACCCAATTTCTGGTGATGGAGGACCCATGGGTTAAGAAATCTGGCGTAGTTGGAAGCGTCCGCCATGGTAGTAGAGTCTTTGAGCTTCGACTGTTGATGAACGTTAGTCTAATAACACTGAGAATTGATGAATGGATAGAGAGAGAGAGAGAGGGAGAGAGATGAGTCAGTGAGTGAGTGATATAAATGATTAGATTTTGGCAGAAGGCGCCGACGTTTGAGCTTCTCGCGCTCTGTCCCCAAATGCTACTTCCCGCCCATATCTCTCCTTCCGCGGCTGGATTTTAATTTAGGCATTGTTTGGGTACGTTTGACTTTTATTACATATACCTCTCTTTGAGATTTGACTAAATTGTAGATATCTCATGAGATTTTAAAAATTACATCTTACCTCTTAAAATTTATATTTTCATAACAATTTATCTCCTGAGGTTTAAATTTCATAACAAATTACCCCCTAATTTGTCATGCAAATATAACATTCAGGAGAAAATTTGTAATTTTTCAAATCTCATGAGGTATTTGTAATTTAGCCAAACTTCGAAGGATATATATAATTTGCCCTAAAATGGGTGACGTGAGATAAAAAAAAGTATATTAAGGCCTCGTTTGTACGTCAATATTTTAGTTTAAAAATTAAAAAGTTATTAAAATAATTAAAAAGTCTATAATTTATATTAAAAAGTTAAAGGTTTTATTTTTTTGTCCATTTTTTGTATATTTTTTTTGTAAAAAATTAAAAAATTATTTTAAACATATTAATTTTTTTACCTTATATTTTAGTCAAAAAGTTACTAAAATAGTTTATTCCCAAACGAGGCCTAATATTGAGTAACCCAAACAAACTCGTCTTAAAATTCAACTATACAGATTCTCGTGCTGTATCATATGGGTGCCTCTATTTACACACTACATTTCATCTCAAGACACACTATTAATTAGTTTTTTTTTTTAATTACAATTTTAACCTTAGATAAAATGACCACAAAGGACAAAGAGTTATGATACGTATCATTTGTATAATTATCATAAAGGACAATAATAAATATAATACACATCAAGAATCTAAAACATTACTTACGTGTCTTGTCTCTCAATAATTCAAAAATTCTAAAACAACAATCCAAAACACTTAAAAGAAACAACAAAAAATATACATATTATTAAAGATTTTAATTAAATTGAATGATGTATGCATCTGACAATACTGGTTTTGAACAATAGAGCAAGGAAAAGGTTATTTTTTCATTCTTTTTTTTTCGTTTTTGTATACTTGCTGAGTGGTAAATTGTTTGTATTAGTTCAGCTATCCAGAGTCGAATAACATTTTCATCTTCGACTATCCACAACCATACAAATTGTATTTGTTCGATTTACTAGTGTCGAACACACAAAATCTGTTCTGCTATCAATAGTCGAACATATCTGCTTTATTCGACTCTGTAGTGTCGAACACGTAAAACATTTTTTTTTTCTTTTTTCATAGTTGTGCATCTACGGAATGCAGTAATGTTGGATCCAAGTGTCTTATTGACTACACAAGTCAATTTATTACTAAGGAGATAGTTTCATGTCCAAAATTAGTATTTTTTTTTTCCCCGCATGTGTTAATGACCTTGGTTAATTTGACATGTGGATTTTCAAGAGCAAGAAGAATTGCTCAGTTGGGTACAGGATGTTGAAAGAAAAAATGGTTTTGTGATTTTCATCAAGACATCGGACTATGGTGGTGGTTATAGGACACCAAGAATATATCTTGCATGTGAGAGAAGTGGTCAATACAGGGCTCATAAGAAATTAAAAGGAGATGATTCAAACAAAAAAAATTATGAAGATAGCGGGTACAAAGAAATGCGGGTGTCCCTTTGAGTTGAGGGCTCATAAGTTGATGGCTGATAATGATTGGAATGTAGATGTAGCATGTGGAATGCATAACCATGCTCCTATTAAACATTTTGAAGGACATTCATTTGTAGAGAGATTATTTGACGAGGAAACATCATTATTAGTGGATATATCCAAAAGTATAGTCAGACCAAAAGAGATTTTGGTTACCTTAAAACAAAAGGATGCTTTGAATGAAACCACTATGCAAACCATTTAAAATGTATATCATAGGAATAATGTTATTAAGAAAAGCTGAAAGATCACAAATGCAGTGGTTGTTGGGTGAATTAGAAAAGCATAATTAAATTGAGCAGCATAAGTGTGACAACAACACGATGACTGTCACATACTTGTTTTGGGCATATCCTGTCAGTTTAGATTTCCTCCGTTCATTTCCAAAGGTGTTGATCATGGACTACACATATAAAACAAATCGATATCGTCTTTCTTTTCTTGAGATAGTTGGTGTGATATCCATTGATATGTCATTCTCCGTAGCCCTTGCATATCTCCAATTTGAGCAGATTGATAACTACGTTTAAGTGTTAACTACATTGCGTAGTCTCTTGGATGACATTGCTATTCCTAAGGTGATTGTCACGGATAGGGAACTTGCTTTGATGAATGCTATTGACAGGGTATTTTCTACATCTCGACATTTATTATGCTGATGTCATATTGGTATAAATGTACTGGCAAAATAGTAAGAAGAAATGAGACAAGTTTATCTCTTTATGGAATTTCTTAGCACTCTCCTCAACTGAGCTTGAATACAATGAATGCCTTGCTATGCTACTTGCGGATTTTGATACATGCAGTGCAATACGTGTCACAAAGTTGGTTAATTCCATATAATGATAAGTTTGTAGCCGCATGGACAGATAGTTGTATGTACTTCGGGAATGTTACAACCAACGGGTAATATATATTTGTCTACTTTACACTATTAGTCATTATGATTTTGATTATTTAAACTTAATTATTGCAGACACCCCATTTTGACCTGCCCTAAGACTTAGTCGCTTTCTTTTGATTACCCGATGATGACAATTAGAATGTGTTTCTCACATAATCCTCAGTAAGAGAGATGAAATTTAAACTTTAATCCCAACCTTCACCGTTATGGCCAAATCGTTTTAAAATACTAAATATTTCATTAGTTTAGTATTTTTCTAATTTTGCATAATTTTATTCATATTTTTTGTGTTTTTATATAAATTGGTATAAATTATATATTTATATGTATAAAATAAAATAACAAAAAAGTTATATTATTATATTACATGTTTAGTATTTTGGTATAAATTATATATTTTAGATATTTTATATATTATATTATATATATATATATATATATTATAAAGGAAAATAATAAAAACAACTCGTTTGATGTCGGTCTACCGACATCAAACATCAAACAATATGTATATATATTTATATTATTATTATTATTATGTTTATATTATTATATTATTATCATTATATTATAATTTGCCTATATAAGGCAATCAAGAGAAAGAAAATAAAAGATGAGGCCCAGCAGAGAAGAAGAAAAGAAAAAATGAGGGAAGGGTCTGAGAATTAGATTAAAGAATCAGAGAGAAAAAAAAAAGAAGTAGGGCGAGAGAGTTTGAGAAGAGAGAGAGAGAGAAAATAAAATATATTTTTTAATATTTTTATTTCCATTTCATCAATACACCATTCAAAAACCAACCACTAAAACTGTAATTCCAATTTTTAGATTGAGAATTGAGAGCACATTCCACAGACTTGAGAGTAATCAAAAGAAAGTTTGTGACTCAGAAAATTCATCATTTCGCCAAAATGTGAGTTTTCGCAAATTTTCATTTAATTTAAAAATGTGATATAATTTGTTTAAATACTGCATTTACTTATTTTCATAACTTTTTTTTTATCGCTTTAATGGGATGACTGCACCACCCACATATCTGCTGTAATTTAAATATTATATATAAACTGTTGTAATTTATTACTTTAAATAATTTAACCCACCGGATGAATAGTAACCTCTGACGGTGAATAATACCTCCGGCGGTGAATAGTAACCCCATCGGTGACTAGTAACCTCCGGCGGTGAATAATAAAAGTGGTAGGTTTCTAATTTCAGCACTATTGCATGCTATTTAGGGGGCTGTTTAATTTATTTCAATGATTTATTCTTTAAATATCAAGTTTGTTTGTACTAACCAATTAATCAATTTCGCATAATCATCTCTGCAACCTCCCTCCATTCTTTGTTTATTTCGATTAAAAAGTTGTGAAAAATTAAGATTGTGGTTCAAGTATAAGAAATGAACTTTTTCATGCTTAATGGTTTAATCTCTTCATAGGTTCATTACCAAAAGTATAAAATGCTCTATGCTTAATGGTTTAATCTCTTTGGAGATTCACTACCAAAGGCATAAAATGTTTTATGCTTAGGAGGTTCATTACCAAAGGTATAAAATGTTCTATGCTTAATGGTTTAATCTCTTGAGAGATTCACTACCAAATGCATAAAACATTTTATGCTTAAGAGGTTCATTACCAAAAGTATACAACGTTCTATGCTTACTGATTTAATCTCTTAGGAGATTTACTACCAAAAGCATAAAACGTTCTATACTTAACGGTTTAAATTCTTTGGAGGTTCACTACCCCAAATGTATACATGTTCTTATACTAAAGCACAATCTTATATTTTTCATTTCTCTTTATTCATCAGTGTGTTTACTTTTAAGGGACTAATTGACCCTTGGAAATCACCAAGGAAAATGTCATTATCACTTATTATCAAGTTTGGATTTCAAGTCATTATCACTCAAGTTTGAGTTTTTCTAAATCATTATCACTCTTTTGAGTTTGAGTAGTCATTGTTGCACATCTTGAGTTTAACTTAGAATCCCTTATCGCTTGTAAATAAGTTTGACTCTTCCTTTGTAATTTCCCCCGAAGAAAATTTTCTCGGGTTAAGTTGATGCTTGTTTCTCTTCATTGCATTTTGGACTTAGTGGACGTAAATATCACTCTTGCACAAACAGGAGAAAAGATAAAGAAATGGACAGGTAACAAAAAAAGGCTAATAAAATTGGTTAAAAATGGATTACAACCGACATAAAGAACTAATATGATTAATTGAATTCGGTCGGACGTTATACCGAGTTTATTGTGTCAAGGCTTGCCTTACATCAATTCTTGTAATAAATTAGACAGCCCCTTTCATTTATTATTCATTCAGTTTTGTAATAATTATTTATTCGGACATTTGGACATTCGGACCCTCCTTCGCGAGGACAAATATGTAATAAGTTGTATGTCTTCCAACCCCCATTCTTTTTTCCTTTTATTTCACTGCTTATGATGGTTAGGTTAGGGACATCATATTTTCAAATTAGTATTTCCATGACTTGCATCTATTCGTTTTGCATGCATAAAAGTTCGGCTCATCATATTATTCAAATGTCAAATTCAGACTCTTTATTTGAATGCATGCTCTATCACATGCCTTAAATTGACTCGCATGCCACGCTAGTAGCCGAGCTTATTACTTGCACGCTGTATGTGTTACATTAGCCATATCACATTAATTAGGATCATACATTTTTTCTAACTATTTACTTTATTTTGACTCGCTTTCGGACATAAGGTAAGTGTGATTGCTGTCATATTAAACATATTACCATGAGGCTAAATGCTTACTTGATATACCTATTTGAATGCCTGTGGATGAAGGCTAATCACTTGAATTGGGATACTTTGATTCATGTATATATGAGATCACCATTTTCAGTGATACATATTCAAAACATTTTTTTCAAAACAAACATGGAATCAAACGTTCCAACTTTTCGTAAAATTAGTCTATACTTGTATGTTACATATAGAACAAGAGCATATATTGTACATAAAAACCACATCATGATTAGTAGAGGCCGATCTTTGATCGGGTGAGTGGGGTGTTCAATTATTGACCTTCCCCTCTCATACCTAAGCTCCCGAACCAAGACACTTTGGTAACGACGGACTAATGGCCTTTGGCATGAGTCATGGGTTTCTTAAATTTCCCAAAATAAATATTTAGGTGGCGACTCTGATATCTGGCAAAGCAGTCCATTTTTTGGCATTTGACTCAAACATCGATTTTCCAAAAGAAATTGCCGGATTTGGACTCTTTTTGTGTTTTCACTGTTTCTCATTGCACTTGTGAAATCATAATCAGAACCAATACACAAGTGGAGTCCGAACTGTAAAGGCTATTCATTCTTCCGAAAGGGAGCGCGAAAAGTCGAGCTACAGTTTCTGGCGACTCTGCTGGGGAATTAGAGAACTTAACTCAAACTTCATGATGTGAAATTTTATCTACATATATATGTTCTTTGCATTGCATTTGTATTGGTGCGCCTAAGTCCCTGTGTTTGCCATCTGTTATTCCTAGACGGTTTGTCGAAGGCTTGCCTACAAGGCTTGCCAAAAGGCTAACCGGTCATAGGCTCTGTCAAGTTGAGAACACAACCCTTGGATCTGGATTACCGTTGTACCGTTTGATCCTCCTTTCACTTCTTGGTGTTAGATGTGAGAGGTATATTAGGTAGTCTTGCTGAGGTACCCTTTGTGACTATTTGACCTAATGCATATAGTACGCTCTAGTGACCATTCAAATTAGGACAGGATGCTACCCGTACAGGATGTTATGAAACCACTTGCTTGACATAGTGCAACCTAGATCATGTAAAAATCTAGGACAGAGTAACCCTACCTCCTCATAGGGGTGTTTTGGTTCTTTTTACGTGGTATATGCTTTTACACTGAAACTGTACAGGGTGGTTCATATCAGTGGTATAAATGAGCAGTTAATTTGAGAACAAAGTTCAGTAGGGATTACAGTTCAGCTGCGTGTTGTCATTGTCGAAAATTGAGGTCGAAGTGCTGTCCGATTTTGCTTATGTTTTTTTTCTTGCTTTTATAAGGTAATTCATCATCATAGCTTCAGAAAGACTCGATATCCCCCAAGTTGTGTGGACTTATTTTGGTAGACTTTGCAAAATCCAGGATCTTGTTGACAATCAATCAGTGTTAGTCTCACTTCCACCAGTTACTCGACGAAGAATGAACAGACAGTCAGTAACACCAGTACAGAACGCTCAGCAAACACCTGTTCGTTCCCACCCATTCAGTTCACCAATACCTAACTCACCCTGGTCAGTGATGGCACAGAACATAGAAGAAGTTGTTACTATGATGGCAGCATTTTCAGAGAACCATGGATACCGCAAATCAAAGGATGGCCGCACAGGATGAAATCATTGCCGATCTGCGACGCCCATCTAGGGCATTCGCATCCATTGTCTACCCAATCCCGGCTGCTCAGCCAAATTCTGATCCATCTCCACCGGTTGAGAACCCCCAAATCCCGGATCCTCAGGAGATATTTGCATCAGCTCCAGCTTACAGACCTATGGCACAGCCCCCTGTGAGAATCCCTCCCTTTGATATCAATGAGATTGATTAAACTTTGATCAAGATTTCCAGGATAGAGAAAGAGTTGAAAAAGTCCCAAGGCTTCAATTCTATCCCGGATATTGAAGATGGGTATACCAAGGCCTCAGTCAGATTGCCGGAAAAATTCAAGATGCCTCACATCGATAGATTTGATGGGACCGGAGACCTGATTGTTCAGGTTCGCTTATTTTTAGATGTTCTGAGACCAATGGGCCTTACTTGGGCTTAGAAACTATCATTATTCGGCAGAACTCTATCAGATGTGGCAGCAATCTGGTACGCCAAACTGGAGAACTTGACTAAGCGAAATTGGGAAGAACTGTCTGAGGGGTTTGTTAACCAGTATTCATATAACACTCAGATAAAGGTAACCATCAGTGAGCTGGAAGTAACTACCCAGAACCCCAAGGAACCCTTCAAAAGGAAGCCAGAGTGACGAACATGCCCTCAGAAAGGGAGCAAGTCCGGCTGGTAGTTCAGAACCTTGAACCGGACATGTTGTAGAGAATGATTGTCGCACCACTATCGACCTTCGTCGCCTTACATGAGTTAGGGGTTCAAATTGAGAGTGCTTTCAAGAAGGGAATCATTCAAAGAACCAGTGAACCGACAAATAGACCATTTACTAAGGGTACCAATGCTAGCAATAACACTATTCCTAGGCTTGCTGAAGTCAGTACCGTTATTACAACAGCCAAGATAGCAGATCCATTTTCTAGCACAACCTCACAAACCACTCCCATCAAAAACCCTTTTGCTAAAAATAGCCTAAGAACTCGGCCCCAGGCCCGAAATTTTCATCCTCTTTACATGGATCTTTCTCAAGCCTTGAAAATTCTGCTAGGAAAAGGGCACCTAGAGCTCCTAGAATCCCGACCCCTCTCAAGTCCTCTTTCACCAAGACATGACCCCGATAAATACTATGCCTATCATCAATGACACGGACATGATACGACCCGTTGCATCCGTCTTCGTCATAAGATTCAAGATCTTATTGACGAGGAGATCATAGCTCCACCAAAAAGACCTCATGCCACCACTAACCCATCACCTCCACACCTCAACCTGATCCATATATTGCCATCCATCTACAACCCTAGCATATACATCACCCCAACCCATTTACCCAAGCCTGAGGTGTTCATTCTAGAAAACACGGACTTATGTATGATGGATGCACCAGAACCCCAATCATCTCAACCTCCAAAATTTGAATTCCCAGTCCAACCCACTCCAAAGAGCTTGGCCCAACCAGTTCACCAGGACCAAGTCGGTTCAAATACTTCACAGGCACCAATAGCCGAACCTACTACTTCTAAGCTTTTGAGCATGATTGAAGATCTTTAGAGTACTGTGGTAGATTTAGCCTTTGGGATCTTGGCTCCGTCATCGACCACATCACGAGCCAGAAATTTCACGTCAAAAACCTCACCAATCTTGAGGCAAACTGCAATTGAAAATGGCCAACCCGAAGTTATTTCAAGTATGGGTAATGACATGTCAACAATGAATGGGCCTCGTTTCGATATAACCACTCGATCTTTTGGCAAAATTGAAACAAGTGGTAGGAACAAGGTTGGGGCAAGCATTGACCCCATGAACATCTCTAGTGTGCCATTGAGGCTTTGAAGGTCAGAGGGCTGAACAAACAGCAAGTGCTTACACTTGTTGCAAAAACTGTGGATGACACTTTCGTCATTCAAGTTGGGAGGATTTTGAATCAAGGGGCAAGCCGGAAAAAGGGATGTCATACCAGAAATACCCATTTCAATTCCAATCCTACACTCGTAAGAGATCATCAAACCCAGTCAACACCTGCTGGCCCCTCTATCAATCCTTCCAGGACTGGTAACCTCCGCACCTTCAATCCCCTTAACATAACCTTGTCTAAAGCTCTCCAAATCCTCATAGAACAAGGCCATCTCAAGCTCCTTGACTCTCGGCCTCTCCCCAATCCTCTTCCAGCCAGGTATAATGCTACCAAGTACTGTGCCTTCCATCAACAATCCGGCCATGACACTGATGGTTGTTTTCGCCTTCGCCATGAAATTCAAAACCTGATTGACAACAAGATCATCACTGCACCAGGTCTTACAAAGTCTATCGGCACTGGATCAATGAACTTGGGGGATAGGACGACTGGTCTTGTGATCGGGGATAAACCACCTACCGATGGCACGCATTTTACGCCAAACATGTTGGATGGCATGCACTGATTTTAGCAATTTGGAAATGCTTTTATTTTACTTTCTGAATTGGGTGTTGAGTCAGTCTTGTTGTGTCAGAGTGTGGTGATTTCGGGGATGTCTTAGGCATCACTGTCCTGTTTGTTTTTGTCTTGTATTTTCTTTCTTTCTTTTGGATCTGTTTCAGTTGTTGAACCAGAAGATCCAAATGAAACGACAGTACTTTTTACCTACTTCTCTGTGCCTTTAAGTCATCGCATTGACCAAAGTTTTTCAAATTTTTTTCCAAATCTCTGATAAAAACAAAGAGAAAGAATTTCCTCGGGATTTGCAAATTTTGATCAACTGAAAAGAAGAGAGGTGTACTAAGCCCTTGATGAACAAAATCATTTTTGTTAGTGTGGGTACTGAGAAGGATCCTGGCTTGGTCCAAATTGGTTCTATCTTGTCTTCGTAAGAGTATGAGGGATTAGTCACTTTGTGAAAAGATTTCAAAAACTGTTTTTGCGTGGTCCTATGAAGACATGCCTGTAATTGATTATACAGCATATGATCCCTCTTGGCTCGAGGTCCGACCTCCTTAGCTCCTTAGCTTTCAAACCACGATTCAAAATAGTCAATGATCAACCAAAGTGTAAGGATTGCATAGCCGAATTGGAAACAGCCCTTGAACTAGGGGCAATGATGTGATTCAAATGGAGACAGCCCTTAAACTAGGGGCAAAAGGTTGGATGTGATCAAAGAGTTAAAAATGAATCGTTTCCCAATGAAGACCGCCCAGAAAGGCAAAACCCAGAATTTAAGAGAATGAATTTTATTAGTGAAGGACAGTCGAGTTCCTATCCACTACACTAGAGGCAACACTAGGGGCAAATTCAGATCCAATTAGCCTAGTCCCTGCATCATCGTAACTACTGGTCAAATGTAGCAGTTGTTCTTATAGATGGCCTAGAGATTTCACACCCAATTAACATGGACAAGTTAGAATAAAAGTAACCCTTGAGAGGCTCGTTGGGCTGAAAACCTGGAAGGGCGACCCAGACAAAAGTTAGAGCAGAAAAACAAAAAAAAATAGAAACTCAAAAGGAAAAAAACAAATGAAATGAAAAAAAAAACAAAAAAAATGAAATGAAAAAAAAAAACAAAAAAAAAAGAGAAAAAATTGGAAAAAATGAAAATGAAAAGCTCACAAGGTTGAAAATCCGAAAGGGCGGCTTTGGCAAAAGTTAGAGCACAAAAGGAGAGTGTCAATACTTGAGTGAACCTTAGCCGGAACTACAATGGCCTGATTCCTATCTTGAGGATACGTAGGTAGCTTCATCTTGAAGTTTGGCCCCAATAATTTTTGTTAACTCATTCATTCCGTCCATGTTTGATTGGTGTATCTTTAGTCAACCTGGTTGTCCTATCTGTATTTGATTGGCGTATCTTCGATCTGCTCAGTTCAGTTGGTTCAATTCAACTTGGTTCAGTTCAGTTTGGTTCGGCGATAAAGTTCGGTCCAGTTCCACTTAGCTTTATTCAGTTCGGATTAGCTTGGTTCGGTTGGCATGGTTCGGATATCACCGTTGATTATCTGGCTTGGGGCTATGCACCCTTATGGTTGATTCCATGTTAGTTGAGTAGTAGCCATTTGCAAAAATAGATTTTGATTAATTTGAATGAAGTTGACTAATTTTTCTCGAAAATTGTTCCAGTTTTGCAAAACCAAACCATTCTTTGGATTTTAAAAAGGAAAAATTTCAGTTCTCACAACTTAGCTTACATGATTTCAAAATAGAAAATGGAATAAGTATGCTAATCCAATTCTCATGTTGATCAAAACATTTTTATAAAAAAATCAAGAAAAAAAAAAACAAGACAATGAACTAGGGGCATAGTCGAGTTAGAGATTCTGTCTTCTCCACCACTTGAGTCAACTATTCAGTGTATATAAGTGTGTATTCATACCAGTTAGTGTATATAAGTGTGTTTTGATTGATTTGCTTCGTTTTTCAGTTCGTTAGGTCATTCGTTGATTCAGGTCAGTATAGAGTCAATGTCTAATTTAGAGTTCAAAAATTCAATCATTCTCAAATTCAATCAAACAAATTGTTTTCAAGCTCAAAGTGATATGCCAGTCACGCCATTGATGAGAAAAAAAGAAATTGATTTTTATTACAATCAGGGATGATATCCCCGATTACAAAGACTCAAAAAAAAAAAAAAAAAAAATTGAACAAGCCCAGGAAAAAAAAAAACAAAACAAAACAAAACAAAAACAAAAACAAAGAGAGAGAGAGGGATCTTTTTATTTTTTCTTCTCCGACAGTAGCCCGGCGGCGAAGATTACAACCGGTTTCATTTGCACACAACTTCGTTGCCCGATTTTACCATCAGTTGCCTCACTTCATCTTTACTCATTCGGAACTCTTGAAGACTCTACCTCGGCCTTGGCAGAGCTTCTGAATGAGATTATTCCTCGCTGGCCATCAAATTGGTTGTGCGAAGAAACACTGAATTGAGCCACGGAGGTGACCTGTCGTTTCAGCTCTTTGCTCTACTTTTTCAGCGTACAAATTTCTACTCGAGCGTCTTTGTACATACGTTGAAGAAGAGAGAGTTGTGCATGTAACTGATGTACTTCACACGTCTTGTTCTGCAGTCGACGGGACAAGTTGGAGACCGCAGTCACGGTCTCCACACATGACCTTAGTGTATACAAGTTTGCTTCGATGTTAGACTGTGCCGCCATGATTTGTTTAACTGACATCGCTGGAAAGTTAAAAATAGGGGAAGGAGGAGGAGCTCGTGGTTGAGGTTCAGGGGAGTCAGAATTAGTCATCTCTATCGTGGACTCGTTCAGGTCTGGAAAAAGAGTGGGAGAACCGTGTGAAGAAACCATGGCAAAGGAGAGTAATGCAAAAGAAAGAGGTTGCAAAGTGGTGGCAGAGAAAGTTTGCGGGTTTTGCTCTGCCTCTCTCTCGTAGGCCTCAACTTAAGAAGAGAGCGAAGGAGAAGACAAAGAGGGAGAAAGGCCGAGACGATCATTGACAATCAGGGAAAGATTGGATAGCTTCTCGGTCAGGCGCCGCGATTGTTGAAATCGCGTGACAGACACGACGCTCGAAGAAGATGAAGGAAGAGAGAGTGAGACAAAAATAGGAGAGGGGGGAGAGTTGCATATATATGTGTATACGTATTGTATATCTATGTATTATATATATTTGTTTGCAAATTTGGTCACAAGCATGGCTTGGATTTAGTGGCACAGCTTAGTGGTTACAGGCTGAAAGGCTGAACCTAAGGTCAGGGGTTCGAACCCCACATTGAGTGTTTCTCTATTTTGTTTTGATTTTGGTTTTGTGTATATATATCTCGCATACCTATGTATTATATATATATATATATATATATATATATATATATATTTTTGAATATTTTGTCACAGTAGTGGCGTGGCTCAATAGTTGAAGGACCAAGAGACTAAGCTTGAGATCAGGGGTTCGAAACCCCGTATCCTCACATCCATGCATTTTTTGTTTTTCCTTTCTTTTTTGCTGTTTGAAGTACATGTGCCGACGTCAGCAAACAGAATATGCCTTCTCAGTAATGGCATCTTCCCGCTGGCAGCTGCAAACAGAATATTTCCCACCTGTGTATATGTCCGTATATGTCTGTATATAGGTATGTATATGTCTGTGTCGTATATACCTGTATATATCCGTATATATCCGTGTGTATATACCGTATATATCTGTGTATATATCTGCCTCTGCCTGTGTATATATACCATATATATATCTGTGCATATATCTGTATCTGTCTGTGTATATATACTGTATATATCTGTGTATTTATATGCTTTGTCTGTGTATATGTCTGTATATGAATATATACCGTATGTACATATCTGTGTATATTTTGTTTATATATACGATCACACCCGCACCGTACATCTATCGCACGATCACATCCGCACCATGCATCTATCACACGATCTCATCCGCACCGTGCATCTATCGCACGATCATAACTATATTGTGCATCTATCGCACAATCAAGCGTCTACCACACAATCTTAATCCATCGCTCTATCTTGCGCATCGCACTATCTGGTGCACTTGTCGTGGTCTAGGAGACCTTAAATCCTTTAAAGGCGCAATTCCTTTGGTGTTTGTTATGCCCGAACAACTTCAGGTGGTCTGGTATAGCCACCATCCTATGTTTACAATGAGTTCCTAGGAGACCAACTGCGACGGTGGAAACTAGAGTTTGAATAGCGTTGCCTAGAACGCAAAAGGTTTGGAATTTCTGAGACTAAAGTCTGGTTTAAATACCCAGGGGTGTATCCCCGGCTTGAAATATGTATGGTAGCCCCATAGGTTGAGGTAGCGTGTATGCGCCTCAATTCTGGATACCAAACCAACCGAGTCTGTCACCCTGCTGGAGAATAGGGAAAGTTGTGAGTATAATAAAAAGAAAAACGGCATCAGTGGCTTCTACACGTGGAGGTTACCCCTTGTCATTCTACCATACCTTCTTCCACTCGCGTTAGACGCGTTTGAATTTCGAATCCACCTTTGCTTATTTCACGTAAGATGCGTTCGGATCTCAAGTTCACTATTCTTCCTCTCGCGTAAGACGCCCTTGGATCTCAAGTCCCTTCCTCTTCTCACGATTTCAACGTGGTTAGAGTGTGTCCTTCCTTATACGATTTTAGCGTGTTTGGAATTTGTTTTTCCTCTTCTCACGATTTCAGCGTGGTTAGAGTCTTTTCTCTGCTCAGGATTTCAGCGTGGTTAGAGTGTGTCCTTTCTCACACTATTTCAACGTGTTTGGAATTTTTTTTCCCTCCTCTCACGACTCTAGCGTGTTTGGAGTCCCTTCCTCTTCTCACGATTTTCAGCGTGGTTAGAGTATGTCCTTCCTCACACGATTTCAGCGTGTTTGGAATTTGTTTTTCCTCCTCTCACGACTCCAACGTGATTGGAGTCCCTTTATTTTCTCACGATTTCAGCGTGGTTAGAGTGCATCCTTCCTCACACAATTTTAGCGTGTTTGGAATTTGCCTTTCCTCCTCTCACGACTCCAGCGTGATTGGAGTCTCTTCATCTTCTCACGATTTCAGCATGGTTAGAGTGTGTCCTTCCTTACATGATTTCAACGTGTTTGGAATTTGTCTTTCCTCCATTCACGATTCCAGCGTGGTTGGAGTCCCTTCCTCTTTTCACGATTTCAGCGTGGTTAGAGTGTGTCCTTCTTCACACGATTTCAGCGTGTTTGGAATTTGTTTTTTCTCTTCTCACGATTTCAGTGTGGTTAGAGTATGTCTTTCCTCTTCTCACGATTTCAGCGTGGTTAGAGTGTGTCTTTCCTCTTCTCACGATTTCAACGTGGTTAGAGTGTGCCATTCCTCACACGATTTTCAGCGTGTTTGCAATTTGTTTTTCCTCTTCTCACGATTTTAGCGTGGTTAGAGTGTGTCCTTTCTCACATGATTTCAGCGTGTTTGTAATTTGTTTTTCCTCTTCTCACGATTTCAGCGTGGTTATAGTGTGTTCTTAATCTCACGATTTCAGCGTGCGTGGTTAGAGTGTGTCATTTCCCACACGATTTCAGTGTGTTTGGAATTTCCTCTTCTCATGATTTCAACGTGGTTACAGTGTGTCCTTCCTCACACGATTTCAGCGTGTTTGGAATTTGTCTTTCCTCCTCTCACAATTCCAGCATGGTTGGAGTCCCTCCCTCTTCTCATGATTTCAGCATGGTTAGAGTATATCTTTTCTCCTTTCATATGAAGCGTGTTTAGGATCAATGTTTACTTATTTCTTTCCGCGTGAAACACGGTTAGACCTTTTTTGATTTAAGCTTGAGGCTTGTTGCCTATATTGTCATCCTATTATTGCTCGTTGCATCGTTTTGCATGATCGTGAATTTATTAGTTTCGCGACGCGTGTAAGTCCAATGTTTTTGTGCATATCATTCTGCACCTTGCCCCTGAACTACGCAGGTTTGATTCCTTGCAAACGGGATACGTAGGCAACCTTCTAGTTCAACCACTTGCATTTGCACATTTGTTTGTTTGCCCAAGTCTTACGGCCTTGTCAAAAGAGTCATCTTCGGGCTTTGACATTCACTCACGTCATGAAATGACTTCGAGCTCTGTCAAAGAGAGGCAACTGTAGACACCTCATTTTGACCAACCCTAAGACTTGGGCACTTTCTTTTGATTACCCGATGATGACAATTAGAATGTGTTTCTCACAGAATCTTCAGTAAGAGAGATGAAATTTGAACTTTAATCCCAACCTTCACCGTTATGGCCAAATCGTTTAAAATACTAAATATTTCATTAGTTTAGTATTTTTCTAATTTGCGTAATTTTATTCATATTTTTGGTGTTTTTATATAAATTGATATAAATTATATATTTTATATGTATAAAATAAAATAATAAAAAAGTTATATTATTATATTATATGTTTAGTATTTTGGTATAAATTATATATTTTAGATATTTTATATTATATATATATGTATATATATATATATATTATAAAGGAAAATAATAAAAACAACTCGTTTGATGTCGGTGACCGACATCAAACATCAAACAATATGTATATATATTTATATTATTATTATTATGTTTATATTATTATATTATTATTATATTATAATTTGCCTATATAAGGCAATCAAGAGAAATAAAAGAAAAGATGAGGCCCAGTAAAGAAGAAAAAAAGAAAAATGAGGGAAGGGTCTGAGAATTAGATTAAAGAATCAGAGAGAAAAAAAAAAGAAGTGGGGCGGGAGAGTTTGAGAAGAGAGAGAGGGAAAATAAAATATTTTCTTTGATATTTTTATTTCCATTTCATCAATACACCATTCAAAAACCAACCACTAAAGCTGTAATTCCAAATTTTAAACTGAAAATTGAGAACACATTCTACAGACTTGAGAGTAATCAAAATAAAGTTTGTGACTCAGAAAATTCATCATTTCCCCAAAATGTGAGTTTTTACAAATTTTCATTTAATTTAAAAATGTGATATAATTTGTTTAAATACTGCATTTACTTCTTTTCATAACTTTTTTTTTACCGCTTTAATGGGATGGCTGCACCACCCACATATCTGCTGTAATTTAAATATTATATATAAACTGTTGTAATTTATTACTTTAAATAATTTACCCCACCGGAAGAATAGTAACCTCCGGCGGTGAATAGTAAAAGTGGTAGGTTTCTAATTTCAACACTATTGTATGCTATTTAGGGGGCTGTTTAATTTATCTCAATGATTTATGCTTTAAATATCAAGTTTGTTTGTACTAACTAATTAATCAATTTCGCATAATTATCTCTGCAACCTCCCTCCATTCTTTGCTTATTTCGATTAAAAAGTTGTGAAAAACTAAGATTGTAGTTCAAGTATAAGAAATTAACTTTTCCATGCTTAATGGTTTAATCTCTTCGGAGGTTCATTTCCAAAAGTATAAAACGTTCTATGCTTAATGGTTTAATCTCTTTGGAGATTCATTACCAAAGACATAAAACGTTTTATGCTTAGGAGGTTCATTACAATAGGTATAAAACGTTCTATGCTTAATGGTTTAATCTCTTTGGAGATTCATTACCAAAGGCATAAAACGTTTTATGCTTAAGAGGTTCATTACCAAAGGTATAAAACGTTCTATGTTTAATGGTTTAATCTCTTTGGAGATTCACTACCAAAGGCATAAAACATTTTATGCTTAAGAGGTTCATTACCAAAAGTATACAACGTTCTATGCTTACTGATTTAATCTCTTAGGAGATTTACTACCAAAAGCATAAAACGTTCTATACTTAACAGTTTAAATTCTTTGGAGGTTCACTATCCCAAATGTATACATGTTCTTATACTAAAGCACAATCTTTTATTTTTCATTTCTCTTTATTCATCAGTGTGTTTACTTTTAAGGGACTAATTGACCCTTGGAAATCACCAAGGAATGTGTCATTATCACTTATTATCAAGTTTGGATTTCAAGTCATTATCACTCAAGTTTGGGTTTTTCTAAGTCATTATCACTCTTTTGAGTTTGACTAGTCCTTGTTGCACATCTTGAGTTTGACTTGGAATCCGTTATCGCTTCTAAATAAGTTTAACTCTTCCTTTGTAATTTCCTCCGAAGAAAATTTTCTCGGGTTAAGTTGATACTTGTTTCTCTTGATTGCATTTTGGACTTAGTGGACGTAAATATCACTTTTGCACAAACAGGAGAAAAGATCAAGAAATGGACAGGTAATAAAAAAAGTCTAATAAAATTGGTTAAAATTGGATTACAACCAACATAAAGAACCAATATGATTAATTGAATTCGGTCGGACGTTATACCGAGTTTATTGTGTCAAGGCTTGCCTTACATCAATTCTTGTAATAAATTAGACAGCCCCTTTCATTTATTATTCATTCGGTTTTGTAATAATTATTTATTCGGACATTTGGACATTTGGACCCTCATTCGCGAGGACAAATATGTAATAAGTTGTATGTCTTCCAACCCCCATTCTTTTTCCCTTTTATTTCACTGCTTATGATGGTTAGGTTAGGGACATCATATTTTCAAATTAGCATTTCCATGACTTGCATCCATTCGTTTTGCATGCATAAAAGTTCGGCTCATCATATTATTCAAATGTCAAATTCAAACTCTTTACTTGAATGCATGCTCTATCACATGCCTTGAATTGACTTGCATGCACGCTAGTAGCCGAGCTTATTACTTGCACGTTGTATGTGTTGCATTAGCCATATCGCATTAATTAGGATCATGCATTTTTTCTAACTATTTACTTTCTTTTGACTTGCTTTCGGACATAAGGTAAGTTTTTATGCTTTAACATATTGCATAAGTGTGATTGCTGTCATATCAAACATACTACCATGAGGCTAAATGCTTACTTGATATACCTGTTTGAATGCATGTGGATAAAGGCTAATCACTTGAATTGGGATACTTTGATTCATGTATATATGAGATCACCATTTTCAATGATACATATTCAAAATACTTTTTTCAAAACAAACATGGAATCAAACGTTGTAAAATTAGTCTATACTTGTATGTTACATATAGAACAAGAGCATATATTGTACATAAAAACCATATCATGATTAGTAGAGGCCGATCTTTGATCGGGTGAGCGGGGTGTTCAATTATTAACCTTCCCCTCTCATACTTAAGTTCCCGAACCAAGACACTTTGGTAACGATGGACTAATGGCCTTTGGCACGAGTCACGGGTTTCCTAAATTTCTCAAAATAAATATTTAGGTGGCGACTCTGATATTTGGCAAAGCAGTCCATTTTTTGGCATTTGATTCAAACATCGATTTTCCAAAAGAAATTGCTGGATTTGGACTCTTTTTGTGTTTTCACTGTTTCACATTGCACTTGTGAAATCAGAATCAGAACCAATACACAAGTGGAGCCCGAACTGTAAAGGCTATTCATTCTTCCGAAAGGGAGCGTTAAAAGCCGAGCTACAATTATATTAATTGTTTCTGTTGTACACAGGACTGAAAGTGCACATTCAAAACTTTAACGACAACTTGGTTCTAACCAAGTTAATTTTGAGTGTTCTTGGACCAAGATCCATAGTTTGCTTGAGTTGCAGCATATTGATATTAAGGCATTGTTTAAGAAGAGTTCAACCGTTGTACAACACTAGTTCAAACCATCACATTTTAAAGAGCGCCGAGGCAATATCTTTATTACTACATTAGATCATGTCTTAGCGGAGAGTAAGCAAGCGGATGATGTTGGCATTGATGTTTCAGTATATGGATGTGTTGTTCGACAAACACACAGGTTACCTTGTGTCCATGAGATTGCGGATTACATTCAACAGGGTCGTCGAATACCACTTGATAGCATTAACCTGCACTAGAGAACTCTTGAGATAGCACAAAAGTTGAAGAATGATAATGTGGAATTGAGTTGTAAACCAAAGTTTGATCTTATACTTAAGCGATTCAATGTATCTGATTATACTATGAAGTTGGAAATTATGCATAAGTTATGAGAGATTGCAAATCCACAAAGTACTTTTCTCATTGAGCCGAATGTGAAACCCTTGAGGTAAGGGACATAAGAAGATAGATGTATCTACGCGTTGAGACCCATGTGTATTTGAGTTGGTTCAGTCTGGACATGATAGCCATTCACCTATGGGCACCCAGATCCCCACACAGGATTCTGTCAAAGCACATAAAAAACGGCCTACCAATGAAAAGGTACATGTAATCATTTTTTACTTACATTTTTATTGATGATAAATTACGTATTTTGTTGTTCATGTATTGATGCCTTCCTTATTGAATAGGTTTATCGAACTCGTACAACTGCAACTTATTCATATATTGATGCCCTCCCAATTGGATTGAAGTCGTACATACGTTTTATCAAGGATGTAGATGTGTAACGACCCCGACCTCTTATTAAAGTTAATCCTTGTTTAATTATGCCTAATTAGTAATTAAGGTGAAATTCTGAATTAATCTGCATGTGTGTTGCATTGTTGTGTTTATATCTGTTAGGCGTAGGAAGATCTGTTCGCGTCCTAGTTTCGGTTTGCGAATTAAAAGCCTTATCTTCGACCAATTTAGAAATTGTTTAGTGTTACGTGTTAATTAGGATTTATGTAATTTTATGGTGGTTTAATTAAAATCCAATTTGGAATGATTAAATTAGATTAAATAATGCTAAATCAATTGAATATAGATTGATTGAATGTAAGTTAATTACATTAGTTTGAATTTATTACATTGTTGCCATTAGTGGGCACTTTCTAAGCCATTAGTTGATTTGGCACTATCATTTTACCATTTTCTCAGACCAAACCATGAGAGAGAGGGTGCATAGGGGAAAATTGAATTCATCTAGGAATTTTGCTTGAATTTGGAAGGAATTGAAGAAACCTTGAAGAATTGTTCATTTGTTCAAGAACCTTGCTTAAGTAAAGCTTGATTGAAAAGCCTAGGTAAGAACTCAACCCTTTAATCTTGTTTTTGGGCCCCCTAGAGCTTATGTATGAATGAAATAGGTGAATTCATAGGTTAATTAAGCTAGAATTTGAAGTGGTCAAGTGAAGTCATACATGCATGTACATGTCCTTAAATTTTCAAGTTGTTTTGCATAAATTTCCGCATGCATGTCTAGATTATGGTTGTAATTTTAGAATTTACCATGTTCTTGAGCTCAATCTTGCATTTGATCATGTTTTGGAGCATTAGAGTTCATGAGAACTCATGCATGTTATGTTCTTGCATCGTTCTTCAGTTTCATTGATAATTGTGTTCAATTGGCATACTTCTGGGCTTTGATTTTGTAAAATGATCTTCAAAACATGTTGTTTTATGAGTCTCTAAGTGTTTTTTTAAAGTTTTGGGCCTAGAAAATTGAGTTTGATGCATTTGGGGTTGAATTTGAGCTTGGGGATCAAATCTGGAAATTCCAAAAATTTGATCCACGCTCGAGCGTGGAACTTTACGCTCGAGCGTGCACTTTGAGTACATGCACTCCGTTCGAGCGACGATGTTTATGCTCGAGCGTGAAATGCATATACCTAGAAATTCTTGTGTTTTACAGTCCGTTCGAGCGAGGGAATCCACACTCGAGCGAGGTTCTGAGTCTCACGCTCGAGAGTAGGTCGAGCGCCCGTTGAGCGTGAAAATCATGCATCCAGTACTTTTTCAAAAGTTTGCAGTCCGCTCGAGCGTGGAAAGTCACGCTCGAGCAGAGCTTTATTGTCTGCATGTCCGCTCGAGCGTGGACCTTATTTTCAGCAAGTTTTAAGAAATGTTTTCTAATGCATTCTTGCATCCTCATTCCATCCTAGGCATTCCTAGGCCATGTCTATGGCCCCATAATGAGGATTAAAGGTTAGAGACACATTTAGAGCAAACAACATGAGTTATATACAATTCGAACGTGTGTTTCAAGTGTGTATCTGTTATATGTCGTGTAGGTCGTGTGCCGCGTACCATTTGACCAATCTACACCATCTGTTTGTCTCAAGGCCAACTGTGAGTAACAACGTAGTAAAGTTATGTTCAACTGTAATTATTTTCTGTGTGATAAAATAAGATCTATTTTCTAAAGTGTTATATTCTGTACAATGAATGATTGTCCAATTTCTGATATTTATTCGTGACATCCTTAGCATCATGTGATATCTGTTGGCTGTTACCCGGTACCGGAGGTTCTATCATAGAACTTAATTTGTCTGCACTCTGTTACCCGTACCGGAGGCTCCATCATGGGGCTTAGCGTATTTATTCTCTATTACTCGGATCCGGAGGTTCCTTTATAGAACTGGTTATTCGTAACCCTTACGTGTCTGCATCTGTTCTGTATCTGCTCTGTTAATGTTAATGGATGTAACACGTATACTTAAGCATACCTCATGATTTCTGTATATGATCTGGACAAATTATGAATTTGATACGAAACTGAATTATGATTTCTAAATCTGTACGGACTTATTCATAGAAACCCCTTTACACCGTTATTGTTCATTGAGCTTTCGCTCACAGTTTATATTATGTATTTAGGTGAGCTGGCGCGTGATCAGGGCCAGAGTTAACGGCCTTCATTTCTTTTTTTGTCAGCCAACCATTGTGCCTCCCGAGGAGGTTCCAATCGAAGTCTAGCTACATGGCTGTTTTTGTATATATGCTAGTCTTTGTCTATTTTGTAAAGTCGGGTCCTGGGAATTACACTTTTGTAAATGTTTTGTAAATATTGATGTCCTTCGATCGACAAGCTTATGTATATATATAAGTTTTGAAATATTCTGTCCCATGTATGTTATCACAGCTCATTGGACTATTTATGTTTTTGTAGATCTACTTCTGCAGCCCCTTATTATATGCTTATCTATCAAGAGGCCTTTGGTAATCCACGGGTTACTGGCCGGTTACGATGCTAAACCTACAGGGGCGGGTTTGGGTCGTGACAAGATGCCAATGGCAATTGTGGTTTTAGGACCATTGTTGGCTTGATGGGGCTTACAGAGGCTGAATGGGGTCAAGTCAGGCTTGATCTCCTACAGGAATTGCACACGCACAAAGACCATTACATTCATCTATATGGTTCACATGACAGGATTGAAGAGCTAATCCATATTCTATCATACTTTGAGCCCAATCCAGGATATCACTATCACGGCCCAAACCCGGTACCCAAAGGTTTGGCGTGGCAACAAGATAAAAATAAAATAATTCAAAAAATTTTGTAGTAGTAGCGCAAGTGGATAAATTAAATTAAAATAAATGGGTACCAAAAGTTTATTAAAAAGAAAAAAAAATAGTCTTCTGGGCTTTTTATCTTATTACAAGAGTCCACTTAGAAATACAGATAATAATAAATAAAAAAGGAAAAAAAGAAAACACTTTGATTTATCCCTCATCTTAATCCTGCTAAATCTCGTCACCTGAAAGGGGTAACAGTTATAAGCACATAGCAGTGTGAGAAATATTATACTGTGAGTATAGAGGCACAAAATAACCATGGATAGTTATTTAATCTAAAACATTATCATAACTTAATTTGAATAAACAATTTATTTAAGTGGCATAAACTGAATAGTTAAACCAAACCAAACCAAACTAAGCCTTAAGTTCCATCAAATGGGGTCGGCTACATGTATCCTTCTTCTCCACGCGGCCTTATCAAAGCCCATTTCGTTAGTCAAATTAAGTAGATCCATATCTCTATTTTTAATGTTAGCCAACGTTAATCTAGGCCTACCCCGTCCCCTAATGCTTCCCTCTACCGTTACCAGAAACTGAATAGTTATTTAAACTAATTTTTTTAAAATAACTTTGTCTAAACAAATAATTATTTAAGTAGCAAAATTGAGATTATCTAAATAACTAACCATAACCACGGTACAAAACAGAACAGAACAAAAGTCACTGAAGTGACAAACAAAACAGAGGTCAATGGATCCATGACAAACAGAGGACCACAAGGTGGCCAAACAAAATACCACAAAGTGGCCAAACAGAAGCCAATGGTTTATTTAAGTCTCCCAAGGTGTGGGACTCTTACAGTGGTACTTACGGAAAATAATTGTTTACAAAATCATTGGCAAATAATTTTTAAAATTTAAACAAACATATCCATGGGGTTTAATTTAAGCAAATAGAGTTCATAAAATAATCCACGTAATTGAAACATTAACACGATCATAAAACATTCATTATATAGAATAAATTGTGGTAACTCAAAACATTCGTAAAATATATTATGGTGACGCAAGACATATATAAAACATATTATGGTGGCTCAAGGTATAATATAACTCACTTTTTGTTATTATTTCCTTGCGTTCCCTCTAATTATCCGAGCCTTTCTATTTCGTTGCCTGTTGCTTCTTTCCTCCTTCGCTGCTTCTCTTTACATCCTACGACCCTATTTATAAGCTCCTAACTTGGTCACCACGCAAGGCCCCTAAGCCCAATTATTGCCACGTTGCTATGTTTTCATGTGCTGGCCTAAATGAGTAATGCCACATGTTTGGCCCTTGGCTTCTTATCGTTGTTTTTACCTCGCGAAGTTACCAAGGGTCAAATTAACTTTAGGCAAATTTAGCCCACAGAAATCTAACTGTTTTTTATTTTATTTTTATTTTTTTTAAGGTTGTTACATATGATTATAAGTTAGGTTCACGTCTAAAAATCTTACCACCAAGCTAAAAACATCACTTACCGCTTACTCAAATATTTTATTTTTATTTTTATTGTTTTTAAACCACAAGCTTCCATTAATAATAAGGAATTGTATTTATTAATTACTTATTATTTATTTATTAATTTATATATATATATATATATGTTGCTTACTTATGAGTAATTGATATCATCACGGTATTGAATAAAAAAAAAATCAGGTGTCACAATTACCATTGGATAACTATGTCTGACGTGAGTTATCTTATTGCATCTTGTTATAATGTGGTATTGTACCACTTATCTGCACAACAATGCCTTACATTCCTCCCCTTACCATTAGTGCAACCATCATAAGTTCAACGGCGTGAGATTGCTATTGGGTTTGTTAATGGAAATCATTTTGTCCAAGCATAGCATTATGATTTGTGTAATACATTTATCATTTTGTACAGCATCACTCTCATACTTAAAGCTTTGTCAATGTAGGTGTTTATGTTACCGAGATATCCAGTTCCACCAATAGCTACCAATTGATGCAAGTTTCATCATTCTTGTGCGGTTGGATGGGGTACTACATATAGTCGTTGAATTGAGCATTTTAAAGAAGTTGTTCATTTAGGGGTAGCTACTAGAGAGACATTTAATTGTATTAATCTTGATGAGTAATGATGTATGTGAGTTGAGTTATAGTTATGCAATTCAAATAGTTACCGATACATTTTTTTGCAGATTAGCATTTAAATAGTTGAGTTGGATTAAGCTTTGAGTTAATTTAATGCACATGTTACTACTTGTTTATTGCGGTGTATCAAACGCATAGGTATAATACTTCCTGTTCATTTCCAAAAATACAAACCATGAATACTTGTTCATTACAAAATATTGGTAGAATAATTCTTATTCATTACAAAACAACAAAAATATCAAAAAAAGTACTTATTTTTCATTACAAAATAACAAAACAAGATTACCACAAAACCAACTACCTATAATCAACTCGTCTCTTACGATTGTATGTTCTAAATGGAATAAAACTAGGTCCAGCCTCATTGATTTGTTGACCCTGAAGAACACATGCCATCCTCTCAATGGCATCATATAACCTATCTGGCTCATGAACACTAGCATCATGGCCCACCTCGACGATAGAATGCACAATCCGTAGTGTGTGATCAATACACTGCATGAAGGACAAATACAATTCTAATTAGCTAAACATCTTCCAAAAAAATGTAAACAATGTGTGTGCAATATTGTCATACCTCAGCATTCTGCACATCAGATCGACTATCTTCTGCACATGGGTCAAAACTAGGCCGATGCGTGAGGTTCTAGATATACAAGTGTGTGATACTTGTATACCACTACATGTAACCATCAACACAATCAGCTGGACGACAGACTGGGGTACTTCTCCTCCGAGCAGATAAAACATGATTATCCTAACTCTCCCATATCTGATCAAGATAATGATACATTACTCTATATTGGCCTGCCACGACACTTTTAACAGCACGAACAGGGTCGAGTGGCGCAAGTGGGATGGTTTGAACCCTACCAAACTGTTTAAAAACACTTTCAGGATGATAGGGTTCAACTACATCCAAACACTTCAAACAGCCGGTATAGAATGTGATCTCATGAGATGGATGATGTTCACGGTAATCTCGATATGGATCCGAAGTAACCTAAGAGAAAAACACAAATGACATATTGATGAGTGACATGTAATGAGAACACTTAATTGAACTAATATTAATTAGTATATCTCATCAAATGCTAATCTGTCAAGCTCCTCCCGTAATGCTTATAGGTGGGATACCGTTGAACCAGCTTCCCGATAAGGAGTCTATCGATGCATGTGAGGCAATTGTACAGTATATTCCATGTTTTGGTGAGGTTTAAATGGCCGAAAATGCTTATAAACCCATGCCTCTAACAATGTCATCTAACCAGCCATCTGTCGAACAACTGATAAAAAACAACGCCCAATTACTACACATTAATATGTGTTTGGGAGAGAAAAGATTGAGTACACACCTAACATTTGGCATAATGCACAAAGTGGTGGCCCTAAGACTTGAACCTATAACCTTAAGGTTATTAGGCCAAATCTATCGAATAGCTGATCTCGTGGCAAATTCCAACTGTCGGTATAAATATGCCAATGCAGCTGCACCTCAAGCATATGCATGAATATCAGTCAAATCCATTAACAACTGCAAGTACACAACAGGAACTCTCGTTCCACTATTGTCGCTGAACAGTGTACATCCTAATTGAAATAGCAAATACACTCTGGCAGCACAAGCTATGGATTCCTCAGTGTCTAAATCTTTACAACCACTGAATTTGCTACGTAACCACTCCAGCTTTACTGATTGTCCCATAGCAGATGATAGCTCCTCAGTTGTTTCAGCATTATCAACTCCCAAGGCAGCTACCACAAGTGCATGTGCATGTTGATCTGTCAAAGTTGAAGCACTAACTGATCTACCTGTGATAGAGATCCCCAATATGGTACCTACATAATCCAATGTCATTGTCATCTCACTAACTGTCAAATGGAAAGTATTGGTCTTTGGTTGCCATCGCTCAACAAATGTAGATATGACAATCCTATTCATAAACTGATATATGCAATGGACCAAAGAAGATAGGCTTGACTGCTGCACAATGTTTCTAAACCTTCTATTGTCGGTTCTTGACCACCACCGCCACTCAAGAATATTGGACACATGATTATAACACCTTAAAGGATTTCTCTCCTGCAACTTAAGTAATAATTAACATAAATAATTTGGTTTAATAAACAATTAAATGAATGAAACATGGAAAAAAATATATACTACCTTTTGCTCCCATATAACTACTGTAATATGTGCCTTGAAGCTCTTCAGTACTAATGGATCTGATGGCCCCCCAAGAAAAGAACCAGTGAGTACCTCCTCAGCCTGATCAACATCATCAGCATCATCATCCCCTGAACTATTATCAATCACATCTTTTTCCAAGATTTGAGGTGCTTCCTCCAACACAAAATCATCACCCCGACCTCTACCCTAACCTCGACCTTAGCCTCGGCCACGAACAGGATTTGTTAATGCATGACGTCGTCTCTCTGAGACAGTGGGCGAAATACGCGAAAGGTCATCTATTTCTGAAAATGAAATAGAAAACAATAAAGTTAATAGAAGCAACACAAATAATTTATTTTAAAATACTCACAATCATTCAAATTCTTGTTTCTTTAAGTTCAAAATGACCCATAATTTTTACTTTTGTGTAAAAACAATTTTTGAAACTGTAAAACTCAAGAAACTTTCTGGTCTTTTAAAAAAATGTGAGTTGCGTTATGAAAATATTCTTAAATAGTTTAAAAACAATTTTTCTGAATTTTTTTTTTGGAAAAATAAAAACAGAGAATTAGAAGTTGTAATCTCTTCACAATGACTTGTTTTGTAAAATTGATTGGGACTTCATACCAACATTGGGTAACATCTCTCCTTTAAAAAAATAATTACAAAAAAAAAAAAACAAAAATTAAGTAGATCCTAGTATGGAAAACATAGCACATAATTAACACTCTATTTGATTATGTGATAGCATAATAAATTGATTTTATGAAAGCACAGTGGCTATTCAATCTATTTGAGTTGGAGGATTATAGAGCCAACACTCTATTTGATTATGTGAGAAATGGTAAGAAAGATAACACTCTTATTTTGCTTTATTTTTTCTCACAAAAAGTGGTGAGCTTTGGTGAAAAACACGATGATTGGCTATAAAGATCAGCTAATAGAAAGGGATGCTCTTTTTCATATAATTTAATTTATGAATATGAATGGGTTATTTGTTATTGAAACTATTTTAGCCTTGCTCAAACTGTTGAGTCAAGAGTCTGTTGATTTTTAGTAAATGATTTATAGGAATTGAAATATATATATACTTTTTAATGTAATGTATTCTTCCAAATTCAGTTGGTTACTTTGGTTCCCATAGTATTCCATTTCATCAGAGGAATTGGTCTGGCCCTCTAGCTAATGTTCACAACAAAGAAATCAATAAGACACACAAAAAAAAAACCACAGATAATATTTGACAATACAACATCGTACAACATCGAACATGTTGTTAGTGTTTGACATTCTAGATCCTAATTACATATTAGGTTTGACATTAAGATGTCGAACATGTTCGACAATAATAGACCAGACAAACTGCTATTATTCGAAAGTCAAATGTTAAATGACATGTTGTTCGACAGAAATCGACCGTACAGATGTTTGGGGTTCGAAATTCCAGTGTCGAATGGTTCAGAAACTGAATCATTCAAGTTTTCATGGCAACGGAAAAAAGTACATAAAACCCTAAAATCTAAGCCAAATGAGAACTCACCTGCTTTATCTCCAATGTGGAGTTGTTTCCAACTATGTTGAGCACCACCGACGACGTCTTTGATGAGAAAAAAAGTGTATTGAGCAATGGGTCTTCACCGGTTTAAACAGAGAAGGGAGGAGGAGATGGAAGATCGTGAGTGAGTGGGCTGTGTGAGTGAGTGAGGGTAAAGATGGAAAATTGTGGGTGGAGTGTGTGAATAAGGGTAACGATGGAAAATTGTGGTATGTATTGAGCAAAACATTTATTTATCAAATTACTAAAGGTATGCCTTGAGTAGTGGTTTGCCTTAAGATAAAATGTGGTGTGTAAATAGAGGCACCCGTATCATATGTATTTATTATATTATTATTATTTTTTAGTTATGATAATATTTTAATTATAACTTATGAGATCTGATTATGTCTTTTATGATGTTTGGTTATAATTTTCTTTTATTATGACTTAAAAAATATAAAATTATATTCTTTTTTTTAGTTATAAGGTGCATATGGTACACATCTTTTTAAGTTTATATACCGTAGTCTTTTTCTTTTATTTACACTTCACAACAAAAACATTTTCTTATATTTTACAATAGTGAGATAAAGTGGTCTAGGAGAAACTACAAGGTTGAGCTATTAGAGTTGCTGTGGAAGGTAAAAATTACCTCAACAGGAAAAGTGAGATGATAAGCCTAGTCATTTGCAATTTGCGAAGAGAAACTACTCGTCAATGATCACTCCCAACCTAGATTGGTCGGGAGGACCCTCTGACGATCAAGTCAATATATTGATAGGTCATAGATAATTTCTGTAGAAAAATAAAAATGTGTTTATTGAAATGGAGGTTTTGTATATATCTTCAGTCACCCTTTTTTTGCTATGTGTGTTTGTTTATTTATAGTTATTATAGCTCAAACCTCTTCCGTTGGATCTTTATTTTGATCGTAGGGTTTTACATGTTGTCTGGTCTTGATTGGGCAACTTGCTAACTTGATTTGTGTCATTAATCATTGGATCTTCGGCGTTCGAATGGCCTAGATGATGTTAGGTGGGAGTGGCAAACTTACTTCTCATCGTGTCTGTAGCATTAATTTGATCGGAAAGTCCAGTTGTTTCCTAGACTCAATCTATACTATAGCCTTATTAGTTTTAAGTTCCTACCGTTGGATAATGCTGAATCCAACGCTCCTTTTCCACTTCACGGATTTGTTTTCTACAAGACTACCTTCTATTCTACCATGTGTCTTTTGTTGGGTGACAAGTAGTTGCCAGATGTCTTTTGTGGGTTTCAGGAGATGCATTTGGGCCTTGTTTCCTTTATTTTTGCTTGGTAGGAATTGGGCTTTGGGCTTTGGCTCATATATATATATATATATATATGTATATATATTTTCCTCCACAATTGCTACTGCTATAAAAAAAGTATAAAGTTTACTATTTTTTTATTTTTTTTTATTTTTTATTTTTTATTTTAAATTTTTTTTAGGACGAAACAGCATATGAAATCAATTAATTAGCAAAACATTTTCGTACATCAGTTGCGAGGTAGTAAGCAGATTGAACAACCACTCTTCCTACTTTTTCTAAAACAACATAGTCAAAACCTTTACTATAGTACATAATATCACTTAAAATAGATTGAAGATGCCAGTCACTGGTCTAGTCATGATTTTGTAATAGCAAAACTAGAACTTGAAGATGCTTCATGCCCTGTTTGAATGCCCATCGCAGAGCCTGGAGCACAGCTACCGCTTCCACTTGCTGTAGAGAAAGCATTGGTGTTCCTGTAACTGCCTTCTAATGGACAAGCTGAATACACTCATCAAAACAGACCCAAGCCAAACCAGATCAATCGTCCATTGAGATCCAAGACTCGTCAACCACAATGCGCCTCATCTGAAAATCTGTGGTGAGTGAAACAACATGCTGCAAAAGAACTTGATTAGAAATTACCTTGTGGTTATTATAACAAGAATGGGATAGATCATATGTGACATGATGCTGCGGTGAAAGAACTGTAAATAATAAATCGTGAGCTGCTGCTAATGTTTGATCAATGGACATGGCCGTAGTATGAAATTCAACAAAATTTCTTTGTAACCAGATCGCCCATAAAATGGCAATAGATTGAATCAAAATCTCAGAATCATGTATCTGCTAAACCCAACCTTTAAACCAAGAAAGGAAAGACAGTGGAATGCCAACACTAAGATCTAGTCTCAATGTCGACCCACACCAAACCCTTTGAGATACTGAACAATCAAAAAATAAATGCTCAAGAGATTCTTCATGATCAAATCACCTTTTGCAAATTGGATCAATGTCCATTCCCCGTTTCATGAGTTCTCGTTTCGCAGGGAGAATATTATGAAGACATTTCCAGATAAATAGGATCCACTTTGGAGGAATCTTTAGTTGCCATAATCGTTTCCAGACTATCCAATCAGGATTAGGCTGGTAATAATTAGGGAATCGTCAGATTAGAGCCTACTTGTAGCCCGATTTTATGGAGTACTCTCCACACTTAGTCGATCCCCAAACAATTTTATCCTTAATGCCAGTCTGTGGAATGTGAATAGATAGAATATGAGGTAGAATATGGTCAGGGAAAAACATGTGCAATAAATCCATTTGCCAAGAATGAAGTGTTGGGTCAATAAAATGTTCAATCCTCATTCCAAGACAAATGTTACTCAATCCTCTTCCCTTACAAGGGTTTGAAACTATCAGAATCCACTGATCTTCAAATGGATTAATACAATGTCCATTCCTCACTACCCACTGAAGCCCTAAAGATAACAACATTCGTCCCCATAAAATACTCCGCCATCCCCATGATGATGAAGTAGATTGTTTGGTGTCAAGAAAAGAACTTTGTTGACAATATTTTCCTAGCAAAACTCGTAAAAGCAATAAATTAGGAGAGCACAAAATTCGCCAGGCTTGCTTTGCTAATAGTGTTTGATTGAAACACTTAAGGTTTCTAAATCCCAGACCGCCCCATTCTTTGGGAAAACATAAATATGTCCATTTTTTCCATGATATCCCTTTACCCCTGGATGAAGCCCACAGAAAATGACGAATTATAACGGTCAGCTGATTCTGAAATGAATCAGGCATGCGGAAAATAATCATTAAGTACACATGAATAGACTGAAGGACATGTTTAATCAAAATTCCCCTTCTTGCAAAGTTCAATAATTCACATTTCCATCCTTGTAATTTGGAATTTACTTTACTGAAAATGGAACTAAAGATCTCTGATTTAGTGCGCCCCGAAAACCCCAAATTAGTGCCCAAATAGATCTCAGGTTTAGATATAACTTTAACACCAAAAAGGGAAACAAGTCAGTCCTTATCTAAATGTAGAAAGTTAGGGCTTAGAAAAAGCTCAGATTTATGAAAGTTTATGCGCAACCCTGAGTAATAGCAGAATGCATTTAAGAACCAGTGAAGACACCAAATTTCATTTGGCTTATAGTTTAGGAAAATGAAACAATCATCGACAAAAAACAAGTGTGAAATGGAGGGGGAGTGCCAACTAATAGCTATTCCTCGACATACATTAAGGGACACCAAATGAGCAAATCCCTCCAACAATACTTGCATGACCGATAGAAATAAATAAGGCGAAAGAGGGTCCCCTTGCCTAAGTCCCGCATGAGGTACACAATATTTAGATGGGATTCCATTAATCAGGACAACAAATTGTACAGTAGAAACACATTGAGAAATCAATTGGATCCATTTAGAGGAAAACCCTATTTTAGCCATTACCGCCTCAAGGAAAACCCAACTGACTCTATCATAAGCTTTGTTCATATCCAATTTCAACCCAAAATAGGATAAACACCCCTGCTTCTTTCTTCTTTTTTTTTATGTATTCTATAATCTCATGGGCTAACAAAATGTTATCTGAAATAAGTCTACCCTTCAAGAAAGCGCATTGATTGTCAGCTACTAAATCTGGCAACACCAGACTAAGTCTATTAACTAGTTCCTTAGCGCCTATTTTATAAAGCACATTACACAAACTAATGGACCAATAATCATTCACGGTAAGGGGACTTTTCGTCTTTGGAACTAAGCATATGAAGGTTTTGTTGAGTTGTTTAAGTAAATGCCCCGAATTAAGAAACCCTAAAACAGTCTCAAATACTGATTGTCCTACTATCAACCAATATTTTTGGTAAAAACCGGCTATAAACCCATATGGTCCCCGTGCCTTAAACTTCCCCATTTGAAACATAGCCTTTTGTATTTTCTCAGTGGAAAATGGTTGTTCCAATCGATTGTAATGATTTGAGGCCAACTGACAATTAATTACACTAAGCAAATTAAAATGAGAAGGAAAGGAACCTATTTCCAGTGGCTCGTTGTAAGACTCCGCAGAAGGTGAGAAAAGATGTTGAAAGTGCTCCACAAATGCCCTTTGAATTTCCTGCTGGTGAGTGATAACATTCTCATCCTTATCCTGAATGAAAGAGGTGCGGTTTCGACTCTGTCTCTAGAATGCCATTCGGTGAAAAAAATTTGTATTTTGGTCCCCCAAATTCATCCAATGCTGTTTAGATCTTTGGGCCCAATATAACTCCTGTTTCTATAACAAAACATTGAGCGTTTGGATCACATCTGGATAGGGCCAACACCCTATCCAAACGCTCATAAACCACATCTGAATCTTTTTGATTATTACACCAAGTATACCACACCCCCTTAAGATGGAAGATCAACCAACCGGTTGCAAAATATTAACTCATTAAAAGTCGAGGCTCCATGAATAGTTCGCCTATGTGAACTTAATTTTTTCGCCCAACCTCGTACCTGGTTAAGATCCCCCATAATGATAAATGGCTTCTAAAAGTGTTGTATCTTTGCTTCTACTATACTCCACACTTATCCCCTATTGAGAATGAAAGGAGACTCGTACATAAAAACAATACACCAATTTCCTTGCAGGTTGTCTTTAATCTCTAAAATAATAAAGTTCACAGCCCGCTCACAAATCTCTTCTAGATTACCATCATGCCAACGAACCCATAATCTACCAGCTCTACCAGAACTATTTACCCCGCAATTATATTTAAAACCCAAAGTATTCCCAATTTGGTTAACCTTCTGAACCGTGCTTTTAGTCTCCATCAAGAAACAAATGTCCGGCCTATACTTATTGGTCAAGTTTCTAGCTGTTTGAACTATCAGGGGATGACCCAGACCCCTATAGTTCCAGCTGAAAATTTTCATGGCATTCGAGGAGGTTATTGCGGAACAACCTCCTGCAAAACCCTCATGTTCAACGCATGAACAAAGTCCAATGCTGGTGCCATAAATCGAGTAGTCTATTGATTAACATAAGCTAAATCCAGTTGCGTACTTGATTATGGTAACTCAAAACAGAATTCACGGGTTTTCTGACAAGCTTGCTCCAGTATCGTAGCCCGATTCCAAGGTTAGAGAACCTTGTACAGATATGCCTACGATGTTTGACCGACCACTTCGACTTCCTTTAATCTAACCTGCGAACTGAGCCCTACAAGGGCGATATGCAGGACCTGAACCAGAACCAGTTTCAGTAGTGAGTTGCCTCGACCTATATCGTAACTTTTGACGATGACACAATGATGAAAACCTAACTGACCCATCTCTTTCTCGACACGAAACTGCATAACCAGGTATGGAGGGCGGTAGGGAATGTCGGCCTCTCTTCAGGTGACTGTACTGTTTGCGTAAGAAATAGCCCAGACGGTGAGGATAATACATGGAATCTGAAGCCATTCCAGACCTGTGCATGGCTGACTTGGTCTCTCGATCCCATGATTGGCCACATAACTCGCCTTCAATCACTAACTGCCCTCCTCTGATACCCATTGATGAGAGTTGACCCTCCCATTGATTTCACATTACTTCTAACTCACTTACCAAATCCACCAGAGCTTGACCCAAGCCTTAAAGTACGTCGGATGCAACATGTATCCAATGAAGATGCTGGCAGAAGAACTCCATATTGCCTAATAACAGGCGGTGGTGTCTCACTATTCTCAAGCAATCCTTGTTGTAGACCAGTGTCCCAATCCCTCTCCCACATAGTGGCAAAATCGTCCTCCATATTGTCATTATGTCCATTGTTAGAGGGACCAAATTCTTCTGGTACCTCATTATGAGAGTTATTTGTATTTTGAAAAATACGAGTGGCGCGACGGTCCGGCCTGTGGGCATTAGCTCTAATGCTAGCAGAATGCATCGGATGCGTTTCTTGAATCATCACTTGTGAATGGAGTCTCCTTCCCATATCCTGGAGATTGGCATTGATTTACCGTTAAACCTCTTCAAAAGAGATAGTGCAAGTTGTAAGCGTGTGACCTACTCGACCACAATTTCGACATACCTTACACAGACGCTCATGGCTACAACTTATCCAATGTTGTTGACCATCACGAAACTTGAGGAAAAATCCACTAATCAATGGACGATCAAGGGATACCCGCACTCTAATTCGAAGAAACCGAATATTGCGAGGCATTAGCGAGTCTATATCTACTTTAACCACTTCTACAACAGTTCATCCTAAACTGAGCCCGGCTTCTTCAGTAAAGCATTCCAACGGTAAGCCATACAGCTGAACCCAGACCATCATTTTATCAAAAATCAATTAATCTAGAACCAGATTCGGCTTTCCATAGTCAACGATGAGTAATGCCCTTGAATGGCATATGGACCATTATTAGCAATATGATGCATATCACCTATGCGTTCAAATAGAAAGACAAAGTGATTTTTACTATGACCGTAAACATGCACTGACCCTTCCAGATTCCATAAATCATTAACATGCATTTGCATAATATGGGAGCCAAAACGACGTACATCTGAAACATAACCAATCTGTTGGCTACACATTTTGTACTAAGCCAGTGACAATCCGACGCGTGGCGAAGTGAGGGTAATATGGGGAGACCAGGTAGGTCTTCGATCCTGATCATACACGTGGCAATTAATATTGGTTGTTATAAGATCTGAGTAGTAGCAGATCAACAAAGAGACGTACAGTGACGTGGCTTCAACGGTTGCTCACATTTCAAATTCGAATATAAGGGGGAAGCCTAACTGCAAGTGAAGGCGTAGTGGAACTACTTATAAGGTAGCATGATCAGCAACTACGGAGGAGCAGTTCGACGGTTTGAAGTACAATTCGATGGTTATCTTCAGAGAGTATAAATAGCAGGAAGGACTTCAGAGAAGGGACGAAGAAAAATCTAAAGAATCACTTTACATATTCCAGTGTTATTTCCTGTCCTTTATATTCCTGTATTTTAAGTTTCTGCGCTGCACTTCATTTGTAGGAGTAGTTGTCAAGTATATTGCCGCTATAATTCTCTACGGAACTGAGATCATTGTAAGTTCTTTTTATACTAATGAAATACTCCAGTTTAGTTAACTGTTCTTATGTTCAAATTTTTTGAAGTTAAATTACCAGTAAGCCACCAGTAAAAGTCCTCTTTATTGAGGCCGAAAGAACCATAACACAATCGTCTGAATAATTGTTTGGCAATTCTGTAAGGACTGATTGATCCTTGCTGGCACGCTCATAATTACGAAAGTAACCTTCGAAAGCCAAAAAAGCCAACATATATTTTTGGTACGCCCAGTGGGACCTTTTAAAAAAATGGCTAGACGTAGGAGACAAGGAGAAAATGAACGTTTGGAAGAAGGCGTGGAAGGAGAAGTGGAGACATCCAATCCAGAGGATAATGTGATAACACATTCTGTGGAAACTCCTATCCTATCGGAACCCATGGTCGAACAGACCAATACCTCAGAGCAAATACCATTCGTTCGTAATAGTGGACGAGACCAAGGAATTGGACCATCCAGTGTCCCATCTACTCAGCCAATCAATCCGTGGGGCGGCTTGGTAGATGCCATGGGACAGAAATTAATAAACACAATGGAAAGGTGGGCAGTATCCTTTTTGGATCGAATGAATAACCACCAATCAACGAATGTAAGACACATAGAGGAGGTGAATGTCCCTCAGCAAAGATTGGCTAGAGACAAACAGCCTATGCAAGCTAATGGACATTCTAATGGTCAAACTAGTAATCAGATTCATGAAAGATTACCACCTCAGTCTTGGTATGAACCCATTTCGAGGCCTGTAGCAGGCCAGAATGCCTCAATGTTCAACAGTGAAGCCATGCAGATTGGTGGATCTGGCCCGGTACAAGAAAATGGCATAAGAATGATTCCAAATCCCACATTCGAAGCCAAATCCCACAAACAGCCTATGTAAGCTAATGGACATTCTAATAGTCAAACTAGTAATCAGATTCATGAAAGATTACCACCTCAGTCTTGGTATGAACCCATTTCGAGGCCTGTAGCAGGCCAGAATGCCTCAATGTTCAACAGTGAAGCCATGCAGATTGGTGGATCTGGCCCGGTACAAGAAAATGGCATAAGAATGATTCCAAATCCCACATTCGAAGCCATACCTGGTACCAGGGGGTACAATAATCCTGTATTCGAATTTATACCCGGGGGGTTGGAAGGTTTTCCTACAAGTGGAAGGGATCCAATACCTGTTCCAGCACCTTTCGTGGGTCCTTTCGCAGGACAGGCTCAAAGAGGTTACCTACACCCCCAACAGCACCCTCTACCACAGGGACAGCCAGTCCCAAATGTACCACCTTATGGACCAAGAGGACCACAAGCACAAGGTTGTCCACCAAATCCTGTGTTTGTTCCCCCAATGGTGGTTCAGCAGGCGCAAAATATGGTCCCTAGGGAGCAGATCACTGAGATAGTTAGGGAGTTATGTGGACCAATGGCTCGGGGGGTCCAGACCCCTGTGTATAGAAAACCATACCCAGAATGGGTCGATAGGGTACATGAATATCCAAGAGGTTTCAGGATACCAGATTTTGTCCTCTTTCATGGGAACGGAAACCAATCCACAGTAGAACATATTGCTAGGTTTGCCGCTCAATGTGGTGAATTTACCAATCGTGACTATATAAAGTTGAGACTATTCCCAAATTCTCTAACCGGAGGAGCATTCGTATGGTATATTAACCTTCCACCTGGCTCCATCCAGACTTGGCAGCAAACAGAAAAGGCATTTCATGCCCAGTTTTTCCAATCAGAGCCAGAAGTTTCCATGGCAGACTTGGCCAGATTAAGTCAAAGGCCTGAAGAGAAGGCCACCCAGTTTATTTCCAGATTTAAGAGGGCTCGAAATAAATGTAGAGTAATCTTGCCAGAAACTGAATTTGTAAGATTGGCCAAAATGGCCTAGAGTTCAGGCTTCGAAAGAAGTTTGATTCAACAGAGTTTAAAGATTTAGTGGAACTGACTTATAAAGTATCTAGATATGAAGCATTACTAGAAGAGGAACAGGATCGAAATAATGCATCATATAGGACATACTACAAAGATCCTAATTATGAGATTGATGCGGCAGAGATTGTGGGAAAAGAGCCTATGATCTGTGAAGCATTAATCCATAAAGATACAACAATTGACCAGCAGTTCAAAAAGAAAGATCTCCACAGGAAATATTCTTTTGACTTAACTAAGGCAGATGACATTTTTGATCATTTGCTTGCGGCCAACTTCCTTAAGTTACCAAAGGGTGTTAAAATTCCATCTCTTGATGAACTTAAAGGAAAAATATATTGCAAATGGCATAATTCTTGGTCTCACTCGACTAAAAACTGTGTTGTTTTTCGAGATAGGATCCAAGAACAA
This sequence comes from Camellia sinensis, assembly GCF_055761805.1. NCBI lineage: Eukaryota > Viridiplantae > Streptophyta > Magnoliopsida > Ericales > Theaceae > Camellia > Camellia sinensis. The sequence continues at coordinate 98,527,706 of NC_138972.1, forward strand.
ATTCGGAAGGGGAGTTTGAAGTTCCCAGCCAAAGCTGAAAAAGCCATGGGGATCGATAGCAATCCATTTCCAGAAATTGGAGAGGTGGCAGCCAATGTCATTATGTCAGACTTTCAGAACTTGTCTCTGAAAGAATTGGAGGAAGTCAATGTACAGATGCATGTGGCCAACCAGACAGCAACCAAAAAAGACCTTAGAAGTCCACCAGCCATGGGACGAGAGTTCTCACATCAGAAGGAAGACTCTGATGAAGAAGCACTGGATGATGATTCCCTAGAAGCAACCGTGATGCAACGAATATGTCCCAGGTGCAGACTGAGTTATAAGTGATTGAAAGGCCTTCCAGTCGATGGGAAGCAGTATTACAGGGATGTGCAGAGGCGTCCCAAACCAACCAATGCTTATAACAAAAGGCCGTATCCGGCTAATGTCAAGCAGCAGCCATTAGTGGTTGAACCTGCAGTTGGTAGAATGTATGCTAAAGGCAAGAGGCCTTTCTATGAGTCCAGATCTCCTAACTATTACAGGTTGGAGAGTAGTCATTCTGAAAGAAGGTTGGAGAAGAGTTCAGGTTTTGGTATCAAAGCCAGGAATTGGCCCCTTGGGCCAGCTTCACGAAGGACAGAAAATGATCACCATCACCAAGAACCTGAATCAGGCTTAAAGCGTGAAGACAAGGCCAAACAATTGTCCTCACAGCCAGCCTCAAAGGTGACCTCGAAAGAAGAAAGAGGCGGTTCAACGTCTGGGTCAGTAAGTTCGTGGGTACCTGGAGTCCCAGATTGGTTTGTGATGCAAAACAAACCTAGGGAAATGCCTTCCCAAAGGAATTTTGGAAATCAAAGTAGGATGGTTAAGCCTCCTTTGGTGGCCCCCAATAACTGGGTATTGCTGAAACACCCAAGAACGAAGGAACCAGATATGGTCCCCGTTATTTCCAGATCACAAAGGAGAAAAATTCAGCGTAGGTACACCCAATACCAGAGAGACCTGAAAGAAAGTGGAGAGAGTTCTTCGATGATCCAGATAGGAGAAAAGAAGAATCGAAAGTTAGACCATAATTCAAAACTAGTTATACAAAATGAGGTGGACCGCAGCAGAGAACAGTTGGCCAAGGTTCATTCCGAACTAAAGGCCGGAGAGAAGGACAGTCTAGCAGGGATGGAGAAAGCTCTGATGGAGAGTGGTAGCAAAACGGAAGGAGATAGTGGCGTAAGCCAGAAGAAAGAAATGGTGGAAGAAGAAATGTTCGAAGCCTTCATGGTTGAGCAAACATTTCTGGTTGGAAAGCCAGCTGAGGAAAATCATCCGAAGGGACCCGTTAGCAATGAAATACCAGAATGTATCATGCAGGATGTTTCTGAAGAAATTGACCAAGGTGACCAAGAGGGAAAACAGGTGCAGCCAGCCATCCAGTTTGGCTCGTTTCCCCCAGTATTAGTGAACATGGTACACATACTACCACAGGAATTCCAAGCTGGAGATGAGAATCAAGAGGGGCAGGAAGCAGATCCAATTCCGATCTCTACTGAAGATTCACAAGCGAGTATGGTGCAAGATAATTTCGAAATGGTTACCCCGATGGAAGCTGAATATGAGAGCGAGGAAGTGGTAAGCATTAACCTCTCGTATCCATTTGAATATCCCTCGAATTCCATGACGCAGCATGTTAAGCCTTTGTACATTAAGGCCTTCTTCGATGGGGTTCAGTTAAACCGAGTCTTGGTGGATAATGGAGCGGCGGTGAACTTATCACCGAAATCTTCCTTGAAGAAATTAGGGAAGAGGAATCCAGGTTGATCCCAACAAGTACAACCATCGCTGGTTTTGCTGGAGACAAGCAGATGGCCCAGGGAATTCTACCCATCAACCTCAGTGTGGGAACCAAAGACTGCATGACGGCGCTTTTCCTCATCGATAGCAATGCGAAGTACAATGCCTTACTTGGTAGAGATTGGATCCACACTAATAAATGCGTGCCTTCCTCTTTGCATCAAAAAATGATAATAGCTCTAGGCAATGGGAGGACGGAGGAAATTAATGCAGATCCTCAACCTTTCGTAGCCTGTGCTGATTTCGCAGAAGCCAAGTTGTATATTGACGGTGTGGCACCGCTCAGTATACTGATGGAATTCGATGGTTCAGCCGAAGAAACGACTGATAAGGAAGTAGCACGCTTGAAGCATTTAGTCCAGGAGACTGCTGGTGAAGAATTAGAGGTTAAAGATGACAATGATGCCTGGTTATAGGCAGCAAGATGAAGCACCAGAAGCCAGGCCTTTGGCTTTAATCAAATTTTCAATATTGGATATAAAGTCAATAGTCCAGAAAGTTCGAGAGCAGGAGAAAGAGGTCATGATGATTGGCTGCAAGCGGGAGCAGCAACAAGCCAGAGTTTTAACTCTTGATAAATACTGTGCATTGGACATAGAAACAAAGGTCCAAGAGATACAGGAAGAAGAATCCTTTTGGATAGATTTTGTCCATGAGGAGGAAAATAAAGAAGAGGAATCAAAGAGCCTGGAAGCAAAACACAGCAAGGAGATTCCTGCGGAGTCAGAGAAGATCAAAGAAGGGGTTCCAGTAGGTACTCAGATACAAGACTCCTTAGAAGAAATAAATTTGGGGGAAGATTCTATACAACAACCCATTTATATAAGTGTTTGGTTGAGTTCTCTCGATAAGGACCAGTTGTTGGTTATTCTAAGAAGATATAAAGATTGTTTTGCATGGTCATACAATGAACTACCAGGATTGGATAGGTCATTAGTGGAACATAGGCTTCCCATGAAGCCTAACTTCAAGCCATACAAACAAAAACCAAGAAGAATGGGTTCAGAGGTGATCCAGAAAGTCAAGGAAGAAATTCTTAGACTACTCAAGGCAGGCTTTATCAGAACAGCCAGGTATGTTGAGTGGTTATCTAATATTGTACCTGTAGTCAAGAAAAATGGCAAAATGAGAGTATGTATTGATTTTAGAAACTTAAATCTGGCAACTCCAAAAGATGAATATCCTATGCCTATAGTAGATTTGTTGGTAGATAGCTCAGCAGGACATCACATTTTATCAATGATGGATGGACACTCAGGCTATAACCAAATCTGCATTGCGGAGGAAGATGTTCACAAGACAGCATTTAGGTGCCCTGGGAATATTGGGACCTTCGAATGGGTTAAAATGCCGTTTGGCCTGAAGAATGCTGGGGCCACATATCAGAGGGCTATGAACACTATCTTTCATGACCTTATTGGTGGGTATTTGGAATGTTATATTGATGACATTGTGGTTAAATCCCAATCCATGGAGGAATATTTGTTTCACTTAGAGGCAGCCTTTGAAAGAATAAGAAGGTTCAAATTGAAGCTTAATCCTCTTAAGTGTGCTTTTGGCGTATCATCTGGAAACTTCTTGGGCTATGTAGTACACAAGAAAGGAATACAGATCGACCAGAATAAAGCCAAAGCCATCATTGAAGCCAGACCTCCATCAAGTAAGAAAGAATTGCAAAAGTTCCTTGGTCAGGTTAATTTTCTTCGAAGATTCATTTCTAACACTGCAGGGAAAACTAAAATTTTTTCTTCTTTATTAAGGCTGAAAGATGAAGAGGAATTTATGTGGACAACGGAGCATCAAGGTGCTTTCGATGGAATCAAAATGAGAGTATGTATTCAGCTGTAGAAAAGCTTTGCCTTGCATTGTGTTTTGTTGTAATGAAATTAAGATATTACCTTTTGCCTACAACTGTCTTGGTAATTGCAACCACAGATTTGGTTAAATACATGTTATCTAGACCTATGCTGAGGGGAAGAATTGGCAAATGGGTATTAGCCTTGTCAGAATTTCACTTAGAATATGTGCCCCAAAGGGCAGTGAAAGGACAAGTTTTAGCTAATTTTTTGGCAGACCATCCATCTCAAACAGAGAGTCAAGAAATAATGGAACTCAGTATGGCTAGTGTCGAACCATGGCAAATGTGGTTCGATGGATCGAAAGCCAATGGCCTAATTGGAATTGGTATAGTAATCAAGTCACCACAAGGAATTGAAACCACACACGGTTTCAGAATAGATGGAACTGCTTGTTCTAATAATCAAGCTGAATATGAAGCTTTGATAGTAGGATTGAAAATTCTTATTGGATTACAAGTACATGCAGTTGACGTATTTGGAGATTCCCAATTGGTCGTCAACCAAGTAAAAGGGATTTTCAAGTGTCAAAGTATAAGTATGCTGCCTTATTATGTCGTCGCATTACATTTGCTCTCTCAATTTGAAATAGTAAATGTAAATTATGTCCCAAGATTCTTGAATAATAGAGCTAACGATGTGGCGCAGAAAGCTTCGAATTTCAAGAGTAAAGATAGTACCCATTGGGATGTAAGCCAAACGACATATCAAAAACCTATACCTCCTTTGTGTGAGAGGAACATAGTCTTGGAAATCAACTATAATGATCTGCAGGAACAGGATTGGAGACATCCAATAATACAATACTTGGCTGGCCCATCCTCGAAAGCTAGCAGAAGAGTTAAATTGCAATCTATGCAATATATCATATACAACAATGATCTCTACAAAAGAGGGGGAGATGGTCTATTGTTAGAATGTTTAGGGCCAAAAGAAGCATTAATAGCTATGGCTGAAGTTCACGAAGGTATCTGTGGTGCACATCAGCCTGGTGTAAAAATGAGATGGCTGCTTCGAAGACATTCCTATTATTGGCCGACTATCCTTAAAGATTGCATAGAATATGCAAAGGGCTGCCAGGCATGTCAAAAGCATGGTACAATAAGGCATGTGCCCATAACTGATCTACATGCAGTAGTAAAGCCTTGGCCATTTAGAGGATGGGCCATGGATATGATGGGAAAAATACACCCTCCCTCTTCGAAGCATCATTGTTTTATTTTGGTGGCTACTGATTATTTCACCAAATGGGTCGAAGCCAAACCATATAAAGCTGTAGATCAGACGGAGGTTATTGGGTTCATTAAAGATTTGATTCATAGATTTGGCATCCCACAAACGATAACGGTCAATAATGGGACTGTTTTTTATGGGAAAATGGTGAAGTCTTTTGTGGCTGAGTTCGGGATTAGCCTTGTGAATTCCACTCCATACTAAGCACAAGCCAATAGTCAAGCTGAGTCATCCAATAAGTCCTTAAAAAAGGGAATACAAAAAGTTGTGGAAGATAATCCGAGAGATTGGCATAACTTATTGTTAGATGTATTGTGGGCTTATAGAACTTCCCCAAGGTCAAGCACAGGAGTCACTCCTTATGCCTTAGTTTATGGGCATGACGCAGTGTTACCAGTGGAGATTAATGTTAAATCCTTAAGGGTAAGATGCCAAGACCAGTTGGATCCTGAGCAGTACTATCAAAGTATGTGCTTGGAATTAGAAGATATAGATGAAGCTAGAATTTTGGCATTAAATAGCATTTTCTTTCAGAAGAAGAAAGCAGCCAAAAATTATAACAAGAAAGTCAAACACATTGGCTTTGATGAAGGTGATTTGGTGTGGAAAACAATACTCCCAATAGGGATTAGAAGCCATAGATTTGGCAAATGGTCACCTAACTGGGAAGGACCATATCAAATTCATGGAGTTTTGCCTTTTGGGGCATACCATTTGAAAGATCTGAGTGGTTATGTGCATCCCAAAAAGATTAATGGCAGATATTTAAAACCTTATTTTCCAACTATTTGGGAAACACATGGAACAAAATAAACAGTGAGTACAAGAACATAAACAAGGAAATACTTTATAAAGAGTCGAGTACATTGTGCCACAAGTTGGCCCAAAAATCATTACAATGTTTTAGCTGTTTTTGTACAACAGATTTCCTATTTGTAAATGATGCAAACAGTTGAATAGCTACAGTCATATCTTTCTTTTGATCAGCCAGTCCTTGATTGGTGATTTGTAGTTTGAGGTCAGTTCGGAGTAAGGCTTGATTCACTGCAGAAAGCTCCTCTTCGAGTTGAGCCTTCCTCTCCAGCAATTGAGTTCCTTAAGTGTTGATACTTCAGTATGCACTTGAGAAACAAAACTTTGACCTCTGACCAATTTCTCATCTGCGGCCTTGGCAGCATGACAGATGCTGATGTAAAAATCAATGGTAGCTGCTGCCTGGGATAGGTGGTTAGAGACATCCATACCAGTCTGCTCAGCAAGTTTGCAGCATTGAAGAAACCCGTTTTTTATTATAGGCCTTTGTAGAGCCTCAAAGGGAATCCTCGAAAAAGAAAGTAGCAGGTCTAGACAGGTGTCCAAGTCTATCGAAGGCACAGAAGGTTGGCTGCTAGAGGAAGGAGAACTCTCAAAGATTTCCAGCAAAGAATCAGCTAAAACTAATGGCTCAGTCTCCTCATCGAATGTTGGAGAAGTAGAAGTGATGTCAAAAAGACTAGCTAATCTTGCTTCAAAAATATCAATCTCATCAGTAGACATGAGGGGAGCAGAAAGAGTTGCCTTGGGAGACACAGAAGATTGCATAGCGACAGGAGAAATGGGTGGAGCATCTTTGATGGTCTCCATGGTCCTGGTCACCAATGAATCAAGAGAAGGAGGGCTGGAGCTAGGTAAAGATGGTGAGTCACGGATTGGAGAGTTGTCAGCACTCATCAAAGACAAGGTAGCACTTGGAGCCTCCTTGGAAAGGGAGAGAGGAGCAAGACTCAGCAAAGAAGTAGATTAAGGAAAGTCAAGAGTCAAGTAAGAAAGATAGGGAGCTAAACCGAGAGGAAAAGGTACAGGAATGCTTGGCCTCAGGAAAAGGGTAGAAAATCTAAAGCCCAAAAATGGAAGTATGGTCTGAGTAGTCCCTGTATCCTGCGTCTGATTTGCCTCGAATGAAACTGAGAGAGGTTCCATCGGGAAGATGAGCTCAGAAGTTGCTGCTGCATGAGGAAGAAATGTAAGGCAATGTCAAATCTTGATACCAAGGGCTATCAGAGGGAAAAATCGCAAAAAGCATAAAATTACCTACTCCAGAAGTATCAGCGATAATGGGGGAACTGTGAAGGGTGTAAGCTCTGGCAGTCTGTTGTCTTCTTACAGTTTCCCTTTGTAGTGTGTCAGCAGCAGCAGGTTCATCTCTTATAAACTGTTGATGCCGCCTCTTCTCAGCTCTTTCAAAGACAATCATGGCTTTAGGATGTTCTTGCTCTATTGTCTTGATGACTGCTTTTTCGATGGTATCTTCGACTGAGATAGGAACAGGAGCAGACACCTTTTTTCTCTTCTCTATGGCCTTGGCGATTGTCTCAGAATTAGAGTCTTCGACCATATCGGAAGGAGAAACAGTCATCTTTCTTTTCCTTTTCCTCTGTGTTGGCAGGGTCTGTTTTTTCTCAATTTATTTCTCAACTTTTCCCTCAAGTTCTTCAAGCTGCGATCTAGATTCCAGAGAAATGAATTCATCTTCTGACTCTCTGGCAGTTACCGAGTCGGATGAAAAGACGATCGCCTTATTCTTTCTTTTTAAAAATAACTCTTCCTCTTCATTCGATCCTTCCTTTTCTTCCCCTTGAACATTGGATGTGTCTTTCTCGAGTTCAAAAAGGCTCATTTTCTTTTGTGATGGGCCACCTCCACAAAAGAAGAATTAAAGATAAAGCAAAATGCATTATGAAAGACGAAAGGAGAAGAGATAAGAGTATACCTTTCTTCGAGGCAGCCCGAGTGACTCTGGGAGGAATTGAAGCAGCAGGAGCAGCATGTGCCAATTCTAAAACAGTGGAAGAAGTGACCTCCCCGGTTTCTTTGGGCTTGGTCACATCTAACACTGTTAATAGGCTTAAAGGTGGAATGGCCAGATAAATCTCCATGTTAGTCACCCACCAGTTTTGGTACCTCTTCAACACGGTACCTTGAGGAATGAAAGGAGTGTATTCAAAGTTGGCCAAGTCATCTACAAATTTCAAAGTTGCTTCTTCTAGCCTGGTTTTCCAGACTTTCAAGTCCCTTCTGGTGAGGCTGAGATTTGTGTTGCTACAGAGGGGTATTGGGACTCCTTGTGAAAGGCCAAATTGTCTAGCAAACTGGGCTGGACAGTAAGGTTCAGCAATACATTTATATGCCTTCGGGTTTAAAGTCCCGATAAATAGCTCTCTGGGAATTAAAATGGAAGCCCATATATCCTTGTGAGCAAGCGAAGTACAAGACTGGTCACTCAGAAAATTCCTCAACCAAGATGGACCAATGGAAGGTTCGAAGGGACAAAAGCAGTAAGCAGGAAGGGAGGCTGGAAGCTGATGAAAGAAAGAGAAGTAAAAAGCAAAGGTAGAAGGGTAAAGTGAAGCATTGGCTATCTTTATGCCATGAGTAAGAGGGTTTGGCTCGGAAAATTTAAGGCATTTGGATTGTAATTCAGTAAAATAGACGAAAAGCCAAAACTGAAGGATCCAGAATGGCCCTCCTTGATTAGCATCTAAGGGTTTCTCACAAAAAAGGGAGCAGACTCTATATACATGCCCTAGAACATGTGGGGCTAAGGCCACATTTTTCTGTAAAACAAAGGCTTTGGCAAGAGGGGCAAATTCAGGCATAATTCTCTGAGAAGAAGTGCAAAAAAGGAATTTACAAAGCCAATACAATAAGAAAGAAAAAAATTCCCTATCAGTCACAGGGCCCTGTCTTTTATTCTCAGCCCTAGCAAAATCACTATAAGATGAGTTAAGGGAGGGGAGAGAGAAGGGGACCGCTAAATCAGGATAATCTGGTCCAAAAGGGGTGCCAATAGGAGATAGTCCCAATAAATGGCAAATATCAAGAACAGTAGGGGCCATCATCCCACATCTAAATTGGAAAAAGTTAAAGACAGGATTCAAAAAACATAGAGCAGCGGGAACAAGGAAAGGGTCTTCTGAAATAGTTACCCTAGACAATCTGAGAGCATCAAGAAGGCAGAGTTCTTGAAGGTCTAGGGTCCTAGCAGGAATAACCCTATCATACCACTCTTGCCACTCTGGTCTCACCGTGGGCCAGCATCGGTGGGGGCGATTCATCCTCCAGTTCCTCCAGTCAAGACCACCTTCATAGAGAAGACATTGGTTTTCCAATCGGGGGTACAGGGCTGGAAGATCAGTGAGGACTTCTTTGAATATGGGCCCGAGCACATAGTCTGACTGCACATGGCGACTAGGGACAAAGATGCGTCCATCAATAGTGCTCTTCTCCCCAGCTTTGTACTTCTCGCATTCCGCGTCAATAATTCTCTTCAAGGCCACAGATGGGCTCATACGCTCTACGACTGATACTGAAGGAGAAGCCATTGACGGTATGTTTTTCTTCGGGAAAGGAAGTAAAGAGAAGCCGACGATTGATAATAAAAGGGGTTTGTGCGATTAGAAGAACAGGTGATTTCAGAACACGAAACAAAAGGGTTTTTAAAGCCCTCGTATTTGAAAATATATTACATGAGCTGTTAAGTATTAAAAGTACGAGTACAAAAGCTTCCTTCAACGTTGATGCTTTTGGAGGGAAAAACAAAGCCCGGTTGTTAAGGCTAGCTTCGAAGTAAGATATTTTGCTTCGAAGCCGAGTCAAACGGCTTCGAAAACAGAGAAGCCAGCTTCGAAATGGGTTGCCCTACCCAAGAAATAAAAATATTTGAGTATTTATTTTGAAAAGGGCTTAAAGACCTGTTTCTTGAGTTTCTTTAATAAAGGTAATGTCCTTCGAAGCAAAACTTGAGTTTCTTTAAGGATGGGATTTGGTGTTTGAAACATCATAAGCAATAATGACAATGACTAGATGTTGACTATGGTCAAAACAGGTTTTGAATGTAAAGATTGTTAGATTCGAAGCACTGTTTCCAATTGAAAGTCAGCCAAAACTCAACTCCACAAATTGGAAATGTTACAATTGGCTCATTTAGTGTTTTATTTAAAACAATTAAGTCCAAATTTAAAGGATGAAATTGTTCGAAGTTCGAAGCTCTGAGTTGACTTTTAAAACACAAGTAAAAAATACAAGTGAAGACAGAGTCAAATAGAGACAAATTTTGTTTATATTAAGATTAGAGTGATTACATCAGCTGACCCTATCTCGGTATGAACTCGAGCTCATAAAAATAAGGAATGGAATAAATAACAAGATTATGAAATTTGGTCCAGCAATGATCAATGAACTTTTGTTCTTTCCTTATTCTATCTTCTAAATTTTCTACCATCGGCTGCATAAGTTGATGTGCTCTCACTTCATAGTAGAGCTCTTCAGCCTTTATTTCGAAGGCCACTTCTCTTAACCCTTGTTCCAATTCATCAATGTCTAAATCATCCCAATAGGCAGAGTCTTTAATCTTGAAATCATTGAATTCTTCCATAAAGTTCTCTGCTCCGTATTGAGTATGAATTCGAAGGGACGAAAGCTGGTCTAACGATTGTGTAGTAGCCATAGAATTGCGATGCCAATGAAGGAGTAATGGAAGTTGGTCTAGAAACATGTGAAGTTCTGCCTGAGCAAGGGGATTAAGGACATGACCCCTAGTCAGAATATCACAAGCCCATTGAAGGTTTGTGAGGGGGACTTCATCCTCGAGTACATTGAAAGGCAAGTGAGAAAAGGCTGCAAGCAGGAGTAGAGCCTGTTTCCGCTCAGCTGAGGTAGGATGAGGTGGAGGTTTATAAGGGGGAAAGACTTTCTCCATGGATAGAGCAATCTTTAGTTTCTCTGTCCAGGAAAGAATTGGTGGGGGAGAAGGTGTGCATACTTCAACTTCGGGGGACGAAGAAGAAGATGTGGACGCTTCTGTTTCCGGGGATGATACGGGGGCAGAAGGAACAAAGGCATTAATATAATCAAGCCAGTCAGAAGAACAAAGCTTCGCCTTCTGGGCTAAGAATGATGGGTTATACCCTTGGGCTTCTTCTGGGCGTGGGGCAGTGTGCACTATCTTTGTAGGCATGGAAGATGTATACCATGCTACAAGAAGATTCTCCTCCAGACTACGCCGATGGTCAATGGGCACATAAGGATAAACAACTGAACTTCGAGCATAGGAGGGAAACTCTAAAGGGTCAGTGAACTCAACAAAATGGTGGTTGATTCGCTCCCTTAAATCAGGAGTCTCAGGTACTGACCAGTTTGTCCAGTCAGAACTTCCGCCAGAAGAGGAAGCAGCTGCAGCTTTATCCCATACAGAAATTTGCGAAGAAGAGTTGCTCAAATCCATATTTGTAATTTTACGAATCAGAGGTTTGAGAGCAGATTGTTCGAACTGTAAAGGTAGGTCAGAAGGGAAAATTCTTATGTCTTTGATTTTAGCCTTCTGAATCAAAGGATTAAGAGCAATGTGTTCATAATCCAAAGGTCGGTAATTTGCAAAGGCGTCCATGACCTGAATATAGAAAGGTGGGTAAAGGTGGCTAATAAATGCATGCTTTCGACGAGGAATAGCATCGACATATGACTCTTCGTATGCTTCATCATTGGAAGAAAGAATTAATTTGGCCATGAAATGTATCAGTCTGTTCGAATAATAAGACAGTGAAAGTACTTAAGGATCAAGACGAGAGTATTAATACAGATGGTGTGTGACAGTTGCATTTCTGGGAAGATGCAAAACCCATGCACGTTCTAAGACGTGGGGAAAGGGACTCTGATCCACTAATATCACCAAGTCTTGGGTATATTAGTGCGAGGGGTAATGTTGGCTACACATTTTGTACTAAGCCAGTGACAATCCGACGCGTGGCGAAGTGAGGGTAATATGGGGAGACCAGGTAGGTCTTCGATCCTGATCATACACGTGGCAATTAATATTGGTTGTTATAAGATCTGAGTAGTAGCAGATCAACAAAGAGACGTACAGTGACGTAGCTTCAACGGTTGCTCACATTTCAAATTCGAATATAAGGGGGAAGCCTAACTGCAAGTGAAGGCGTAGTGGAACTACTTATAAGGTAGCATGATCAGCAACTACGGAGGAGCAGTTCGACGGTTTGAAGTACAATTCGATGGTTATCTTCGGAGAGTATAAATAGCAGGAAGGACTTCAGAGAAGGGACGAAGAAAAATCTAAAGAATCACTTTACATATTCCAGTGTTATTTCCTATCTTTTATATTCCTATATTTTAAGTTTCTGCGCTGCACTTCATTTGTAGGAGTAGTTGTCGAGTATATTGCCGCTGTAATTCTCTACGGAACTGAGATCATTGTAAGTTCTTTTTATACTAATGAAATACTCCAGTTTAGTTAACTGTTCTTATGTTCAAATTTTCTGAAGTTAAATTACCAGTAAGCCACCAGTAAAAGTCCTCTTTATTGAGGCCGAAAGAACCAT